>NC_058372.1:65520000-66120000 GCF_018350175.1 Felis catus | reverse complement strand
CTACAAAACCATTAAACACTTTTTATAATGTTATTTGGAGGAAGAGGATTATGCTTAAAACATTCTAATTGTCTAAAAATTATCCAGAATTATTAAATGATCCTGTGCATTTTTCATCCTTTACGTACATTAACATGTTGAAGCCCTTAACCCCCAGTACTTCAGACTGTGACTGTATTTGGAGACAGGGCCTTTAAGGAGCTAATTAAAGTGAAATGAGGGGGGCGCCTGGGTGGCTCAGTTGGTTAAGTGTCTGACTTCAAAACTCAGGTCATGATCTCATGATTTGTGAGTTTGAACCCTTTATTGGGGTCTGCTCTGACAGCTCAGAGCCTGGAACCTGCTTTGGATTCTCTATCTCCCTTTCTGTCTGCCTCTCCCCCACTTGCGTGCACACTCTCTCTCTCTAAAAAAATAAATAAACATTAGAAAAAACGAAATGAGATCCTATGGGTGGGACCTTAACCAATATGACTGGGGCCTTTATGGGAAGGGGAAATATGCACAGAGATAGGTGGGTGCATGGAGAAGAGACCATGTGAGAAGACAGCAAAATGGCAGCCATCTGCCAGCTGAGGAGAGAAGCCTGAGAAGAAACCAATCCTGCTGACACATTGATTTTGGACTTTCAGCCTCCACATCTTTGAGAAAATATTTAAGCCACCCGGTGTGTTGTCTTGTTATAGCAGCCCTAGCAAACTAATACACATTTAGTATGGTTTTTCTCTGTGTTCCCTTTCACTGCATGCTGATACGGTATTTTTACTACCTTCATAACTTAATAATTAAAAATAATTAAAAAATAATAAAAAGATTGTCATTCTTTTCAGAATTTGGGGGTAATATTAGCTAAGTATTAGAGCTTCTATCACCTACCAGGCCTTGTGCCAAGCACCAAAATATGATGCTTGGAACATGATTAACTTGCTAAGGTCACAGAGCTAGGACATTGGGATGGATGGGTGAGATTTGAACCAAAACATTGATTCCAGGATCCAAACTCTTTATACTGTCCCACGTGCTTTCATTTTTCCTCCACACCTGAATTTAGACTCATCTCATAGTTTTTATTTCTTTTTAAGAGCAATTAGAATAAACCTCTTAATTGTAAAGAATCAGGGACAACATGGTTTTTCTTTTTCTTTTTTCTTAAGTTTATTTTTTGAGAGAGAGCTAGAGAGGGAAAGAGAGGATCCCAAGCAGGCTCTGCACGGTCAGCATGGAGCCCAATGTGGGGCTCGAACTCATGAACCGTGAGAGCATGATCTGAGCTGAAACCAAGAGTTAGACACTTAACTGACTGAACCACCTAGGTGCCCCATATTGACTTTTTAAAGTTTATTTATTTATTTTGAGAGAGTGTGTGAGGGAAAGGGGCAGAGAGTTAATCCCAAACAGGGTCCACACTGTCAGCATGAGAGCCTGACACAGGGCTCCATCCCAACGAACTGTGAGATCATGACCTGAGCTGAAATCAAAAGTTGGATGCTTAACTGAGCTACCCAGTCACCCCTTGTTTGTCCCACTCTTAGTGATGTTAAAAAAAAAAAAACAACCTTGTTTTGGGACATCTGGATGGCTCAGTCGGTTGAGCAGCAGACTTCAGCTCAGGTCAGGATCTCATGGTTTGTGAATCCGAGCCCCACATCGGGCTCACTGCTGTCGGTGCAGAGCCTGCTTCGGATCCTGTGTCTCCCTCTCTCTTTGCCTCTCCCCCACTCATGCTCTCTCAAAAATAAATAAAAAGGCCTTATTTTGATCAAAAGTGTGAAACTGAGAGATTCTGATGTGCTAAGTAGTACCAACCTGGCTTAACTAAAATGAAGCTGTGGGAAGACCTTGAGATAGGCTACATGTGTGGCCTACAGCTAACCTCAGAAGTTAGTTCTACAGATTCTATCAACCATGAACTTTTTTCTTTGATGCCTCTAATCAGCCTATTCAAAAATTGTCCAGACTGACCTTTTTACTAGCTGTCAATACTTTTACCTGAAAACATATACAAACATGTCATCATTTCCAGACTTTTGCAGTTTTGCCTTTGTTCCTTCACAATCTTTTCATTGACTGCCATGGGTCTCAGTTCCCAGAGTTTCCCATCTAACTCACCATCTTCTTTTAGTTGGTAAAACATACTCTGTAATGCATATATAATGTATTTGTAGTTTAAAGAATGAAATGAGCACTCCAGTGTACCCTAATAGAACCCAATATTTTTAGAAGGCATCTGTATACACCTTTTCTCTCAACCAATTTTCTGTTTTTAAATAAGTTCCTTTATCTGGAAAACAAATGACCAAGAGTGCCAATAGAACAGTGAGAGGCTTGTCCTGTTAAATATTAAAACATTCTATAAAGCTACGTAGTTAGAACCGTGGGATAGGTATTGAAAAAAATAGAGAAGTGACACACGTGGACATAAGTACAAGTGAAACTGTTGAAAGTTATTTTCTGTAAGAGAATAGGTTGAAAAGGGCAGACAGAGAGCTCTGGAGACCTTCAGCTGGGTGAAAACTCAGGTGGCACTGCTTCATGCCCTACTTTAAGAGTCTAATAGGGCTTAAAAAAAATTTTTTTTTTAATGTTTATTTTTGAGAGAGACAGAATGTGAGCAGGGTAAGGGTTGAGAGAGAGAGACAGAATCTGAAGCAGGTTCCAGGCTCCGAGCTGCCAACACAGAGCCCAACATGGGGCTCGAATTCACAAATCCTGAGATCATGACCTGAGCCGAAGTCAGAAGTCTGATGCTTGACTGACAGAACCACCCAGGAGCCCCTAATAGTTTGTTTGTTTTTTTAATTGAACATTTGTCCTTTATTTACTCTGATATTCTCCTTCTGGATTAAAAAGATATATCAAGTCTTCATTCTACTCTGAGGTGGCCTCAATTGAAATTTTGAGCCTGGATTGTTTTTGAGTCTTAAATGTTTGAAGTTCACTCCACCCAGGCTTTTCTTTGCTTCTTCTAAAAACAGTTAATAATCCATTAAAATTCAGCTTTGCATTTTATTTCCCTTATTAAAATAAGTGCTAATTTAAAATTGGAGTGGTCATCCATTAGTGGTGGCCAAAGAGTGTATGATAGATATACCACTCCCTTGGTGTTTAAAGTTAGGTTTCCTTGAAATTTTTAAATGAAAATTTTCACAATCAAGATTAATGTATGTTTTATTTATCCAAGCACCCAGCTGTTCACAGTTTGCTTCCTTCTGCTAGCTAGACACTGGCTCCCAGCTGCTAGGAGTAGAGCAGAAAGCCAAACTGATAGAGGTGCTGATTATCACTACAAAGGCAATCATATTACAATATGTAAATATCTGAAATTAACCTGTACACCTTACATTTACACAATGTTACAGGTCAGGTATATTTCAATCAAAAAAAAAAAAAAAAAAAAAAAAAAAGCTCCTGGGTGGCTCAGTTGGTTAAGCCTCCGACTTCAGCTCAGGTCATGATCTCTGGGTTTGTGGGTTCCAGCCCTGCGGGCCCTGTGCTGGAAGCTCAGAGCCTGGATCCTGTTTCAGATTCTCTCTCTCTGCCCCACCCCGCTCATGCTGCCTCTCTTTAAGAAATAATAAACACTAAAAAAAGTTTTTAAAAAGTGGCAAAGAAGGCTAGCCATCATCCCCCGCCAGTGCACTTTCGCTGCTGTGATTAGTAAGGGAGGAGTCTCCAGGACTGCTAGTGTCTCACTTGCGATAAAACTCACTGAAGGTCGGGTGACCCGACCCAAACTCGAGGACCAGGGCAGTCCTGGCTCTTTCTCCCAGTTTTCTCCTTCCTCGCCATCAGGTGGCCGGGCTAGGAAGTCACTCGCGGCTTCCAGCGCCACGATATGCCCAGCCAGGACAGTATTGGAACCAAGTTTTTTCATCCCACATCACCTAGAGTAGAAACACCACAGGCTTTAAGTTTTCCAAGGAAGAAGGACTCGATGGGCGGGAGAAGCCTCTTCACAGGTAAAACCAGATGTTTGCGATTAAAGAACACAAGACGTCTCACCTGCCTCTGGGTAGAGAGCAGCCTAGGGCAGATACTGGCTGCTGGAAGAATGGCCTCTCCTTCCCCTTTTAGCTGATAATTAACAGACACTAGGGAAATTCAATTCTTTATTAGGATTCTTTAGATCAGTGTTTGTAAACATTTAACATGGGGGCAGGGACCAAGAATTACCCACACCATTCTTTCCCCAGCTTCTGCAGCAAGAATCAGGACTTAGGTGAACAGAGCTCCAGTAAGATCTTCCACTTCAACCTTGCCAGGCTTCTGCTTCCGGGCCCGAAGTTCTTTCATAACCTGGTAACCGGGCCCTAGGTAGCATCCAGGGAGCGCTGGGTTGCCGCCTCGCCGACCGCGCCGGGGTCCTGCTGGGTCGCCGCCTCGCGGACAGCGCCGGGGGAACGCTGGGTCGCCGCCTCGCGGACAGCGCCGGGGTCCTGCTGGGTCGCCGCCTCGCGGACAGCGCCGGGGTCCTGCTGGGTCGCCGCCTCGCGGACAGCGCCGGGGGAACGCTGGGTCGCCGCCTCCCGGACAGCGCCGGGGGAACGCTGGGTCGCCGCCTCCCGGACAGCGCTGAGGTCCTGCTGGGTCGCCGCCTCGCGGACAGCGCCGGGGGAACGCTGGGTCGCCGCCTCGCGGACAGCGCCGGGGTCCTGCTGGGTCGCCGCCTCGCGGACAGCGCCGGGGGAACGCTGGGTCGCCGCCTCGCGGACAGCGCCGGGGTCCTGCTGGGTCGCCGCCTCGCGGACAGCGCCGGGGGAACGCTGGGTCGCCGCCTCGCGGACAGCGCCGGGGTCCTGCTGGGTCGCCGCCTCGCGGACAGCGCCGGGGTCCTGCTGGGTCGCCGCCTCGCGGACAGCGCCGGGGGAACGCTGGGTCGCCGCCTCGCGGACAGCGCCAGGGTCCTGCTGGGTCGCCGCCTCGCGGACAGCGCCGGGGGAACGCTGGGTCGCCGCCTCGCGGACAGCGCTGGGGTCCTGCTGGGTCGCCGCCTCTCGGACAGCCTTCGGAGAGCTCTGGGTTGCCACCTCCTGGGCAGCATTGGGGTCCTGCTGGGTCGCCGCTTCCCGGACAGCATTGGGGTCCTGCTGGGTCGCCGCCTCCCGGACAGGCTTCGGAGAGCTCTGGGTCGCCACCTCTCGGGCAGCGTGGGGGGATCTCTGGGTCGCCGCCTCCTGAACAGACTTCGGAGAGCTCTGGCTCGCCATCTGCGGAGCTGCGTCGTCGGACCGCTGGGTCGCCGCCTCCCGGACAGACTTTGGAGAGCTCTGGGTCCCCGCCTCCGGGACAGCGTCGGGGGACCGCTGCGTCCCTACATTCTGGGCAGGGGCCTTCTCTGAGCCTGGAAGAACAGTGTGGAGACATTACCTGTGTCCCCTACTTTCTCCACAAGAAGATTTATCCAAATGGGCTGGGGGATTAGGGTCTGGAACCTGAGAGTGCAGGATTAATTTGACCTTCTATATTCCTTGCAAGAAGGAAACCCTCTCCTGGACTGAGAGGATGAGACCGCTGCCCGGTGATCTCCCGGAAGCATCAAGATCTCTACCAAGGAACCCATGGCCTGCCTAGGGTACCCCTCACTATTCCCGGTTTCATACTTTGTGCCCGGAGTTGGCGATGATAGTCAGCCAAATTCATGATCATCTTGGATACATCTTTCTGGTAATAGGGCCGACCAAATATCAAGATCTCAGCCTCGCCCTCGGGGTCCCAATGATTAACGTGAAGCAGGGTCTGTGACACACACTCGACGTGTGGTATGTGCTCTCCTCCCCGACCTGTGCAGGAAGCAAAGAGGCTGTGAGGGGCGGGATTTGGGAGGGGAAGGCGGCGGGAGAAGGTAGCACTGGTTTGGGGCTAGGACCACCGAAGAGGCTGGCCCTGGAACGCGGCCAGCCTGGGGGGCGGGGTGGATAGGAGTGTCGGGGGTGGAAAGACCGCATTGGCCACCGCTCTCAGACCCACTCACCGAAGATCGCCTCCACCAGCCACGCCTCGAGGTGAACAGCCTTCGGACTCTTCAGGTACTCGGAGTGGAACCAATAGGGTCGCTTGGTGAGGTTACCGAGCACCTCGAATAGCGTCCCTTCTCTCTGTTCCAGCTGTACGAGCGTCGGAAACCGCTTAGGAGTGGCCATGCTGCCGTAGGCCTTGCTGCTAGCGGCCGTGAAGCTGCAAACCAAGAAGGCCAAGGTTAGTATCAGTTGCGGCAGTTGTGGCTTGGCCAGGGCCTTATTTCAAGGGCTTTTGGTAAGCCCCTCCCCATCCGCCTCCCAAACTCCGCAGCCTGGGCTTCTTCCCGAGATTGCAGGAGTGCATTGGGTAGAGCACCTGGGCGCTGTAGGAGGGGCCACTGGTCTGGATCCGTCCATTTCCCCAGCCCTGGGAGCCAGAGGTGGAGCTTCTTCTGGGAAGCAGGTCTCGGGGAGATGAGGACAGCCCGGTAGAGGCATGGGAAGATCCAACATCTGGACAATACCTTTCAGAGAAGCGAACTGATATTTGCGCAGACACAGGTGCTTTTCAGACGGTTCAAATGGGACCAGCATTCCTGAGGGGTTGGAATGACTTTTTCATGGAAAACCTAATGAAATGCATTAAAGAAGTAAAAACTCAAGGATTAAAAAAGGCGTTCAAGGGCTAAAGTAAGTCCCACTTTCTCTTGAACCCTGAATACTGAGTTCCCTCCTCAGAGACCATCACATTTCCAGCTTCTTCCTTGACTTGTCAGAGACAGCTGAGCACATCCAGAGCAAATTCTCTAAGTAACATGTTATTTCTATGTCTTGGTTTCGTTTGTTTGTTTTGTTTTGTCCAGTTTAAAGCATTACCCATGAACTGCTACTCAGGAAAATAAAGTTATATAACTTTAGTAGTTGGGGTGTCATGCCCAGGCCCAGAGGTGAGAGATCCTCTGAACTCAGGTTCAAACTTGTATCCTCTGTGGGAGTTCTGTAGGCCAAAGAAGTGCATGAGAAATTTGTAGGTGTCTGACAGGATCAAAAGTCTTGAGACCTAAGCAGAATGTGAATTAAGAGCCAAAGAAGGGCAAAATCTATTCAAAGAATCACAGAATGGATTGGCAGAACGATTGGGTAGACAGAACAATTGAGTGTATAACTGAAACCCAAGGATCTGGGCTCCATAACTATCCCTTCTGAAGGTTACGGACTCACTAACATAGCAACTATAAATTGAATTTTAATGTCCCATCAGTACTGCCAAAAAGAATCCAATCCAAGAAGTATTTCTATGAAAATCTCTAGTCTGAAATCTCTTACAGCAAATGATATAGGATAATATATTGTTTCTTAGTTGGTGTAAGAGGAAACTTAGAGTTCTACGCATGTTATTGTCATTATGCACGTGTAGAGATCTTTTACTTCATTGAAGTTTTAGAATTAGGAATGGAAATATTTAAGAGAATTAAAATTAGAGTATTAATATTTAAAAGTGATCTGTCATTTATATGAAATCCTAGAATACATGGACTAATCTATAGAAAGCATGGAGTATTCTCATGGATACAAAGCATGGATTGAAAGCATGGAGTACTTGCCCAGGGAGGGGAATGCAGGGAGGAAAGGATTGGAAAGAGGCATTTGGAAACTCTCGGGGATGATGGAAATGTGCATTATCTTGATTACAGTGATGGCTTCACTAGATATGGTTTATATGTCAAAACTGGTTAATTGTACACATTTTAATATAAGCAGTTTATTGTGCTTTATTCTTCAAAGTGGTTTAAAAAGAAAGGAACCATATACATGGTATTTTATATTGCTGTAATATTTTAGATAATTTATTATATTAGAAAAACAGTTTTGTAACTCCAATTTAAAATATATAAATAAAAAAGTAAAAAATAAAATATATAGTTAAGTCATGGATTTAGATATATGACTTTAAGATGAAATCTTAGTTTATATTCAGTGTTGGATCACTGAGAAGAACTTCAGTTTCAATATATTCATACGTTTTATTTATTTTATTTACAAGAATTATTTAATAATTGAGAAGTTCTTGTTATTTGAGGCTATTAAAGGACTTTGCAAAGCTCTTTGCCATGTATGAGAATGGGTTTTGTTTTTGTTTTTGTTTTCTTTTGTTTCTGAGATTGTTTAGTTAATCAAATTTGTCAAGGAGACCTTGTCTCATTCGTAGCCCATTAAACATAACTTTTAAAACTTTCTAGACTTATGAATAGGATAGTGAGTTTTGAAAGAAAAACTTGAAAGCTTAAGGAAGGACTAAAGGTTTGATTTTTACAATTTGAAAATATATTTCTTTTAATGTTTATTCATTTTGAAAGAGAGAGTGCATGTGTGAGCAGGGGAGAGAGAGAATCCCAAGCAGTCTCCTGCACTGTCAGCACAGAGCCCACTCAGGGTAGATCTAATAAACTGTGAGGCTATGACCTGAGCAGAAACAAAGAGTCAGCCGCCCAACCAACTGAGCTACCCAGGCGCCCCTGGTTTTTACAGTTTTAGAAAATGTTAATTTTCTTTAAATTTTTTTTTTCAACGTTTATTTATTTTTGGGACAGAGAGAGACAGAGTATGAACGGGGGAGGGGCAGAGAGACAGGGAGACACAGAATTGGAAACAGGCTCCAGGCTCTGAGCCATCAGCCCAGAGCCTGACACGGGGCTCGAACTCACGGACTGTGAGATCGTGACCTGGCTGAAGTCGGACGCTTAACCGACTGCGCCACCCAGGCGCCCCAGAAAATATTAATTTTCAAAGAAATCTCTAAACACTCTTTTGTATGCACGTAAATCACCCCCAAGGTTCCAAAAAAGAAAAAATACACCGTCTTTCACCCTCCTCTCCCAGCTTACCTATATTTATCAGACCTGGTACCCCCTGCCCCACTAAAGTAATATGATTTTGTTAGAGCAGTGTTCAAGTTTATACTATTATGACCTTGTAAATAATATTCATAAACTGCAATATGACTTCTTGGGTAAATTTTTATTTTTCTTGATGTTATTAATTGCTTTTTTGTTCAAATGCTTCTTTTTCTTTTTAAAATGCTTACTTTTCTGGGCACCTGGGTGGCTCAGTCAGTTAAGTGTCCAACTTCAGTTCAGATCATGGTCTCTTGGTTCATGTGTTCAAAGTTCCTTCTTTCTTGGTTCATGTGTTTGAGCTTCCTTCCAGGAAGGAAGCACTGTCAGTGTGGAGCCTGCTTGGGGGGTCTCCCTCCTTCCCTCTCTCTCTTTCTGCCTTTCCCCCACTTGCTCTCTCTCTCTCAAAATAAATAAATAAACTTTAAAAAAATGCTTATATTTCTATGTGTTCCTCCTTTATCTCCAAACTGCCCAACTATGTAAATTTCTCCTGTCCTTTCAAGCCCAGCAGGCACTTTATCATTTCATCTTGACAGTATTGCTCCTTCGGTCTTAACTGTTCTAATCTAAGTTAGTTGCTTTCCAGGCCCATCATCCTGTAGTTTACCACAGCCTTTTTCTGGTGTTGGGTCCTGGGCTCTCTGGATCCCATGACTTCCTTTCTTTGTGCATGTGCCTGTTTGGTTTTGTTGTTGTTGTTTGTTTGTTTAGTAGATTTTATAGTAGTAGCAATAGCATTCAGGCAAAAATTATTAAATTTATATATAATCATCTTCAAGAGGATCCTTGTGGTTTCTACTATACTTATGTTTCCCACTTTGTTTCTGATCAGCTTCTAAGAAGTTGAGACTGAGCTAGCTGAATTCCAGGAAGGCAGCAGAAAATTAAAGGCAGCGTTGTGAGCACAATTAGTTCAGGCTAAACAAAGAAATAGAGACTTGCAAGCTGATAACAAGACTGAAACATGCAGTGGAAGCATTAAAGGCAATTGTGGCAATAGATACTGATGCCTAATGTGTTAGGTTTAGTAAGATGAGAAATATATTTTTTCAGGTGGAACTTAAGAGCAGTAGGCAACAAAAAAATAAAAGCAAGTTTCAAGAGAATTTTTGAAATAAAATGTTCTCTTCTACTGAACCATGTAAAGGTGGCTTAGAGTTAAGAAGTTCACTTAGAAATTTCATAGCTGTCAGCTTTCTAGCCTAATGTTCCTAGCTATAATATTGTAGTTCCTATAATTTTCAAAGGCTGTCAGATAGATTGGTTCATTCTACAGTACTTTAAAATTATATATATGACATATGCAGTTATTTCATTATCGTTCATTGTCCCTTCAGTTTTGGAGTCTAATTTGGGTTAACAATTAGCTTTAAAAAGGAGTTTTCAGTAGTACAAAGATTAACCCTTTTTGTTGCTCTTTACTATCTGCCTTAGCCAAATGCTTGGGAGTGTTTTTGCATCTGGGGAGTGAATGGGTTTGGGGAACGTGGTGGGAGAGTTCAGGTAAGGGATAAGGAATTTGGACTCTTAGTGGTGGTTTACACTGGGCTTAACCTGGGCTACATTCACCCTGAGAACCAGAGATTCTCTCACCAAGTTCATAATATTTGAGGCAAAGTTTTCATTATTTGACTGCTCTACAGAGAGAGACTTCCTTTCATTTTGATGGAGTAAATCCTCTATTATTTTCTGAGGAAATGCATATTTTGAGGCCTTGCATGTTGGAATATATTTTTATTCTATCCAGATAGTTATTTGGACATTTGGCCTTAAATTTTTTCCTTTTTCAGAGAGAGAGAGGGAGAGAGAGTGCACACATGTGTGTAAGCAGGGAAGGAGCAGAAAGAGAAAGAGAGAGAATCTGAAGCAGGCTTTGTGCTGACAACATGGCTCAAACTCACAAACCGCAAGATCATGACCTGAACTGAAATCAAGAGTTCCACACCCAACAGGCTGAGTCACCCAACTGTCCCTGGCCTTAGAATTCTTGACTGAAATAATTTTCCCCTCAAAATTTCATGCTTTACTTTATTGTCCTCTAGCTTCCACTGATGCTTTTGACAAGTTTAGGCCATTCTGATCTTAATCTTTGGGAAATGATCTTCAATTATTTCACTAAACATTTTTTTTTTCCTCTGGGGCACCTGGGTGGCCTCAGTTGGTTAAGCATCTGACTTCCACTCACAGTTCATGAGTTTGAGCCCCATTGGGCTCTCTGCTGTCAGCCCAGAGCTGGCTGCAGATCCTGTCACCCTTTTTCTCTACCTCTTGCCCACTTGTGTTCTCTCTCTCTTAATAAATAAACTTAAAACACACACACACACACACACACACACACACACACACACACACACACACACATTTTTCCCCCTTGTGTTTCCTGTCTCTTTCTCTTGTTATTCAAAAGTTGGCCTTCTGGACCAGTGTTCTTCTTTTTCTTTTATTTTTCATTTGCCCTATGCTGTTTTTGTTTGTCTGGTAATCACTGAAGTTTGGAACTAAAAAACTAATTAGAAGCTCTGAGCATGTAGGGTTGTCTACACCCAACATTCACTGAGGGAGATATGTGTAGAATTTTTTTGTGGGAATCCCAGTGCAGTCTCATGAGATGTTTCAGTGTTCTCTCCACTGGCCACCCCTTATGTGAGTTCTGCATACTTTAGAAGCAACACACACTTTTTAAAATTTAGTTTCCTTTTTTCTTTGAATTCATTGTCTTAGTTTAGATAGAAAAATTGTCATTTCAACCATGTACTGAAATCTTAATGTAAGTGAATGCTTGAAGCTAGTCAAAATGGTACCAATATAAAAATGGAGCCAGTAGTCCATGAGCTTGAAATCCATGAGTGATGATTTTTTAAATAAATAATAACAGCTATGTGGGAGTGGTATTGGGGTGGGGGAAGCATGTCCTCTGTATTAGAGGATAGCGATGATGATGATGATGAAATAATGATAGTAGCTGTGTGTGAATGAATTAAGGAAGCACTAATCACACACTATGTGACCTAATCTGTGGAACAACTTTGAGAGTAGTAGTGATTATTATTCCTGAATCTGAGGCTCGCAGAAATAACAGTGAGTGAAAATCGGATCTCATATCTTGGTGTATTTTGTCTTTTCCCCTCCCTGAGGAACAGAGTTTGTATCTTTATTCCTTTTGGTATTTATTCTGAGACCAAGGGCTTGCTTAACCTGGTGATTTGTCTTCAATCCCCTGAAGGTGCTTTTTCCACAATCCAGGTGATTCTAAGGCACAAGAAAGTTGAGAATCACTATATGAGATCACTCTGGATTTTCCAATTTCCAGGGTTGATCATGTAGCTTTAATACATCCCTTCTGTTCACAGATACTACTTTGATTCTGCATTTGTTCCTTGTTAATTTCAGAATGTCTTAAAACCATATGTGATATTTGAGTATGGACATATAAGAAAAAATATATACTTCTGCTTCATTACCTTGACTTTAAAAGACTGTTATTTTTTCTATAATCAAAATAGATGCTTCTACTATAGAAATAAAATTTCTATACTACCTAAAACAACTATAACAAAAAAGAGTATTTCTAGTTGCATCTTTTGTTCTGTTTTAGGTCTTTCTACTCCTGCTTTGTATCTCTTATGGTCTAGATTAAAAAACACTGAAGTCCACTGTAAAGAAAGCTTTATCATCTTCTGCACATCCCACTTTAAATAATACAAGTTGTGGGGTGCCTGGGTGGCCAGGTCAGTTGATTGTCCAACTCTTGATTTTAGCTCAGGTCATGATCCCAGAGTTTTGGGATCAAGCATCTCTTTGGGCTCCACGCTGAGTGTGTAGCCTGCTTAAGATTCTCCCTCTCTTTCTCTCTCTCTCTCCCTCTCTAAAATTAAATAAACAAGTGAATGAATAAGTAAATAAATAAATGAATAATTCATGTTGTAATTATCAACATGGATGCTTCTGGCTCCAGTGTCTTTATACTGTGTTATAGGCCTGAAAAGTAAATAATTAAAATTATTTCTTCTAACAGTAAAAGGAGCCACCAGCTGCTCTGGAATGCTATTTCCAGGAAGACTCTGACCTCAGCTTTTTGGAAGATCTCGGTCACCCTCCCTGCATTACTCCCATCCCTACCTTCTTTAGTCAAGAAAGTATCTACTTTTATAGCTAGTAACAGGTGTTGAGGGGTAGTGAGTGTTTAGATGATGGAAAGGCCTACCCTAATAACACATTCAGATGGTTTTGAAGTTTTCAACCAGAATTAAACCTGAGTGGATTAAAATATCCAATTATTTGCTACTTAATAGAGATGCTCAATGCAAAAGGATGTAAACATTCTCCAACAGAAGAAAAGCAAATGAATTAGACAATAAGAAAAAAACCTGAAGTTATAATGTTTAATATCTAGTAGACTTTAGGGGCGCCTGGGTGGCTCAGTCAGTTGAGCATCCGACTTCGGTTCAGGTCATGATCTCACGGTCTGTGAGTTCGAGCCCCACATCGGGCTTTGTACTGACAGCTCGGAGCCTGGAGCCTGCTTCAGATTCTGTGTCCCTCCCCTCTCTCTCTGCCCCATCTCTGCTTGTGCTCTGTCTCTCTCTGTCTTTCAAAAATGAATAAACATTAAAAAAATAATTAAAAAATATGTAGTTGACTTTACTGTGAATGGCATTAAGCAGGAAATGATCTTTATGTAAGAACATATTGTTAATCATTTTGTACCACAGTGTTTTCTTTAAATCTCTTAACTATCCACCTTTCACTACCAATAGAACACAATGGTATATGGCAGCTAGAAAGGGGTTCCAAGATTGCGACTGAAATTCAGACAGATATTGAAATTTTAAAATTCTTTTTTTTTAATTAGTTTTCTTTATTTTTGAGAGGCAGAGAGAAACAGAGCATGGGTCGGGGAGGGGCAGAGAGAGAGGGAGACACAGAATCCAAAGCAGGCTCCAGGCTCTGAGCTGTCAGAACAGAGCCTGATGCGGGGCCCCAACTCACGGACCGTGAGATCATGACCTGAGCTGAAGTCGGATGCTCAACTGACTAAGCCACCCAGGCGCCCCAGAAATTTTAAAATTCTGATTCCATTCTTTTAATTAAACTTTTTTTATTTTGGGATAACTGTAGATTCACATGCAGTTGAAATAAAAAATACAGAGAGAAAAAAAATACAGAGAGCTCCCATGTACCCTTACTCAGTTTCCTCCTATGGTAACATCTTGCAAACCTTTAGTACAATATCACAACCAGGACATCAACACTGGTGTAGTCAAGACACAGAATATTTCCTTCACAAGAATCCCGCATCTTGCTCTTTGATAGCCACACCCACGTCCTTTCAGTCCCTACCCCCTCATTAATTTCTGGCAACCACTTACATGTATCTGTTCTTCATTTCAATAATTTTGTCATTTCAAAAATGTTATGTAAATGGAATTATATAGTATGTAAACTTTGGGGATTGGCCTTCCCCCCCCCCCCCCCCCCCACCCATTCAGCATTATCCTATGGAGATTCATCCAGGTTGTTTCTTTCTTCTTCTTCTTTTTTTTTTTTTTAATGTTTATTTTTTTTTTTTTTTTGAGAGAGAGAGAGGGAGGGAGAAAGCAGGAGAGGGGCAGAGAGAAAGGGAGAGAGAGAATCCTAAGCAGGCTCCATGTTCACAATGGAGCTCCACCTGGGGCTGGTCATTCTTTCCACACCCCCCCCCCAAATTATTTTAACTATTTTGGTTCCTTTGCCTTTTCATATAAATTTCGTTATTTTTTTAATTTAATTTTTTATTTTAGAGAGCAAGAGCTATCAGGGGAGAGGGGCAGAGAGAGAGAGAGAATCTAAGCAGGCACCATGCTCAGCACAGAGCCCAATGTAGTCCTTGATCCTGTGACCCTGGGATCATGACCTGAGCCAAAATCAAGAGTCAGATGCTCAACAGACAGAGCCACCAAGGCACCCCCATCCAGGCTATTTCTATTAACACTTTGTTTCTTTTTATTGTTGAGTACTATTCTATGGTAAAGTATATCACAGTTTATTTAACTACTCACTTGTTGAAGGACATATGTGTTGTTTCCAGCTTTTGGCTATTACAAATAAGGCTGCTCTGAAAATTCGTGTGAGGGTCTTTGTGTGGACGTATGTTTTCATTTTTCTTGGGTGAATACCTCGGAGAGTAATTGCTGGGTCCTATGGTAACTCTGTTTAATTGTTTGGGGAACTGTCAGATTCTCTTCAGAGTTCCCATCAACGATGTACAAGTGATCTAGTTTTTCTGAAGCTTCACTTTAGGGTTGTCCCTATTTTTAATTTTAATCATTCTAATAGTTGTGTATGGTATCTCATTTAGGTGTTTTGTTTTTTTTTAATGTTTATTTATTTTTGAGAGAGAGAGAGACAGAGTGAGCGCTGGGGAGGGTCAAAGAGAGAGGGAGACACAGAATCCGAAGCCGGCTCCAGGCTCTGAGCTATCAGCACAGAGCCTGACGCGGGGCTCAAACCCACAAACTGTGAGATCATGATCTGAGCCAAAGTCAGACGCCCAACTGACTGAGCCACCCAGGTGCCCCATCTTATTTAGATTTTAATTTACATTTCCCTAATAGCAAATGATAATGAACATCTTTTCATGTACTTACTAGGCATCTCTATATCCCATTAAGTGAAATGTCTTTATGTCTTTTATTTTCTACTTGTATTAGTTTTTACTCTTGAGTTTTGGGAGTTCTTTATGTGTTCTTTTTTTAATGTTTATTCATTTAAAAAAATTTTAATATTTTTATATATTTTTGAGAGAGAGAGCAAGAGTTGGGGAGGGTCAGAGAGAGAGGGAGACACAGAATCCAAAGCAGGCTCCAGGCCCCTCAAAAATAAAAAAAGATTACAAAAAAAAATTAAAAAAAAAAAAGAGAGAGGGGTGCCTGGATGGCTCAGTCAGTTAAGCATCCGACTTCAGCTCAGGTCATGATCTCACCATTCGTGAGTTCGAGCCTCACATCCTGCTTTGTGCTGTCAGCTCAGAGCCTGGAGCCTGCTTTGGATTCTATGTCTCCCTCTCTCTCTGTTCTTCCCCCATTCATATTTTGTCTCTCCCAAAGCAGGCTTCAGGCTCCCGAGCTGTCAGAACAGAGCCCGAGGTGGGGCTCAAGCTCATGAACCTTGAGATCATGACCTGAGTTGAAGTTAGAAGCTTAACTAACTGATCCACTCATTCTTTGTGAGATATGTGTTTTCCAAATGTTTTCTCCCAGTTATAGTTTGTCTTTTCATCTTCTTCTTCTTTTTCTTTTCAAAGTCTATTTATTTATTTTTGAGAAAGACAGAGACAATGTGAGTGGGGGAGGGGCAGAGAGAGAATCCCAATCAGGCTCCATGCTGTCAGCACAGAGCCTGACTGGGGCTCGAACCACAAACCTGTGAGATCTTGACCTGAGCTGAAACCAAAAGTCTCATGCTCAACTGACTGAGCCACCTAGGAATCCCTCCTTTTCATCTTAACAGGTTCTTAACAAAAGTTTTTACTTTAGATGAGATCCATTGATCAATGTTTTCTTTTATGGATCAAGCTTTCGGTGACAAACCCAAGGACTCTTAGATTAGCCTAGTTTCTGAAAGATTACGCCTGTATTTTTCCCTAAAGTCTTTATGTCCATATATTTTACATTTAATCTGCCCATACCACGCAGTCTTGATTACTATAGCTATAAAATGATAGTTAAATTTAGGCAGATTAATCATACTTTTTTTTTTTTAAATTGTTTTAGCTATTCTGGTTCCTTGGCCTTTTCATATAAATTTTATTATTTTTTATTTAATTTAATTTCTTATTTTAGAGAGAAAGCAAGAATGGGCAGGGGAGAGGGGCAGAGGGAGAATCTTAGACAGGCCCCACCTTCTGCGCAGAGCCCAATGTGGGCTTGATCCCATGACCCTGGGATATGACCTGAGTGGAAACCAAGAGTTAGAGTCAACCAACTAAGCCACACTTTCATATAAATTTTAAATGTTTATTTATTTATTTAGAGAGTGTGCATGAGTGGGGGAGGGGCAGAGAGAGAGGAAGAGAGAGAATCTCAGGCAGGCTCCATGCTGTCAGTGTAGAGCTCATTGTAGGGGCTGGATCTCACGAACAGTGAGTTCATGACCTGAGCTGAAATCAAGAGTCAGAAGGTTAACCAGACTGGGAAATTAAAGGGAGACACGTAAATACTTGCATCCTGGGAAATAACAAAAGTTAAGATAGGTATTCCTCAAGCAAGAAGGGGTTGGTAGTAGCACACTTTCTGAGGAAGGGTTGGGGACAGGAATATAATTCCCCTTAGTAAATCACACCACTTGCCAAATAGGCCCCCAAACCAGCAGTTTGTGAAACTACTATCAAAATGGGTAAGTGAAAAAGCAACGAGGGCTCCATAGTCACTTATCCTAGGGGCCAGGCAGACAGTGGGGGAATCATTGATAGGAGTGGGGAAACCAGTGCTTATAAGCTGCTGATGTGACACTTGTGCTGATTTAATTGTGCATGAGCTCTTTAGAAGGGACATTAGTCATTATTATCCAATATTTTTGGATGGTCATACTTTCTGAAGCAACAATTTAAGTCTTGGTTGTTTATCCTCAAAGTCTGTACAGTTTTACAAGTTTGAAATAAGTTTGTATAGTTATGCAGGCTTGTCTCTAATGCCCTCAAGTTAGACATAATTCCTGTGCCTCTCTATCTGCTTCTTTAAATACTATATTGGTGGGATGACTGGCTAGCTTAGTCAGTGGAACATGTGACTCTTCATCTTGGCGTTGTGGGTTTGAGCCCCATGTTGGGTATGGAGATTGCTTAAAAATAGAAGCTTTTTAAAAAGCTTTAAGTTTATTTTTATTTATTTTGAGAGAGAGAAAGAGAGAGAGAGAGAGAGAGAGAGAGAGAGAGAGAGAGAGAGAGAGAGAACAAGCAGGGGAGGGGCAGAGACAAGGAGAGACAGAATCCCAAGTAGGTACCACACCATCAGTGCAGAACCCAATGTGGGGCTCGAACTCACGAACTATGAGATCATGACCTGAGCCAAAATCAAGAGTTGGATGCTTAACCAACTGTACCACCCAGGCACCCCTTAAAAATAGGAGCTTTTAAATACATACATGCATACATACTACATTGAACTTCCAGCCAAAGAAATGTTGTGGGAGTAGGTACAGGAAAGTATTTAGAAAGTGTGGTAAGAAAATTCTCACTGAGGAGATGGGTTGCACTTTTGTCCCCCAATAGTGTTACTTTGTATTAGCTAACTAACACACAATTACTTCTCCTCCCTTCCGTTAAAATTCAAAACCACAGGTTTTGAACTGAGCCTGGCTGGCTCAGTCAGTAGAGCATGTGACTCTTAATCTCAGAGTCATGAGTTCAAGCTCTAAGTTAGGCATGAAGCCTACTTAAAAAAAATAAAAAAGCAAAAAAAGCAAAACCACAGAAAAGTAAGAAGAATTCTGTATGTCCTTACTGAGAATCAACTGTTGACATTTGTCACATTGGCTTTCTATATATACATAGAAAATGATAGTGTTTCATTTTTTTTGGCAGGGGGCTGAAATATTTGTAAGTAAATTGTAGATATCAACACTTCACTTTACATATTTCAGCATGTTTCTCATGAGAAACAGTACTTTCCCTTATATAATAAAAATACTTGGGGTGCCTGGGTGGCTTAGTTGGTTAAGCATCAGACTCTTGATTTTGGCTCAGGTCATGATGTCAGGGTTTGTGAGATGGAGCCCCGTGTTGGCTTCTGCACTGACAGTGTGGCACCTTCTTAGTATTCTCTCACTCTCCCTTTCTGTCTGCCCCTCTCCCACTCACATTCTCTCTCTCTCTCTCTCTCTCAAAACCAATAAACATTAAAAAAAATTAAAAAATACTTGTCATGTTCTACAAGTTCTGTATTATAGAACATATATGCAAATATTACTTTACAACATAGTCCATATTAAAATGTCCCCACTGGGGGAACCTGGCTGGCTCAGTCTGTAGAGCATGTGACTCTTGATCTCAACATTGTGAGTCTGAGCCCTATGTTGGTGTAGACATTACTTAAAAATAAAATCATTTGTAATATTTTTTTAATGTTTATTTATTTTTGAGAGAGAAAGAGCATGAGTGGGGGAGGGGCAGAAAGAGAGGGAGACACAGAATCTGAAGCAGGCTCCAGGCTTTGAGCTGTCAGCACAGAGCTGGATGCAGGGCTTGAACCCATGAACCATGAGATCATGACCTGAGTTTAACTGACTGAGCCACCCAGGTGCACCTAAAAATAAAATCTTATAAGAAAAAACAGCCCCCATTGGTCTAAAATGTTCTGTCTCTGCCTTTGATTCAGGATTTGAATCATGCATTGCATTTCATTGTCTCTTTATTAATAAAAGTCTTCATTTTTGTTTATATGACATTGACAAACCAGTAGTCCATTTGTCCTATTGGTGATGCTAATTCTGGTCTTTGTTGAGGTGGCATCTCCAACTTTGTTGAGGTGGCATCCTCCAACTCTATATTGTAAAGGAACATTCTCTCCTGTCATTCCTTCCAGACCTTGTGAATATCCAGTTCCTTAATAGTTGAATATTTGATAGTTTTAGCCATGGATAATTATATAAATTGATTACATTGGTGGTTGCTAAAATCCCACAGTTGTTTAAGGGTTATTTATTTTGAGAAGGGGGGAGAGGCAGAGAGAGAGAGAAACCCAAGCAGGGTCCACACTGTCAGCACAGAGCCAGACTTGAACCCACCAACTGTGAGATCACAACCTGAGTCAAAACCAAGAGTCAGACACTCAACCAACTGAGCCACCCAGGCACCCCAAGAACCTAGTTTTTGACTGAATATGAGGAAGTCTGCCCTAAGAAATAGTCTTAATAGTAAGCTCATGGGCTTAGATGTTACCAGAACAAGGTCTTGGGAAAAGTCAGCTTCATCTCTGCATTTATGAAGCTACGAAACATTGAAATCACACTTTCATTGGGTGAATCCCATGTATGAACTACAAATGATGTGCTTTTTAAATGAATAAAACTATTTAAGTTTATTTATTTTGAGAGAGAGAGAGTGTGTGTGTGCACAAGTGGTGGGAGAGCAGACAGACAGAGAGAATCCCAAGCAAGAATCCCCAATGCAGGACTCGAACTCACAAACCTGAGATCATAACCTGAGCCCAAGTTGGGTGCTTAACTGATTGAGCCACCCACCTGCCCCTAAACAAAACTATTTAGAACCAGAAGTCTGGACAGTGTGGAGGCTTCTTGGTATTCTCTCACTCTCCCTTTCTGTCTGCCCCTCTCCCACTCACATTCTCTCTCTCTCAAAATCAATAAACATTAAAAACATACAGTTTGGGCCAAAATGGCCAGGTGCGGCACACCTGAGCTCTGAAATCTGGATAGATTTAAAAGTTCCAGACTCATGGGCTTCAAGGAATGTGGACAGCAGGGGCAGTTTAGAGCCCCCATCACATTCCTTGAAGATAAATAATTTCTGAATCTCCTTTTCTCATTTGTTAAATGGCAGCAATTTAATTCCCAAGTCCCCATGAGTTGTAGGGGTCTCAGTGAAGACTCAGGGTTGGGCCCCGTTAGGTCCAGGGGAAATGGAACCCTCCTTTGGAACGTGGGAGGCAAGAACTTGATTTGGCAGCTCCCCTGTGGTTCTCGCACCCTCAAACCTCAGTTTTCGACTTTTGGGGGTTCAGGCCCAACCGCTTGTTCCCAGGGGAAGAGCTGCCATCGCCCTCTCCCCCACACACTCCCCAGGCCAAGAGATTCTGGTGCGGAAGCAACGAGTCGACGGAAACCCTTATACCCTCTGAGGCAGCTGGGCCCACCGGTGCTGGGGAGAGAGTAAGGTGACGGAGGTGGTCACGTGCACGGCCTAAGCGCAGGCGGGCCGGCGGAGCGATGTGAGTGGCCGACTAGGGCCCCAGGCAGGGGGCGGGGCTTGTTGTAGGCGGGGCCTGCCCAGGTGCTCAACTTCCAGCCCGCGCCGTGGCCCTGGCTGTGTTAGGCCTAGCTTGGGTTGGAGTGTAATTGGTTTTGAAACCAGTGCAGATGGGGACGCTGCCGAAACGAAAAGATATTCCACCGTGGGTGAAAATTCCCGACGACTTGAAAGATCCTGAGGTGTTTCAGGTCCAGACACAACTCTTGGAACCTATGTTTGGTGAGTGAGCCCAGCCCTGACCCAGGCGTCTCGGTCTCCGTGGTCCTGAGCGCTCATCTCCTTCCCCAAACAGGCGTAGGTGGATCTCGAATCCCGTACATCGAGCGAGTCAGCAAAGTCATGCTTGAGTTAAAGGTTCTGGAATCCTCGGGACTCGCCGAGGTCGTGGTTTATGGCTCTTACTTGTACAAGCTTAGGGCCAAATGGATGCTCCAGTCCATGGCCGAGTGGCACCGCCAGCGACAGGAACGAGGTGAGAGGTTTGGGGAAGCCTGGGTAGTTTTACTCCCTCTTCTGTAGCCCTTCTCAACTCTCCCTCTCTTCCGCTGGCAACCACCACCCGCACATTAGGCACCACCCGGGCGGCCCCCAGTAATGCCGTCTCTTGGTCCTAGAGACCCTGGATTAAGACTACGAAGAGAGGCTGCCTGGGACTGGCCTCATAGGGGAAGATTATCTGAGACCTGACCCCCATTCTTCCCTTCCCTCCAACACTCCCCCTAGCTTCTTGGGGGATATTGGAATGGGCTCAGCGGCCCCACATTCTGAGGACTCCCAAGAATTCCAGGTGCAGACCGCTGGGCTGGGAAGTCCCAGAAATGAACCTTTGAAGAGGCTGAGAACTGCCCAGGCTTTTACCCTCTCTCCTCATGAACATCTGTTGCTTTCTGGTGCAGGGATGCTCAAGCTGGAGGATGCCATGAAGGCCCTGCATCTAGGTCCTTGGATGAAGTGAAGCCAGTTAGCAACCAACGCACCTGGATGCAGGATTGAGAGTAGACTGTGGTCAGAGCTGGAATGATCTGGCCTGGTTTAAAGTCTGCTCCAGCTTGGCAAGGAAAAACCAACTGTTTGTGGTCTCTGGCTTTGCCTTGGAGTCCTAATGTAGCTACCATTGCCACCTGCCCCTCTCCTCCCAAGTTTGCTAATTAAAGAATAAAATTTTGAATAAATAGCTCCTTGATATTTCATTGAAGATATTGGAGATAACATCACAGCCAAGGTGGCCCTTGAGTTTAACCCTTAATTAAAACTTTCACAGCTAGAAATGTCCAAGAGCACACTTGGGGTAAAAAAAAAAAAAAAAAGGGAGGGTCTAGGAGTTGGGTTCTGAGATGCAGCTTTGACCAAAACTCAGTCAGTCTTAGGGGAAATGTGATATTGTCTGGAACTGACCTGGATTCTTTTTAAACATAACTATAATAGGTGAACATAACATGTATAAAATGAAAAGCAAATATTCTCAAACAAATACAGAAGTGCCAGTACCTTTTCAATGTACTACTTTTATATACATGTAAACCAAATAGAAGACCACTAGCTGAGTTCTCTGCATTTAGTCTGCTGCAGAATGTTATTTCAGTTGGAATTTGAAGAAAATTTAGCCTTATAGATAGGAATATGAAAAGGGAAAACCATACAGACCTCTTGAAAGGGTCTCTGGGATTCTCTACCTCACTTATACAAAATTACCACACTTGGCCCCCAAAGGGTAAGTGAAATGGGGGGGGGGGGCGGGTAGATGAAAGGTTTACAATAGGTGGGACTCAATCCTGATGGTGGAGGGACAGTCAGACTGGGGACTACACTTTTCCCTACTAGAGATTAGCTTGGTAGTTCACAGATCAGAATGAATCCCACTTAGGGAGCTTTCTGGCCCTATGACCTTAGGTTGTTCAACCGCCTCAGTCTCTAATTTGGAGATAATAGCATCTGACTCCATATGAAGTTGTGAGGTTTAGCTGTTTATATATGTATGGTACTTATAACTGGCATCACATAGTAAGAAGTGTTGACTATTTCTTCGGGAGATTGACCAATAATGGGAGAGAAAACTATCAATTAGATGTTTTCTGTAAGAGGCCAAGGTGGCATGTCCATCAGATAACTGCTCCCCACCCCCCCACCCCCACCCCCTTCACTATCACTAAATGAATGGCACCACCATTTTAGCCCAGTGGTTCTGGCCAAAAACTAAGAGCCATCGTTGACACTTCACATGAAATCGAGGAGCAAGCCCAATCATCTTTACCTTCAAAAAAATAACCCAAATTGAAGCCCCTCCTGCACCTGCATTTTCTCCAGCCCTGCCGTCTCCACTCCCATCTTCCCTTGCCAGGACTCCTGGAAGAGACTCAAACAGGTTTCAATGGTTTCTCTTTTAGTTATCTCACGATCTGTTCTTCAGCCACTCTTAATTACTATTATTATTTTTTAACATTTATTTTTGAGAGACATTTATTTAGCCTGACCTGTAAGGCCCTGTGTAATCTAGTTTATTATCCTGTTGCTGCCTCTCAAGCAAACCATTTTGGTACCCCTTCAGGGCTTTTATCTTCTCTCTTGAGCCTGGAACATTTCTCACATTTTCAAATTGTTCTGATCCCTTCTCTCAGGTCCATGTTCATCTCTAGAGAGGTCCACTCCTTCACAGTCTTTACTTAACCTACTTTACTTTTCTTCATCGCATTTGTAAACCTTACTGACAGTGTTAGCTGCTCATTTTCCTCCTCTCTTCCACTATAGTGTAAACTCCAGCAAGACAGGGATTTTTTTTTTTTTTTTTTTAAACAGGCAATATGTAGGATAGAATGTTTAAGGGTTATTTCAGAAGACGCTGATACAAGCTAGACTGCTTGGGTTTGAAAAATTATCAGCTACCTATTAGGTTTGGAGCCATGCGCATGTCGGCCTTTGTGCTTCAGTGTCCTGTTTGTAATATGAGGATAATAACTATCTCAATGTGTTGTAGTGAGGATTAAATAAGCCAAGACTATGTCCTAAGACTATGTCAAGTCTTAGAACAATGTCCCTTACAATGGGCATTCAATAAATACTTCTTGAATGTAGGAGGAGGGCTGCTCTTCATCCACTGCCACTGGAACTAGATTGCTCCCTTCCGGCCTCCAGCCCAATCCTTTAAGGTTCTCATTATTGAAGACTCAATGGGAGAAGCCATGGAAATCCTTTGTAAAGGGCCTTGTTTTTCTGTCTCCTGAAAGTGTGGAATGCTTGTCCTGTTTTTTGGGGTCTTTAGCACACCATACAGCTTTTGGGTAACTGGGAAAACAAAGATGCATTTTGGCACACTGTTGAAGTTCCTTTGGTGAGTACAGCAGGAGACCAGGCATGTACCTCAATTGGCATTTTGACACCCTCCCTTACAGCCTTGAGAAATGTACCAATACTCTGGTCAGAAAGCAGCTCCTGCCCAAGATTTTTGGGGGGAAATCAGTCTCATATTTCCCACACCCACAAGAAATGATTGTTAAAACAACTGTACCTCTGATTTTGAAGAACTAGACACAGATAAATGAATTTCCTCCTATTTGGAATGTCAAGAGGGGAAGCTGGCTTAGCTCCATGCGGTAAGAGGGCTTGATTATTTACAAAGGTTGGTCTGTCTTGCACATTTGTTCCTTGCAGGCAAGGAGATCTCATGGCCTGTCATGGCAGAATCATTGGTTGCCAGGACCAGAGGCAATACCAGGGCCCAAGACTCCATAGACTGGGGAGGGGCTTGTTTGGGATGAGGTGGGCTGTTGGCAGGTGCCATCTTAGTTTCCAGGGAAGAGATTGTTGGTGAATCGTGGTCACCTCATGGTGGTTCTCTGTGGCTTTGGGCACATTTTAACGGAACAGCATTGGGCAGGATATTTTTGAAAACCTGTCAATGGTTGCAATGTAATGAGAACTATGGACTAAGGGGAGAGTACTGGTTGTAGTTATATTGGAATAAACAGCATTTTCTTAAGTAACAGTAATATTTAACACTTGCAAATTTTTAATAGGTACCACACTCATGGATCAGAATCCCAAAATGATAGAAAAGTCTCCTTCCTATCATTTATAGGATTATAAAAATTATCCATTTATCTACCTATTTCTACTCTCCCAAAATAAAAAGCTGTCTATGCACTCTCCCAGAGTTGTTGTTTTTTTTTTTAAATACAATTACAATTATAAATGTAGATTATTTTCCTCCTTCCTTATAGCTGGGCATTGTTCCATTTAATTAGTTCTCTACCAAAGGATTTTTGGGTTGTTCCCAACCTTTGGCTTTTACATAGGTGTGGTGAATATTTGAAAGTCATTGTTTTGCCAGTTTGCAAGTAGTCTGTAGGCTACATTCTAGGGAAAATTGCTGGTCCAGAGAAGAAAAAGTATATATAATTTTGATAGATATTACCAAATCGCCTTCCACAGGGGTTAAGGTAATTTCACCCCCAGCAGTAATATTGCCTGTTTCTCTACAAGTTCATCCAGAGATGGTTGGCATACTCTTCTTTTGCTGATCTGTTAAAATGCGTAGTCTTTCTGAGTTCTGTACTTCTTGCTTGAGTCTGCTCTATAGACCAACAGTTGTGGTTCCCTCAAATTGTCCTTGGCTAGTGCACCCTTCAAACAATCAGTTTGCAATGAATGTGTGTGGAAATGTAAACTGGAGAGTTGGGAATCCAAATTCTGCAATGCAAATGAAACACACAAAACTGTCCTTGCCCTTATGTGGCATCTGGGTGGATCAGTCGGTTAAGCATCGGACTCTTGATTTCAGCTCTGGGCATGATCTCCTGGCTTGTGAGATACAGCCCCTTGTGGGATTCTGCGCTGACCTCCAGGGGCCTGCTTGGGATTCTCTCCTCTCTCAAAATAAATAAACATTAAAAACAACAACGACGACAACAAAAACTGTCCTTGCACTTAAAATCTACAAATTTCGTCCCGAGGGCAGTGCTTCCAAGGGTAGAAAACATCTTTAGGTTAATCTGGGTCAAAGTAGCAAAATCTGGAAATTTAAGAATATGCCATAGATTCCATGCACACCCTGGAATGAAGATGTTTTATCCCTTAAAAACACACACACACATACACAAAACTTTGAGACAATTCATAAGAAAGGTTTTGGAATAACCTGAAGATTAAAAAAAAAAAAGGTTGTTTTGGGGGTGGCTACCTTTTTTTTTCCCCCTTGAGTTTTAAGCTTTTGACCAGTTTTCCAAGGATAAGTGCATGATTATGAAAGGCAAAACAACTTCCATTGTAATGGAGATGAGGGGTCTGCCCTAGGGAAGGTCAGACTTTGGCACTGATGAGATTTGGAGAGGAGGAAAATCTAGGATTTAGTCAAGGAAAGCCTGGATTGCTTACAAAACAGAATTGATGAACAGGAACAAAATCCAATCTAGTGAAATCCTTTGGCCCAAAAGTGGTTAACAATAGCCAGTGCTGATTAAGGCCTTCTTGCCTGCCAGGAACTCCATCGAGATCTTGCATTTAGTGACTCACCTAATTCTCTCAATACTGTAATTTTACAGATTAGGAAAACCAAAGCTCATCAGTCACACCCCCTCCTCATGATTCATATATTCACATTTAAATATGTATGTAAGTTTTGAAGATTACAAGAAACAATTTTACTCCTTGCATGGAGTGGGGGAAGGGGAAGATTCCTAGCAGGTGTAGGCATTCCTGGTTGGGACCCACAGGAGTGCCCAAACAGATCTCCACTCCCTCTCACTGTAGGCTCCCCAGGAGGTGCAGCCAGGACTCCCAGGACCCAGGGCGTCACTGGGAGTGGGGCTGTCTGGCCATCAAGTGTTTGGAGGAGCTTCAGGGTGCTTGGGACTGACCTGGGTGGTGGTGGGTGGGGGGGCGGTTAGGGAAGTTTCCCCAAGTAAGTCAGTCTGTGAGCCTGGCAGTGAGCCTGGCCAGGCGTAAGGGACTGGAGCAGATGCGCCACCCACTAGAGATCTTGGGAACCAATGCTTGGGCCGAGTGGCTGGGATTGAAGTAAAGCAGAGCAGACAGTGTTAAGGCTGGGAAGGGAGGAAGCAGGTCAGCCCAAGGCCTTGCAGACCATGCTAAGAGCAGGAGAAGTCATCCAGGGGTTTAAACTGATGGTGAGCTGTTGAAGAAGCTCTGGTTCCTCAGAACCACTCAAGTTCAGCTAAGATCTCAGTTTACATCCCGATTCCTCTCTAATCCCTCTGCCTTGCCAACCCTCCCCCCCACCCCCGCTCCCATCAGTTTGTTTAATCTGGAAACTTTTGTTGAGTGTTTGCTTTGCCACCTGCTCAGGAACCTTGCTCTAGGGAGAAAACAAAAATGAAGATGTGGCCAGGGAGCATTTTCAGGATTTCAGGGAATATTTTCAGAAAGCAAGCATCTGGAACGTGATTTACAGGAACTAAATCTGAAACATTAGATTGTATGGTTAACTAATGAGGAAGAAGACGTTTATCTGTTTGGCATGTAGAATTTGGGAATTAGATTTTGTTCAAAGAGAGATGGCTGTACCAGGTCCATGTTGTAATCTCTGCAATAGCAGTTCTGGAAACACTAGGTTATCCTAACCTGACTTCAGCCATCAAAATCTGGACCTAATTTCATGCGGTTTGTTTTTATTTCTTTTTCATTAAAAAAAAAATTTAGGGGCGCCTGGGTGGCGCAGTCGGTTAAGCGTCCGACTTCAGCCAGGTCACGATCTCGCGGTCCGTGAGTTCGAGCCCCGCGTCAGGCTCTGGGCTGATGGCTCGGAGCCTGGAGCCTGCTTCCGATTCTGTGTCTCCCTCTCTCTCTGCCCCTCCCCCGTTCATGCTCTGTCTCTCTCTGTCCCAAAAATAAATACACGTTGAAAAAAAAATTAAAAAAAAAAATTAAAGTTTGAGAGAGGAGAGAGGGAGAGAGTGCCAGCACAAGCAGAGGAGGGGCAGAGAGAGAATCCCAAGAAGGCTCTGCACTGTCAGTACAGAGCCCGATGGGGCTCGAACTCACAAACTGTAAGATCATGACCTGAGCCAAAATCAAGAGTCAGACACTTAACTGACTGAGCCACCTAGGTGCCCCTGTTTTTCTTTCTAACTTTAGCAGAAAGCATGGTTATTGTTGTTGCACAGGGGATGTCTAAGATTTAATTTTATTAAGCTGCCAAATTAAATAGTGTTCAGCTATATTGTTGAAAAAGAAAAATAAAATGTCCAACCTTCAAGGACTGCTAGTATGAACTTCTGCCACAGGTGTGGGACTTTAATGAGGGACAGGTAAGGCAAAGAAACTAGGGTGGAATGAATCAGGGCTTTGGGTATGAAGAAAGGAACTAAAAGGGAGAACAGATAGACAATTCCTCTCTTTTTTTTTTAATTTTTATTTTTGTTTATTTTTGAGAGAGAGAAAGTGAGAGGGAGAGGGACAGAGAGACAAGGAGACACAGAATTTGAAGCAGGCTCCAGGCTCTGAGCTGTCAGCACAGAGCCCAATGTGGGGCTTGAACCCATGAACTGTGAGATTATGACCTGAGCTGAAGTCGGACGTTTAACCGACTGAGCCACCCAGGTGCCCCATTTTTTTTGTTTTGTTTTTGTTTCTTTAATTTTTAAATGTGTATTTGTTTTTGAGAGAGAGAGAGCGAGCGACCAGGGGAGGGACATAGAGAGGGCAGACACTACCCACCGAGAGATAGCATCAGATTCCACAAGTTAAGGGTTCAGTCCCACAAGACTGCCTCCCTCCATCACCACCACTTCAGATGCCAGTCATGAACCTGGGTTATTACCTGTGTTTCTGAACAATGGGCTACATATTGGAGCTTCCAACGCCCCCTTCCTTGGGCTTCAGACACCAGGTGCAAGTCCAGCTTATTACCTGTACTTCTGAACAAATGGCTATAAATTAGAGGTTTCCATGACCCTCACCCCACCTTGGGTTTGTTAGGGTGGCTCACAGAACTCTGGGAGCCAATTTACTCACTAGACTGACAGTTTATTATGAAAGGATAACACAGAACAGCTGGATGAAAGAGATGGGCAAAGGGCAAGGAGCTTCCATGCTTTTCCAAATGTACCACTCTTTCCAAATCTCCACCTATTCCCTAACTTGGAAGCTCTCCGAACCCTCTCCTTTTGGATTTTTAATGGAGGCTTCATTACACAGACATGATTGATTAAGTCGTTGGCCATTGGTGATCAATTCAATTTCCCCGCCCCCTATCCCCTGGAGGTCTAAGGGCTGGATTGAAAGTTTCAACCCTCTGATCAGTGGTTGGTTATCCTGGTCCAAAAGTCACCTCATTAACATAGAAAAAGACACCTCGATGGCTCTGCCTCAGGAAATTCCAAGGGTTTGATTTGCTGTGAGCCAAAACTAAGGAGTCAAATAGCCAGTCAGAGGAGGATTCACCCTTGATGGGATCCTGTAGTCAAAGGGCCCTCGCTGGAGGCATCTCTGAGGAACCCACCAGAGGATTGCATAGAGTCTGGAATGGAGTTCCATGGAGTTCTGTTGAGCAGCATTTTCAAGATGACTCAAGGTGGCTTTTTTCTCCAGGTCCACAGGACACAGGCACTTTTGCCCCACTGGCAAGGAAACACCTTTCCATTTTACACTAGTCCTCTCTCCATGTTTTGCCATCTGGACAATTGGTTGGCCCTTTGCCTTTAGACTTTTGCAGATCTGAAACTCACCCACCCACCAGTCTCTGTGTTCCATCAAGTATAGAGGACACAGAAAATTTCTTGGCGGTTCTCCTGAAGACCCCTCTCTTGGCTTGGGAAGGGGTTGGGGAAAGATCCCTAGATTTCTCCCATGGTGTGGACACAAGTCATTTAAATCTTAGCCTTCTTTATATATAGCCTGGAATTGGGTGATGGGCTAATGTTGGTGGAATTGGATTTTTGCCAAGCAGTCTGTTTTACAAGCCCTCTATAGGTGTTATAACTTCCTCTTGTTGAATGTGAGAGTACTTGATATATATTTTTCTCAGCTTTGGGGCCTCAGACAAAACTACAAAGATTAGGAGTCCTATTTTAACATCTTATTACGGGCTTTGGTGGGAAAATTTATTTGGTATTGGTATTTTGTATAGAGAGGAATATCGGCTATTATTTATATCTGAGTTAGTCCTCAATTTATTATTATAAATCATTAATGTTTCTTGCCAGGATTTGGTATGAAAATTATTATTTTGTTTTTTAAACTGTATTTATTTTTTTTGAAAGAGAGGGGAGGGGGGACAGAAAATCCCAAACAGGCTCCACACTTAAAGCGCAGAGCCTGATGTGGGGCTCAAACTCATGAACTATGAGATTATGACCTGAGCCAAAGGCAGATACTTAACTGACTGAGCCACCCAGGTGCCCCTGAAAAGTTATTTTAAAAAGGTTAGCTTTTTAATAAATATATAGGAGTATCCAAATGTGGTTTGTTTTGTTTTTGAGAAATTTTAACAAGTATGACACAGAATAAATGGCATGCTAAAAGTGTACATTTTGATGAGTTTTGACATTTGTATATACCAGTGAAACCATCACCATTATCAAGATAACGAACATCTCCAAAATCCCCAAGTTTTCTCTTGCTCCTTTATAATTCCTCTCTCCTGCCCCTCTCTTGCCTTGAACTGACTTAGAGGGGACACATTCAGTCTTTCACCATTAAATATGATGTTAGATGGAGGTTTTTGTAGATGCTTTTCATCAACTTGCTTAGGAAACACTCCTCCTGTGTGTCTCCTGTCCTCTCAGTACTCTACTACAACTATATCACTTCTGCCAGTTCTGGTTATGAAAAGTGTGTAGGCTTTCCCACACCAAGCACTTCTGCAACCCCAGCCGGGTGTCCTACAGTTAAACTAAATTCTTATTTTATTTTATTTTATTTTATTTTAATTCATTTATTTATTTTTTAATTTACATCCAAGTGCATTAACATATAGTGCAATAATGATTTCAGGAGTAGATTCCAGTGATTCATCCCCTTTGTATAACAGCAAGTTTCTTCCTTAGTGCCCCTTACCCATTTAGCTCATCCCCCCACCCATAGCCCCTCCTATGAACCTGTTTGTTCTCTGTATTTAAGATTCTCTTATGTTTTGTCCCCCTTCCCCTTTTTTATGTTATTTTTGCTTCCCTTCCCTTATGTTCATGTTTTGTATCTTAAATTCCACATATGAGTGAAGTCATATGATATTTGTCTTTCTCTAATTTCACTTAGCATAATACACTCTAGTTCCATCCACATTGTTGCAAATGGCAGGATTTCTTTCTTTTTGATTGCCGAGTAATACTCCAATGTGTATACATACCACATCTTCTATATCCATTCATCTGTTGATGGACATTTGGGCTCTTTTCACACTTTGGCTATTGATTATTTTTTATTTTCATGTTTATTTTTGAGAGAGAGAGAGAGCACGAGCATGAGTAGGGGAGGGGCAGAGAGAGAAGGAGACAGAGTATCCAAAAGCAGGCTTCCAGGTATCAGCACAGAGCCCCAACTGAGCCACCCAGGCACCCATTAAACTAAATTCTGACACTATCGACCTAAAGATAGCATCAGATCCCACAGGTTAAGGTCTCAGTCTACACAAGACTGCTTCCCCTCCCCCATGCCAGTTGAACCCTGCCTTCTGACCAACTAGCTATAAATTGGAGGTTTCTATTGCCCTCTCCCCAGGCTCATTCAATATATTTGCTAGAGCAGCTCAGGAATTCAGGAAAATATTTAGTAGATTACAGGCTTATTATAAAACATATAATTAGCAACAGCCAGATGAACAGATTCATAGGGCAAGGTATGGGGAAATGATACCGAGTTTCCATGCCTCCTCCCTGAATCTCCACATGTTTACACTCTTGGAAGCTCTCCAAACCCTGTCTTTTTGTTGTTTTAAGGAGGCTACTTTACAAAGACATGATTGATTAAGTCCCTGGCCATGGGTAATTGATTCAACCTCCAGCTCCTCTCCTTTCCCCCAGAGGTCAGTGGGGTGGGACTGAATGTTTCAACCCTCTACACACCCTCTAAACTTAAGCAGTGATGGGATCCAAAAGTCACCTCATTAACATGACAAAAGGCACCCTTATCACTCTCCTCACTTAGGAAATTTTAAGGGTTTTAGGAGCTCTCTGGACCAAAAAGGGGATGGAGGCCAAATGTATACATTTTATTGTAAATCAAATATCACTCAGGTTAAGGCAGTTCTCTTCTCCACCTACTGGAGTGTTTGGGTTTGTTTTGTTTAAGTCTTGAATGGGTGTTGAATTTTATCAAATGCTTTTTCTGCATCAACTGGTATGATCTTGTGGTTTTTCTTCTTTAGTCTGGGAACGTGCTGGATAACATTGATTTTTTTTTTTAAGTGAATTCTTTCCCCAACAAGGGGCTTGAAGTCATGACCCCAAGATCAAGAGTCACATGTTCTACTGACTGAGCCAGACAGGTGCCCCGCTTTTTTCAGACAGTAAAAAACCCTTTATTTTATTTTGTTTTATTTTATTTTATTTATTTTATTTTTATGTTTACTTATTTTCAGAGAGAGTGAGCACGTGCACACGAGTGTGTTAGGGGCAGAGAGAGAGAAAGAGAGAATTCCCACTAACAACTCAAAGCCCACAGGGCTCAATCAAAAGAACCATGAAATCATGGCCTGAGCCGAAAACAAGAGTTAGACATTTAACTGACTGAGCCACCCAGACTCCCTGAAAACACTTTATTTTAATGGTCTGATTATCTCTTAACTAAAATTTTAAATTTAGAAAAGAGATATTACCATGCTCTGTGAAATTAGGAAAGTGTCAAAAATCACATATATTCTTTCCTTCTCACATACATTCTCCTTAAATTTTTTTTTTCAACGTTTATTTATTTTTGGGACAGAGAGAGACAGAGCATGAACAGGGGAGGGGCAAAGAGAGAGGGAGACACAGAATCGGAAACAGGCTCCAGGCTCTGAGCCATCAGCCCAGAGCCTGACGCGGGGCTCGAACTCACGGACCTCGAGATCGTGACCTGGCTGAAGTCAGACGCTCAACCGACTGCACCACCCAGGCGCCCCACATACATTCTCTTTAATACGTAAACTTAATATTAGTGACAAATTTTAATAGAGTAGAAAGCCTTCATTATATTTGTCTGTATTTAAAGTTATCTAGGGGCGCCTGGGTGGCTCAGTCAATTAAGTGTCTGACTCCTGATTTCGGCTCAAGTCATGATCTCATGGTTCATGAGTTCTAGCTCTGCTTCAGGCTCTGCAGAGCCTGCTTGGAATTCTCTCTCCCTCTCTCTGCCCCTCCCCTGCTCATGCTCTCTCTCAAAATAAATAAAACTTAAGAAAAAAAAAAGTTATCTATCTTTTGAAAAGAGAAGTTCCAAGACTAATGTGCACTGAGGTTGTCAACGTGAAAAGTGTTTTGTCTTGACTCCTGGCACTAATATTAGCAATAAAGAATTAGAGATTGATGTCCAAAGTGAAAGCAACAGTTTTATTAAAGCAACAGTACACTCTCTAAGAGACAGCAGGCAGGTTCCTCGGGATACAACTGTCCTTAGAATTTTATTTGTTGGGTCTTCCTGGGCTGGGAGGAGCCGAGATGTACACTGGGGTGGTCTCTCATGGAGGCTGCTTTCAATCATTTGTGGGACTCATACTACAGGTGGGTACGGGGAGTTTTTGACCCTGCAAGGTTTGTACCAGACCATCATGGCAGTCTTTCTCACTGGGGTGGGGGAGAGTTTTAACCACAAGGCAAATGCATTATAATGAATGTAGGGCTTACCCTGGGGCAGAGATGGAAGAGGAGAGCACTTGCTCTGCACCTGTGACTCTTGGTCTGTTAGTCCCAAGGTTTTGGAAACTGCAAAGTCGGGATTTTGTGGATCTCCCCACCCTTACCTTCTAATCTGGGACCTATTTATCATCATCCTTGCCTCCTGTTCAAGTCTCTATCATTCCCCCCCTCAAGGACTTGGGACTCTGCCTCCTGCGTTCCTTCCACTGCTCATATTTAGCTTCTACCTAACAAAGTTAAGAAATTTAAGAAATTAGATCAACAGTTTATTCAAATTGTTTAACCTGGTGGTTATAGCTCGTTAAGTTAAAGTTATATATTGGTTTGAGAGTGATTGGTGGTGATAAAAATTATCCAAAATAATGAGTAATGAGATATTTTGGCTTTAAAAGGATACCATACTCCTAAAAATTTCAATTTTTATCTTTTAGTAATTGGTCAAATTTATTTATTTATTTATTTATTTATTATTTATTTATTTATTTAAGTAATCTCTGTTAGGATGTCCTTGGAACCACAGTAGAGGGGATGGCCATCTTGCCAGAGCAACCCAATGAAAAGCCCCTAGTAGCGTGCCAGAACGAATTGGAGGTCAACCAATCACCGAGCGACAGCACAACCTGATACGAGAAAGGCCCACCCGGACCTAAACCCGGAACCGCTGCAGCTTAAAAAACCCACCCCACCACACCTGGGTGCGACTTCCCTGACTTCTCTCTCTCTCCCTGAGTCAGGGAACCTCGCCTGAGACCTTAGTTCCCAAATAAAGCCTTTGACTGTTAAAATTTTTTAGCCTCTGACTCCTATCTTTACCCTGCCTTTCGCCTGACCCTAACAATCTCTACACCCAACATGAGGCTTAAACTCACAACTCTGAGATCAAGAATTAAACACTCTTCTCACTGAGCCAGCCAGGCAGGCGCTCCAGTAATGTCAAAAAAAAATATATATATATATACACATATATATACATATATTTGTGTATATATATATATACATGTATTTTTTTTAATGTTTATTTATTTTTGAGAGAAAGTGTGCATGTGTGGTGGGGAGGAGCAGAGAAAGGGAGAAAGAGAATCCCAAGCAGACTCTGTGCTGTCAGCTCTGAGCCCCATACTGGCTCAAACTCATAAACTGTGAAATCGTGACCTGAACCGATATCAAGAGCCAGTCGCTCAACCAACTGAGCCACCCAGAAGCCCCTAAATACATTTTATATTATATATCAGTCTAGTTTATTTCTCACCACAGTTTTGGAAAACTGTCACCAAAATGCAGTTTACTTCAATGAAGAACTTATGTGATGAACCACAGCCATTAAGCACCCACAACTTAAGACACTTCAGTCACCAGTGCTTGTTCTTATACCTTCTCTCTGTCACCCTATCTGATTGGTACACTCTCCACCCTCAGGAAAATTGTCATTTTCAAAACCGGTTTGTAATGCCCCTGATTTCGAATCTGAGAGACCACCAAGGAGCCGATACCGATGCAAATGCGCGAGGGTTTATTTGCAAGCTCGAGCTTGGGCCCAAGTATACCCGACACAGCAGAGCAGGGACTTGGACCCCTAGGTTAAGAGGGGTAGCAGTTTTATAGGGGCCAGTGGCCAATGAGATTGTAACACACACAGAAAGTTGCATAATCATGTCAGTCCACACGCAGGTGGCCAATTGAATTACCATTTACCCTATAGTAACTGTTTGAACTAGCCTATCACTCTGGTCAGAATTGGCGCGCAAGTTTGGCGGGCAAAAGGCGGGGTTTAAGAATTGGCGGTTAGGGGTTCCGCATTCCTCTATGAGCTGGTTTCCAGTAAGGGTGTGCTCAGCGGCTTGACTAGGGTGGGGGAGTGTCTTAAGCAATAAGTAGGTCATGTGGGGGTTATACATGAGATGGTGGGTGTAGCACAAAATGGAGTTAGTCTTGCTCTGCTTGTCCAGGGGTAGGGGATTTTTGTTAAATTCCTTGGGTCCCACAAGTTTCCAGACTAATAGGTCTAGCAAAGCTTCAGCACACTTCCTACCCTGTCCATCACTCCCCACCCCCACCATACATTTCATTATAGATTGGTACCTGCATTAAGCAACCTTAAGGAATTTAAAAATCTGTGATTCTAATATGAAGTACCTCTTTAGTAAACATAAAGTCACATGGAGTGCTTGTTTAATGAAGATTTTCATGTCTACTCTCAGAGCTTTTAATTTCATTTCAATTTAATTTTAAGTTCTGGGTGAGGAATTTTTATGTTTTATGTTTGACATTTTAATTATTTAGTGTTGTGGTGTGGACCTCTTTGGGTTCATCTTATTTGGAAGTCTCTCTGTTTCCTGAACCTAGATGCCTGTTTCCTTCCCATGTTAGGGAAGTTTTCAGCTGTTATTTCTTTAAATAAATTTTCTGTTCCTTTCTCTCTCTCTTCTCTTTCAGGGACCTCTATAATGCACATGATTGTTTACTTGATGTTGACCAAGACATCCCTTAACCTATCTACTTTAAAAAAGTTTTGTGGGGGGGGGGTGCCTGGGTGGCTCTGTCGGATGAATGTCCCACTCATGATTTTGGCTCAGGACATGATATCATGGTTTGTAGGATTGAGCCCCGAGTCAGGCTCTGCGCTGTCAGTGTGGAGCCTGCTTGGGATTCTTTCTCTCTCCCTCTCACTCTCTGCCCCTACCCAACTTTCGCTTTCTGTCCCTCTGTCAAAATAAACAAACACTTAAAAAAAAAAACCTTTTTTTTTTTAAGTTCATTTATTTATTTTGAGAGAGGAAAAAAAGAGAGAGAGAACAGGGGAGGGGCAGAGAGAGAGAGAGGGAGGGAGAGAATCCCAAGCAGGTTCCACACTGAGAGCACAGAGCCCAATTCAGGGCTCAAACTCAGGAAACACAAGATCACGACCCGCGCCAAAACCAAGAGTCAAAAGCTCAACCAACTGAACCACTCAGGAGCCCCAACCTACCCTCATTTTTATTTATTTATTTTTATATTTGTATATTTTTTGTTTTTTGCTTTTTTCTACCCTCATTTTTAAAGAAATTATTTTTTATTTTTAAGCATCACTATTCTTTTTTTTTTTAATGTTTTATTTATGTTTTAGAGTGGGCAAGCAGGGGAGGCGCAGAGAGTGAGGGGGACAGAGGATCCAAAGCAGGCTATGTGCTGACAGCAGCAAGCCCGATGGATGTGGGGCTTGAACCCATGAATGAAGAAATCATGACCTGAGCCAAAGTCAGATGCTCAGCCAACTGAGCCACCGAAGCGCCCCCAAAAATTGCTTTTTCTTTTTGTTCTTCAGCTTAGGTGCTTTCCATTACTCTGTCTTCAAGATTATAACCCTCTAGGGGCGCCTGGGTGGCGCAGTCGGTTAAGCGTCCGACTTCAGCCAGGTCACGATCTCGCGGTCTGTGAGTTCGAGCCCCACGTCAGGCTCTGGGCTGATGGCTCAGAGCCTGGAGCCTGTTTCTGATTCTGTGTCTCCCTCTCTCTCTGCCCCTCCCCCGTTCATGCTCTGTCTCAAAAATAAATAAAAAAAAGTCGAAAAAAAATTTTAAGATTATAACCCTCTAATCTACTGTTGATTCCCTATAGTGTATTTCTTATTTCAGTAACTGTATTCTTCAACTCTCTTTGGTCCTTTTTTGTATTTTCTGTCTCTTTGTTGAAGTTCTCACTGAGTTCATTCGCTCTTCTCTCCAGTCTGGTGAGTATCTTTTTGACCACTACTTTGAATTCTTTATCAGGTGAATTGTTATCTCTGTTAGGCAGAACAGCTACTTCTAACTTGAAGGAATGATTTTGTGTATGGTCACTGCCTGTGTAGACTGTGTGTGCATGGCGACTGTGGTTGGCTGTCATGGGCTGCGAATCCTGGGGCACTCTGTTCTGGGCCACATTGGTGGGACGGCTGGATCTGAAGTGAGTGCAGGCTGGGCAGTCCCAGGGCTCTCTGCATAGAGTGCACCCTGGTAGGACAGCTGAAGCTGAAGTGGGTACAAGCTGGTACGTCTCAGGGTGCTCCATGCAGAGGGCACCGTGGTGGAGCAGCTGGAGCTGAGGCAGGTGTGGGCTACTGGGTACTTTGCTCCGGGTGCCCTGGCAAGTTATCAGGAGCCAAAGTGGTACAGGCCTGGAGTGTTCCTGGGTGCTTTTCACCTGTGTCATCTTGTCAAGATGGCTGGCACTGTAGTGAGACTGACTAGGGGTGTTCTGGTGTGCTCCACACTGGAGCTGCCTTGCTGGAATGACTGGGACTGGTGTGGGTTAGGGGCCCAGGGAACACTGAGGTGGCAGGCCAGCTACGGTGCCAGGACTGTTTCTGTCTGTGCTATCAAGATGGAGGGGAAACATAAACTCTGGAGCTCATCAGCCCTTCTGACCTGGAGAGAGTTCCAGAAGCTCCCTGACATTTGGCAAGGTTCTAGGGCTGGTTTCTTTATATTCTAGTTGCCGTTTTATTTTTTATTTTTTTAAATTTTTTTTTTTTATTTATTTTTGGGACAGAGAGAGACAGAGCATGAACGGGGGAGGGGCAGAGAGAGAGGGAGACACAGAATCGGAAGCAGGCTTCAGGCTCTGAGCCATCAGCCCAGAGCCTGACGCGGGGCTCGAACTCGCGGACCGTGAGATCGTGACCTGAGCTGAAATCGGACGCTTAACCGACTGCGCCACCCAGGCGCCCCTCTGGTTGCGTTTTAAACTGCAGCTTTTTCTCTGTGCCCCAGGGCAGAGAAATTTGCTCACCATACCTCAGTACTATCACTCCCCTAGCTGCAGTTTTCAGCATTGGGGGTGGGAGTTCCCTTTGTTACCATCTCTCCTGCCATTCTCTATGTCTTTTGTTATGCAGAAGCTGTTCAATCAGCCCTAAATTCTTTTTCAGGAGGAATTGCTCTATTTATTGGCATAGATTTGTTGTATCTGCGGAGGAAGTGAGGTCTTTCAATGTTGTCATCTTGGACTGGAATTCAACATTGATTGAATTTTGCTTTTTTATTAAAAAAATTTTTTTTAGATGTTTATTTTTGAGAGAGAGAGAGAGAGGGAGAAAGAAAGCTGGGGAGGGACAGAGAGAGATGGGGACACAACCCCAAGTGGACTCCAGGCTCTGAGCTGTCAGCACAGAGCCCTACATGGGACTCAAACTCACAAACTGTGAGATCGTGACCTGAGCCGAAGTCAGATGGACACTTAACCCACTGAGCCACCCAGGTGCCCCACATTAATTTATTTTTGAATGTTGAAACTGTCTTGCCTTGCTAGGATTCTTTTTCTTTTTTTTTTTTAATTTTTTTTTTTTTATATTTATTTCTGAGAGAAAGACAGAGCATGAATGGGGGAGGGGCAGAGAGAGGGAGACACAGAATCAGAAGCAGGCTCCAGACTCTGAACTCTCAGAACAGAGCCGGATGCGGGGCTTGAATTCACAAACCATGAGATCATGACCTGAGACGAAGTCAGTCGCTCAACCGACTGAGCCACCCAGATGCCCCGGGATTATTTTTCTTATTGTGATGTTTTATTCCTTTTATAACCTTTTGGGTTTGATAGGGTAATAGCTTTTTTTTTTTTAATTTAATTTTTTATTTTTTAAATTTTACATCCAAATTAGTCAGCATATAGTGCAACAATGATTTCAGGAGTAGATTCCTTAGTGCCAATTACCCATTTAGCCCATCCTCCCTCCCACAACCCCTCCAGGAACCCTCAGTTTATTCTCCATATTTATGAGTCTCTTCTGTTTTGCCCCCCTCCCTGTTTTTATATTATTTTTGTTTCCCTTCCCTTATGTTCATCTGTTTTGTCTCTTAAAGTCCTCATATGAGTGAAGTCATATGATTTTTGTCTTTCTCTGACTAATTTCACTTAGCATAATACCCTCCAGTTCCATCCACGTAGTTGCAAATGGTAAGATTTCATTCTTTTTGATTGCCGAATAATACTCCATTGTGTGTGTGTGTGTGTGTGTGTGTGTGTGTGTGTGTGTGTGTGTATACACACACACATACCACATCTTCTTTATCCATTCATCCATCAATGGACATTTGGACTCTTTCCATACTTTGGCTATTGTTGATAATGCTGCTATAAACATGGGGGTGCATGTGTCCCTTCAAAACAGCATACCTGTATCCCGTGGATAAATGTCTAGTAGTGCAATTGCTGGGTTGTAGGGTAGTTCTATTTCTAGTTTTTTGGGGAACCCCCATACTGTTTTTCAGAGTGGCTACACCAGCTTGCATTCCCCCTTTTTTTGTTAATTGTTGAGAGAGAGAGCATGAGCAAGGAAGGGGCAGAGAGAGATGGGGACAGAGGTTTGAAGTGGGCCATGCTGACAACATTTGACAGCAGCGAGCCCAATGTAGGGCTTGAACTTAAAAACTGTGAGGTTATGACCTGAGCCAAAGTCAGATGCTCAACCAATTGAGCCACCCAGGTGCCACTAGGGTAATAGCTTTTTTTTGAGAATTTTTACATTTATACTTATGGCAGATATTGATCTTAGGTGCTATCATTTAGTATTAATAATAGGGTAATAGAAGCCTCTTAAAATGAGTTGGGAAGTGCTAAAAATAGTTATACCAATTTGTGCTTCCACAGGTAGTGTCTCAGAGTTTATGTTGGGTCACATAGGATCATCATTTTGTCTCATTAGACTTAATTTTTTCCTGCATGGTGGCGTGAGAAATAAGCCCCCTGACCCAATCAAAGGAGGGACATGGAGACTCAGAGCACAGTGAAGGGAGGTTTTAATCAACATTCTTGCAAGAACAGGTATCTGATGGACAGGCACACTTGGGGCAGTTACAGCAGACAATTTATCTGCTAGTGTAAGTCCCTCCTCTGATTCCATGTGGGCTGAGAGATTGAGGTTCAAGTAGATAGCAATGCACAAACAATTGCCTTTTTAAAACATCAATAGCCAGACCTCTGAATGTGTATTTTTTATTGTTAACCATTTCAATTTGTTGGCTGGATGTATAAAGATGTTTTAGAGGCACCTGAGTGGCTGAGTTGGTTAAGTGTCTGACTCTTGATTTCGGCTTAAGTCATGATGCTAGGGTTGTGGGATTGAGCCCTGCATCGGACTCTGTGCTGACAGCTTGGAGCCTGCATGAGATTTTCTCTCCCTCTCTCTCTGCACCTACCCCACTCATGAGTGTGCTCATGCTCTCTCTCTCTCTCAAAATAAATAAATATTTAAAAAAGAAAAAGGGACGCCTGGGTGGCTCAGTTGGTTAAGCATCTGACTTCAGCTCAGGTCATGATCTCATGGTTTGTGAGTTTGATCCCAGCGTTGGACTCTGTGCTGACAGCTCAGAGACTGGAGCCTGCTTCAGATTCTGTCTCTCTCTGCCCCTCCCCCGCTTGTGCTCTGTCTCTCTCTGTTTCTCTCAAAAATAAATAAATGTAAAAAAAATAAATTAATTAAAAATATTAAAAAATATTTTAAAATTCAGTTGTGGGTGCCTGGCTGGCTCAGTCAGAAGAGCATGTGACTCTTAATCTCGGGGTCCTGAGTTTGAGCCCCACATTGGGTGTACAGATTACTTAAAAATAAAATCTTTAAAAAAATAAATAAAAATTCAGTTGCTTTTTGGGGTAATTTGAATTACTTTTTTAATGACTGGGGTTCCATTTGACTGTTTGCATTGAGACTGCAACGTGTGCATTTTTTTCTGTAGTTGTGGCATCTTGTTGACATCAAATATGACTTTGATAATAAATACCAGTTCCTGAAAAGAAAAAAGAAATGCTCTCTCAGTGTATTTTTAGTTTGCATGTATGAGTAAAATTGAACATCTTTTCATATGTTTAAAGGCTATTTTAATTTTTCTTTGGTAAGTTGTTCATGCCTTTGCTCATTTTCTATCAGATTTTGCTATTTTCCTTGAATTTTATTTATTAAAAAAAGTTTTTTTTAAAAGCTTATTTATTTTTGAGAGAGAGACAGAGCGTGAGTGGGCGAGGGGCAGAGAGAGGGAGACACAGAAACCAAAGCAGGCTCTAGGCTCTGAGCTGTCAGCACAGAGCCTGATGCAGGGCTCAAACTCACGGACTGTGAGATCATGACCTGAGCTGAAGTTGAATGCTTAACCGACAGGGCCACCCAGGTGCCCTGGTCCTTTTCCTTGAACTTTAAAAGTTTTTTATATATTAGGGATGTTAGAACTTTTGAATATCACCCCCTTTACCACCTTCTTCCTTCTCCAGGGGAGGAATCAGAGCATTCTTTTGGGAACACGATATATATTGCAAATATTTTCTTCCAATTTGCTTTTTCCTTTGATATTATGCTATCTTTTGATGCTCACATTTACTTATTTTTATGAAATGAATGTTATTAATTTTTTTTGTCCTGGTTAGGAAGATTTTTTTTCTATATACAACTTTTAGAGGAATTCACTCATGTTTTCCTCTAGGACTTTTGTAGTCACATTTAAAAATTTTTAAATCTTTGAGGGCTGAAAAAAAATAGAAAAAAATTTTTAGGTCTTTTATCCATTTGGAGTTTTTCTTATGTTGTTATTTGAATGGATCTAGTTTTCTCTATTTGTAAAGGGCTATCCATTTGTCCAAATATATGGATGGGAAAAGTCCATCTTTGTCTCAGCGATCTGATTTTATCACAGTCTAGATATCTACATGTTGTACCTATTTCTGGACTGTCTATTCTGTTTTACTCGTCTGTCTATTCATGTTGTGATACCACACTCTTTTAATTATGAAGTTTTGTAGTGCATTTTAGTATCTGGTAGAACGTGTTCCCACTCATAGTTCTTCCATTTCAGTGTTTTCATAGTCTTTTCTGTTTTCCTAGCTATTCTTGCAATGTTCATTTTTCCATATAAACTTCAGTTTCAACTTTTCTATTATAGAAAAAAAGCATATTGGTATATTTTTTTCTATAACTTGAAATAATTGTCAAGAATTTCCTTTTTTCCTCGAGAGTTATGTTTTTTTGTACTTAGGGAACTTGATGTCTTGCATGCATTTCCTCCCATCTTACCTTCTCCCCTTCCTTTCTACCTTCTTCCCTTCTTCCTTGTGTGTTTATATAGTTGTTGTCTACTTCCTTGCAAATGTGTAGGTAGCTTTGTCAGATGTTTAATTTTTTCCCCTAGACTTCAACAGAAAATGTTGAGGCCATGATTCTTCTCAGTTGAGGATGCATGGGTCCCATAGGTCCATGTAAAGTCCTTCTCCTGTTTCATATATATGAATATTGCCCCCCCCATCCCCTATCTTCACATTGATTCTTATCCCTCACCCCTTTCATATTTATGCAGGTTTCTACTCAAATGTGCCTGTCATAAGACCTTGTAAAAATATCTTATGGCTTTGGGTATGCATATGATTAAAATTTACACAAATATTACTATGCTATAGATTTAATTCTTGCTTATTTAAAAAATCTAATACCATGTCCTAAAGATCATCTGGGCATATCTGTAGTTAATTGCTTTTGACATCTGCTTTGTGTGCATTTACCACATTTTACTTATGTTTCCCCCTAATGATGGGCATTTAGATTGTTTTTAGTTCCTATTTCCAGGAACAATGCTATTAACGTCTTTATATATATGCCCCCTTGTGGACATGTGGGGAAATTTCTCAGGCAATTAGCTAGTAGTGTGCTTTCCATGATGTAGGTTATGTTCCTACTTCTCACACTTAATTTCACTAAATACTGGTAAATGGTACACCAGAATGGTCATACCAGTCATACCAAAATTTCATAAGGTTCCAGTTTCTTAATGTGCTCACAAAAATTTGATATGCTTAGTTTTTTTGCTAGTCTGATATGAATACAATAGAATCTTATTGTATTTTCTGAACCAAATCCTTATTTCTTTCACCACCACCAAACAAAAACAAAAACAAAAACAAAAAACTTGTTTCATTTTGTTTGCTTTATTTTTTATTTTATTAAAAAATTTTTAAGGTTTTATTATTCATATTTGAGAGACAGGGAGACAGAGCATGAACAGGGGAGGGGCAGAGAGAGAGAGGGAGACACAGAGTTTGAAGCAGGCTTCAAGCTGTCAGCACAGAGCCCGAAGCGGGGCTCAAACCCACAAACTGTGAGATCATGACCTCAGCTGAAGTGACGGACCCTTAACTGACTGAGCCACGCAGACACCCCTATTTTGTAAATTTTAGTTTAAATTTTTGGCCCTCATTTCCTAAATCTATCCAGTCTTTATTTACTTTTTTATTTCATTAAAATTTTTTTTTAATGTTTATTTATTTTTGAAGGAGAGAGACATAGCATGAGCAGGGGAGGGGCACAGAAAGAGGGAGACACAGAATCCAAAGTGGGCTCCAGGCTCTGAGTTAGCACAGAGCCCGACACAGGGCTTGAACTCAGGAGCCATGAGATCATGACCTGAGCCAAAGTTGGATGCTTAATTAACTGAGCCACCCAGGCACCCCTAAATCTATCTATAGTCTTAAAGCTTAGCCAGGTTTTGCCTCTTTCTCATATTTTACCTGAATTGCTTCTTCTTTTCTATACTTACTCCCACTTTCTTAGGTCAGTCCCCTAGCACTCACTTTGAGCTTGAAACTGATATTGTGATCTGACTGGTCTCTCTGGCTCCATATTTGTCTCCATCATATCCATCCACATTTGCATCAAATCTGATCCACTTTCAACAGCTTATACCTTTCAATAGCAATGGCATCAAGTCCCTGCAGTATAAAATCTAAATCTCAGCATTATATTATATTGAAAAATTTTGAATACTTATTTTTCTTCTCTTGGCTCAAAAGTGCAAAGACAGAAATCCTGTCTAATCATTTTGGGGGCTGGCACATAATACAATCTCTCTCAAAAGCACGTAATTTATGTCTTGAACTGGAACTCTTTTTTTTTTTTTTTTAGTTGATTTATTCTGATCTGAGAGAGAGAGAGAGAGAGAGAGGGAGGGAGGGAGAGAGCGAGCTAGCAGTGGAGGGGCAGAGAGAGGAAAGAAAGAGAATTCCAAGCAGGCTCCATGCTGTAAGCACAGAGCCTGATGGAGAGCTCTATCTGACAAACCATGAGATCATGGTCTGAGCCAAGATAGAGAGTTGGACGCCTAATCTACTGAGCCACCCAGGTGCCCCTGAACCCTTTCTTATTTTCTTGCCTGTCTTGTGTTTCTACCACATTCACCTGGCTAGTTTGAGTCACTTTGCTGGTGTCTTCAAAACAACTAAGGATGCTTCTATTTCAAGGAACCCATAGGAAACAAGTGCTTTTGCTTCTCTTTCTATGGAAGTGCAGCTTGTTTCTCCTGAATACACTTCTTCCCCTTGGGAGTCAGAGTAACTAGTCAGCTCCTTGCCTCAAGATTATTTAGGCATGGGGACCACCCCCTTCATTACCAAATTCTAGAGAATACAGGTCAAGCTCTATGAGTGGTACCTTTGAAGTTCTCTCACTTATTTCTATCAAATCTGTACCAGTGACCAAGCCTCCCCTTTATAACCTCCAGGTGGGCAATGGGCTCAGAGTTGCCACACCTACTACCCCTTAAAAAATAGTCTTTATTTTTAGAGCAGTTTTAGGTTCACAGTGAAATTGAGCAGAAACTATAGAGATTTCCAGAAACGTCCATACACACACACACACACACACACACACACACACACACAGCCTCTCTATTATTCTGTTTTGACAAATGTATAATGACATGTATCCACCATTATAGTATCATACAGAATACTTTTACAGCCCTAAAAATCTCTGTGCTCTGCCTATTCAACCCTCCCTTCCCCTTAACTCTTAGCAACCACTTATCTTTCTACTGCCTCATGGTTTTGCATTTTCTAGAATAATTGGAATCATGCGCTATGTGGCCTTTTCAGATTGGCTTCTTTCATGTAGTAATATGCATTTAAGTTTCCTCCATGTTTTTTCATGGCTTGATAGCTCATTTCTTTTCAGTACTGAGCAATATTCCATTGTCTGGGTACCCATAGTTTATTTATCTATTCACCTGCTGAAGGACATCTTGGTTGCTTTCAAGTTTGGGCAGTTATGAATAAGGCTGCCATAAATATCTGTGTGTAGGCTTTTGTGTGGACATAAGTTTTCAACTTGGGTAGATCAAATGAGTGCATTTGTTGGCTCACATAGTAAGAACATGTTTACTTTTGTAAGAAACTATCAAGCTGTCTTTCAGTGAGGGTGCCACTTTACATTCCCATCAGCAATGAATGATTGCTAACATTTGTTGTTTTCAGTGTTTTTGATTTTGCCCTTCCTAATAGGTGTGTAGTGATGCCTCAATGTTGTTTTAATTTTTAATTCCTTAATGACAATCATGTGAACCACCTTTTCACATACTTATTTGCTATCTGTATGTTTTCTTTCTTTTTTTTTTTAATGTTTATTTATTTCAAGAGAGAGAGCATGCATGAGTTGGGGAGGGGCAGAAAGAGAGGAAGAGAATCCCAAGCACATTCTGCACTATCAGTGCAGAGCCTGACATAGGGCTCACGGTTTGATTCATGAGGTCATGAGCTGAGCCTAAATCAAGAGAACGATGCTTGGATGCCTGGGTGGCTCAGTTGGTTGTGTCTGACTTCGGTTCAGGTAGTGATCTCACAGATCCTGAGTTCAAGCTCTGCACTGGGCTCTGTGCTGACAGCTCAGCCTGGAGCCTACTTTGAATTCTGTGTGTCTCTCTCTGCCCCTCCCCAGCTCATGCTTTGTCTCTGTCTCTCTCTCTCTCTCAAAAATAAATAAACATTTAAAAAATTAAGAAAAAAAGGAAGAGAACGATGAGCCACCCAGACACCTCAGCCCTCAGTATATCTTCTTTGATGAGGTGTCTTTTCAGATGTTTTGCCCATTTTTAAATCAGGCTGTTAATTTTCTTATTGTTGAATTTTAAGAGTTTTTATATATTTACGTATCTACCAGATATGTCTTTTGCAAATATTTTCTAGCAAATGCTAGATGAAAGATTTCACAGAGCATAAATTTTAAATTTTAATGAAGTCCAGCTTATCAACTATTTCTTTCATGGATTGTACCGTTGATATTGCATCAAAAAAGTTACCACCAATATACAGAATGGAATACTATTCAACAATAAAAAAGAATGAAATCTTGCTACTGTGACAAAATGGATGGACCTTAAGGGTACTATGCCAAGTGAAATAAGTTAGAGAAGACAAACACTGTATGATTTCACTTGTATGTGGAATCTAAAAGACAAAACAAACAGAAAGCAAACACAGATTGGTGGTTACCAAAGGTAAAGGGGGGGAGTGAGTACAGGTACAAACTTCTAGTTATAAAATAAATAAGCCATGGAGATGTACTATATTGCATGGTGACTGTAATTAATAATACTGTATTACATATATGAAACTTAAGAAAGCTAAGAGAGTAAATCTTAAAAGTTCTTATCACAAAAAGAAAAAGAAAAAAACCTTTTTGTTGTACTGTGGTGATTATTTTGCAATGTATACAAGTATTGAATGATGCTGTATACCTGAAACTAATATAATGTTATATGTCCATTATACCTCATTGAAAATAAATAAATAAAAAGTCATCACCAAACCCAAGGTCATCTAAATTTTCTCCTATGTTATCTTCCAGGAGTTTTATAGTTTTGCATATTATTTAGCTCTGTGATGCTTTTTATTATTATTATTATTATTTTTTGTATGTGGTTGGTCCAGTTCTTCCATAACTATTTGCTGAAAAAACTTTTTTTTTCATGGTGTTGCTTTTGCTCCTTTGTCAAAAATAAGTTGGCTGTATTTTATATGGGTCTATTTCTGGACTCTCTCTGGACTCTGTTCTATTGACCTATTTGTCTATTTTGTTTTGTTTGTTTTGTTTTGTTTTGTTTTGTGAATGCTGCACTGTCTTGATTACTGTAGCTTTATAGTAAGTCTTGAAGTCAGGTGGTGTCATTCCTTTGACTTTTTCTCCATCTTATTGTTTTAACATTACATTTCTCAACGGGTAGGTAGATCATTTCATATACTTGTGTTTTTTGTTTTTACTTTTTATTTATTTTTTAAAAGTAGGCTCCATGCCTAACATGGGGCTTGAGCTTACACCCTTGAGACTGAGTCACATGCTGTACTGACTGAGCCAGCCAGGTGCCGCATCATCTCATATACTTGTAAATCATTTATTTTCCCTTTCTGTGATTTGCCTAATCATGTTCCTTTGTCCATTTTTCTATTGGGATATCCATCCTGTTTTTATTTGCAATTTTTTAAAGTTTTCAAATATCTTCTTGAAATCTGTCATCAATTTGATAACATCATGTTGTCATCTTTTAATTAAAAAATTGAGATGTAATTGACATATAATGACATATAATGTAATTGCTTCAAGTGTACAATATGATTAGATATTTGTATATATTGCAAAATTACCATAAGTCCACACATAGTTACAATTATTTTCCTTGTAATGAGAACTTTTAAGATCTACCCTCAGAAACTTCCAAATATACTATACAATATTAGCTATAGTTACCATGCTGTATTACATCCCTAGTATTTATTTATTTTATAACCAGAGGTTTGTACCTTTTGACAGCCCACCCATTTATCCCACCTCCTATTCCCACCCTCCTTCCTCCAAACTCTCATTTGTTGAAAGGACTTAAGTTTTAGGTATTTGAAACGTGCTTATATAAAGCATTATTTATATAAAATTCAAATAAAACCGGGCATCTTGTATTTTATCTGACAATCCTGGCTGTGAGGATTTTCTGCTATTCCAGACCCTCCTCTTTGCAAGGTTTTCCTGTGAAAGACTATTTCTGTCAATATGCTTCTGTGTTGTAAATAGCCAATACAAGAATCAGTCAATTCTTCTTGGTCATCTTTTAAGAGCACAGCTGAAAAGCACAAGTATTGCCAGATTGAACATTTGGCCACACTTGTTTTACCTACTGCACTTTTAACCTACCATACGGACATTCCTCCCTTTCTGTTAAGAATGCTCACATCTTTGTAAATTTGACAAATTTCTAGCTTCAGAGTTAATCCCATTGTTGGCCACTAGGTAGAGCTAGAATATTATTTATGCTGATTCTTGTGTACCCTATTTCTGGGTGTCCCATTTAAGAGGTAACTTGACCTCTGCCTTACAATTCTTAACATCATTTTATTTTATTTTTTAAAGTAAACTCTACTCTCAATGTGGGGCTTGAACTCACGACCCTCAGATCAAGAGTCCCATGTTCTACTGACTGAGACAGCCAGCTGCCCTGTCTTAAAGATTTTTAAGACATTTTTAAAAGCAACCTTCTTCTTAAAATCCCCCACAGATCTGGGGGCACCTGGGTGGCTAGATGGTGAAACCTCCAACCTTGCTCAGGTCATGATCTCACACTGTGTGGGTTCAACAACTGCGAAAGGCTCTGTGCTGACAGCTCATAGCCTGGAGCCTGCTTTGGATTCTGTGTCTCCCTCTCTCTCTTTGCCTCTCCCCAGCTTGTGCTCACTCTCTTTCTCAAAAATAAAAAAAATAAACTTAAAAAAATTCCCCACAGATCATCAAGTATATAAAGGATGTGCACCTGGGTGGCTCAGTCAGTTGAACCTCCAGCTTCAGCTCAGGTCATGATCTCACAGTTCATGAGTTCAGGCCCCACATTAGGCTCACTGCTGTCAGCTCAGAGCCTGCTTCAGATCCTCTGTCCCTCTCTCTGTCCCTCCCCCCCCTCTCAAAATGAATAAATATTTAAAAAAGGAATACAAAAAGGATAAGGGACGAATTTGCAAGTTCATTTACCAATCACGTTTCAGTATAATAACTATCTCTTCTTGGGGCACCTGGGTGGCTCAGTCGGTTGGGCATCCGACTTCAGCTCAGGTCATGATCTCACAGCTCATGGGTTCGAGCCCTGCGTCGGGCTCTGTGCCGACAGCTCAGAGCTTGGAGCCTGCTTCGGATACTGTGTGTCCCTCTCTCTTGGCCCCTCCCCTGCTCATGCTCTGTCTCTGTCTCAAAAATAAATAAAAACATCAAAAAAATTAAAAAAAAATTATCTCTTCTTGAGGAGGAGTTCCACAACTGTGCTCAGAGTCAGGGAAGTTCTGTGTTCAGTCAGCCTTCTGCAATCTGTCCAAGATGGTTTAGGTGACTTTGTAGCCAAAAATCAAGAGCATTTCTTTTTTTTTTTTTTTTTTTTACCAGGTCTTAAACTGATTCTTTCTTTTAAAATAGCAATGAGCAGGGGCGCCTGGGTGGCTCAAAGTGCCTGACTTCGGCTCACATCATGGTCTTGCATGCGGTTCATGAGGTCCGACCCTGCGTTGGGATCTGTGCTGACAGCTTAGAGCCTGGAGCCTGTCTTCAGTCTCTGTGTCTCTGTCCCTCCCCTGCTCGCACTATCTCTCTCTCTCTCTCAAAAATAAATAAAACATAAAAAATATATATATATATCAGTGAGTATAAGATTGAGAACTTTAAAGACAGATATTATAAAAAAATTTTTTTTTGGTGAAGATCCTTTTATTTGCTACTCAGGATTTTATTTAGTAATAGTCAGATGTCTCAACCTGCTGAGCCTGGCTTGTTCAAGGGTTCATGGTACAACAGCTGCTTAGAACCTTGGCTCTGCAGAAGGGGAGCAGTTACCACAGCATCTGCTATAATTCCAAACAAAAGTGAATCAAGAAGAACAACATCAACTACCAACAGCAAAAAGCACCCCTAACTCCTGGCACTTTGTCTTGGGCAGCTTTATTCTTTGTAAATGTACCTTTATTGGGCTTTTTCAGTTATTGAAATGTCTTCCTAGATTTCATCACCACCTTCATGGATCCCAATTTATGACGCAGTAAGCTAGGCTGGCAGGTAGGAAGATTTATTTTCCCATTGCATCAAAAAAATGTCTTTTATTTAAAACAAAACTTTTTCTGAAATAAGATATGATTGGATTTTTTAATTCAGCGAGTCTGTATTAAAAAGACACCTTGAGGGGCGCCTGGGTGGCACAGTTGGTTGAGCATCTGACTTTGGCTCAGGTCATGATCTCACTGTCTGTGAGTTTGAGCCCCACATCAGGCGCTGTGCTGACAGCTCAGAACCTGGAGCCTGTTTCTGATTCTGTGTCTCCCTCTCTCTCTGCCCCTCCCCTGCTCACGCTCTGTCTCTCTCTCTCTCAAAAATAAATAAACATTAAAACAAATAAAAAAAAAAAAGACACCTTGAGACTGGAGAATCAACTAAAGATGGAATTGTCAAATGGACTTTCCTTCTTCTGTAGCAAGTGTGCCAAATTAATCCAATTAATTTTGTATTTTTTAACACACATGTACAAACATCAACAGTACAGAAGGATATAAGAGGAAAAGTAAACTCCTTTTCCTAACCCACTTTTCTTTATAACCTACTCTCAGACTTTTTTTTCTTTCATATATCTAGGCATACAGATTTAAGTCATTCTTTTTTCTTAAACTTTCTATTATGAAATATTTAAACATAAATAGAAGTAGGGGGAACAGTGTAACGAGCCCAATGTATTATGCAGCTTCAAGAATTATCAATAATCTTGTTTTATCATATTCCCTGTCTAGATTTTGAGGCAAGTTCTAGACATATTTGTAAATATTTCCTCTTTAATTTTTATTATTTATTTTTTTATAACGGTTTTAGATTTGTAGAAAACTTGAGCAGATAGTAGAGTTCCATACTATATCCCCCCCAGTTTCTGTTATTATTAATATCCCCTACTATTAAGTGTATCATATACATTGTTAACAAATTATACTTGTTACAATTAATGAACCAATAGTGACAATTATTAATTAAAGTCCATACTTTATTCAGATTAAATTTTTTTTACCTACTATACATTTTCTGCTCCAAGATCCATCCAGGATATGTTATATTTAATCCTCTTGACTGTGACATTTTTACAGACTTTTACTGGTTTTGATGACCTTGACGGTTTTGAGGAATACTAGTCAGATGTAGTATAGTCTGCCCCTATACTGGAACTTGTGTGATGTTTTTCTCATGATCAGATTGGAGTTATACATTTTTGGAGGAAGATCACAGAGGTCAAGTGCCCTTTTCATCCCATTTATGACAGTCGATGTTGACCTTGATCACCTGGCTAAGGCAGTGTTTGTCAGGATTCTCTACTGTAGAGATATTCTTCCCTGCCACACACTCCCCTCACCCCCTTCCATGCTGCACCAAGTACAAGGAAGTACCAAGTACCAAGGAAGGAAGTGACCAAGCACAGCCCACACTTAAGGAGTGAGGAGTTATGTTTAGGGTGGAGTCTCTACATAATTTATTTGAAATTCTTCTGCATAGATTTGTCTCTTCTGCATTTATTATTTTATACAATCATTTATATCTATATAGACTTGAGGGTATTTATTTTATACTTTGGGTTATAATCCAATATTTATTTACTTATTTTGTAAATTATTCTAGCTTTGACCATTGGGAACTCTTTGACTTGGCTCCTGTGTTCCTGCAATGTATATCTGTCTACCTACCTACCTACCTATCTGTCTAAAACTTCCTTATTTTCTGGCACTTCAGGATACTCCAGGCTTGGGGTGCTTGCTTGGCTCAGTCCATGGATCATGCCACTCTTGACATTGGGCTTGTGAGTTCAAGTCCCATGTTGGGTGTGGAGGTTACTTAAAAATAAACTTAAAAAAAAAAGGCTTATTTATTTATTTTGAGAAAGAGAGAGAAAGAGAGAGTGTGAACAGGGAAAGGGGCAGAGAGAGAGAGAGAGAGAGAGAGAGGGGGGAGAGAGAATTCCCAAGAGAATCCCTGAGGCAGGCTTGAACTCACAAACTGTGAGATCATGCCCTGAGCTGAAATCAAGTCAGCCTGAGGCAGGCTTGAACTCACAAACTGGGAGATCATGCCCTGAGCCGAAATCAAGTCAGACACTTAACTGACTGAGCCACTCAAGTGCCCTCAAAATTAAATCTTAAAAGGGATGCCTGGGTAGCTCAGTCGGTTAAGCATGCAACTTCAGCTCAGGTCGTGATCTCATGGCTTGTGAGTTTGAGCCCCTCATCGGACTCTGTGCTGACAGCTCAGAACCTGGGGCTCCCTTCAGAGTCTGTGCCTCCCTCTCTCTGCCTCTCCCCCACTCACGCTGTCTCTCTCTCCTTCAAAAATAAATAAACATTAAAAATTTTTAAAAATTAAATCTTAAAAAAAATACTCCAGAGTTTTTTGTATATTTCCTGCCCATTCCTAGCATCAGCCAATTTTCAAAGGAGCCCTTTTTAATGGAGAATGGTATTAGAAACCAAAATTTGGGTGCTAAATGTGCTTGTTGCTACTGGCATGTTGTTTCTTTTAGGCCATCTCAGCTACAGAGGAAAGAAATATACAAGTGTTTATTAACTTGTGTATGTATCTACAAATACACACACACACACACACACACACACACATATATATATATAAAGTTTATTTATTTATTTTGAGAGAGAGAGTGTGTGCATAAGTGGGTAAGGGGCAGAGGGAGAGGGAAAGAGAGAGAATCACAAGCAGGGTCCACACTGTCAGCACAGAGTCCCATGTGTGGCTCAATCTCATGAACAGTGAGATCATCACCTGAGGCAAACCAAGAGTTGGATGCTTAACCAACTGAACTGCTCAGGTGTCCCTATCTACAAATATTTCTATATTAAACATCTGTATCTATCAAATTAAATATGAGTTCCTACTGATGTCCCCAACTTTAATCCATTACTATATAGATCATTCTGTGTGGTATAGATCGTTACTTATTTGTAAATTCCTACTCCAACAATGAGAAACCTGGTTTCCACCATCCACCATTCACTTATTTGATTGTTCCATTCCAGTATGTATGTATAGAGGTATCAGCACTGTTAATCTGTGTCTCGGTGGGAAACAAATTTATCAACTAGAGTACACCGCTTATGTGCAGCTTCTTTTGCTTTTAGTTTTGCCAGATTTAATTCATTTTCAAAGTTACCTGTAGCAGCACCTTTCCCTCCCTTCCCCCTTCAGTGAGTTTTTTTCATACATTTGCAATACAGTTAGATTCTCTTGTCACAGTTTGATTTCTTTTCTGAGATTCCCCCAATCTCCTAAATTATTTCTTTTTAATTTGCATACATTAAAGTCCATTCTTTGTGTTGTAAAGTTCTATGGCTTGACAGACGAATAATGTCATGTAGCCACCATTATCATATCATACAGAATAGTTTCACTACCCTAATAATACCCTGTACTTCACCAATCATCCCTTCCTAAACCCCTGTAACCACTGATCTTTTTACTGTCTCGTAGATTTGCCTTTTCCAGAATGTTATATAGTTAGAATCATACAGTGTGTTGCATTTTCAGACTGGTTTCTTTCTTAGCAAAATGCATTTGTTTTCTCCATAGCTTTTTGTGTCCTGATAACTCATTTATTTTCATTGCTGAATAGTAGCCCATTGTATGGAAGTACCACAGATTTTGTTGCTTTCTAATACAATGTATAACTCTATTCACTCATTTTCTATGATGGAAAGGTAGGCTACTTTCTTTTTCTTTATTTCTTCCTTAGTTCCCCTTCCTGAGGGAGGAACATATATACTTCCCACTCTATTCATGTCATATGGAAAGGCTTGACATCTTTTGGCCAATGAAAAGTGAAGATGCTTCAAGAGCTATTACATGTACCTGTTTTCATATCAGCCATATGACTGGCATGTCTTACATGGAGGCGGTCCCTTTATCTGGGTCCGAGAGTGAAGACAACTTATAGATAAATGAGAGAAAAAAACCCTTTGTGATTATAAGCAACTGAAATTTAGTGGTTCTTTGTTACATGTATAACAAAGCAAAAGCTGACAAATACATCCCCAACTTTGTTTTTCTATGCCAATGTCCTCTCCTCTCCTCTTAGATTTTGTTATTTTTTTTTTGCAAAGCTGGGTCTGTGATTCATTCAGGAGGGGGAAACACTGAAAGGATTTGCTTCAATTTAATATTTTGTTATTTAATTTTAGGTTATTACATGTTTATGAGAAAATTTTCTAAATTCTAAATCTATGCTTATTAATTTTGGGGGAGATGGTGGGTAATAGATTGCTTAAAGTTGCATTAATACAGTAGCTACTAGTCACAGGCGGCAATTGCAATTAAATTAGATTAAATTAAAAGCTCAATTCCTCATACCATTAGCCATATTTCAAGTGTTCAATAGCCATATGTGGTTAGTGGTTACCATATTGGACAGTACAAATATATATTTCCATCATTGCAAAAAGGAAAGGCCTGTTAGTGCTGTTCTAGAGAATTTGTTGAGACCTGCATATGCAAATTTGAGGCCTGTACAGATTCCATGACCCTAGTATGGATCTTAGGTAAATCCCTTCCTATAGTTAGCATGCCCTACCTTATTTTGGAGTCAGTATCTGACCTTGAAATAACTGAAAAATTACGAGTCTACAAAATTCTGTGACTGCCTGGATCTTGACTGTGGGTCCTACAGCCATTAATCCATGCAATGTCAAGCAGCCACAACAGGAGAAAAGCTGGTTTTTAAAAATATGCTTTAGTGCCTTTGGCTCAGGAATGCTGTATCTTAAAAGTAGCCATTGTAAATGCAAGGCATGAAGGCAGCTACATTTAAAGAAGAGGCTGCCTCTATCTTTTCTTATTCACCACTAGAGGAATGGATTGTGTGGGAGGGGTGGGTAGAAAGGCAAGCGGAGGCATTTTTCCATGAAACATAGACATGTAAAAATAATACCAGCAATAGTTTATGCCTAGTAGTCCTCAAATACTTGAAATCTCCCCCCCCCCCCCACCAATTCTTGCAAGGAGAAGATGATTATTTTCCTTTTTAGGCTGGCAAACCCAATCTCCTATAAATAAATTGCCCAAGATCAAACAGCCTGTAAATGACCAAATCAGGACTTTAAGTTTGGCCTAGTACTATCCCTTAGGCTACCTTCCCAATTTGTTCTCACTTCCCTGCGTGTTGATAGATGTGTGGTGAACTGTGAAGGCTGTTTGGGCACTTTTAATAGTCCTGCACATGCGCCAGGAGCCGTCCAGATCCAGACTTGTAAGTGAGGTCTCCAGTGCTTACCAATAGCTATAGCTCAGGCTCTGGGACCACAACATAAATGGTGGTATATAGACCTGAAACTTATAACACAGTTGCAGATAAAAGGTAAGGTGAAGGCTCAAAGAAAGGAGCGAAAAAGTGTGCCGGTGATTGAAGGAGAGGTGGTTTGTCTAAGGTAAGGCCTTTTGCCTTGCAGATGGGGAACCCAGAAATATTTAGGTTTTTTTTTTTTTTAATGTAATAGGAAAAAGAAATAATCTGTGCTAAGGAGAGCAGAAGACTAGGTTTGAGGGCAGCCTGAGTGGCTCGCTCAATGGGTTAGGGGTTAGGCAGCAGACTCTTGATTTTGGCTCAGGTGTATGGAGCCTGCTTCTCATCTCTCTCTCCCTCTCTCTATCGCCCTCTTCCCCTCTCACTCTTGCTCTCTCTCAAAATAAATAAACTTAAAATTTTTTTAATTAAAAAAATACATTAAAAAAAAGACGAGGTTTGATAAAGGCCAGGTCCAGGAAATTATTACAGACTGCAAAAAACTTCCAACACTCAACCCCATGCACCAAAAAAGCGCCACTTATGCGTTACCAAACCACAACACAAACAGCGCATACATGTGTTTCACAAAGTTGATCCGCGGTTTAAGGGCAGATGAAAAATTTTACCCAACTCGGAGAGCCTGGTGAACCTGGCGGGGGTGCTAAATCTGAGACGGTTCCAAAGAGCCAGGGATTGGGGCTCGCTCTCGGCTGCGAACGGACCTCATCCTGCTTTGAGTCCCCAGTGATCTCACGGTACGGATGATTGCCAAGGGTTACCCGCCGCCTGGGTCGGAGAAGCGAGGGGGGCCAAGCGTTGCTGGGCACTGTAATGTTGGGAGCTGCCCAGGTGCAGAGCACACATGGGAAGGGCGCCTGGGGGACTGGATGAGGAAAGTGGTGCCCAGGGCGGAGCTCACCTGCCCGGAAGGTTCCAGCGGACCTGCTTTGTCTGAAGTTAGAGTATGTAAGACAGAATGCCCAGGTAGGGGAATCAGGTATCACAGGGATATCTCGGACCTTCGAGCCACAGGGCCTTGGATCCTAGTGCACGTTCCCCTTTCCAAACTAGTTGTTTCAGTCTCCGGAGCCTCAGTTTTGTCGTAGGTGGTTACGATTTCAGCACACAGCCCGCAGAAGACACTCAGTCAACGCGGCTCTAAGTCCCGCCGCCGCGATCTGAGCGCCGTCACAGTTTCTCCCCCGGAGGGCAGGTGTGGTTCCTGCCACTGTGGCAGGACGCAGGACTGAAGGGCCTTCTCGAAGGCGTGGAGATTTTGAAGATGGTGGAATTCTCAGAGGCTTCCCTTCTCTCCCCCCTATCCCCTTTTCCAGATTCCCCTGCTTTTCACCCTAACTAGCTGGTCCCTCGGTGCCCGGGGCGCCCCCATTTCCAGTCTCAGCCGTGCCAGACGCACGTGGCTGCGCAGCCGGCCAGAGACACTCGAAAACTCGGAGCCTGTCGGTCCTGGGGACTTTCCAGCGCCCCTAGACGGCAGGGTAGGTAACCGAATGACTGAACGCGGGATATGCTCGTTCGGAGGCTACAGGAAACGGCGGGCGGCGGAGTCGGCGGGGGTAGCACAGCGGCGGTAGGTGGGAGGAGCGGCCGCGAGGAGCGGCCGCGGAAGGGGAGGGCCCGGCGCGCTGCGAGAGCACAGCGCCCCACTCCCGGTCCCGGAGGCTGGGGGGCGGGATGTGGCTCCGCGCTCCCCGCCAGCGCCGGGGACCGTCGTTAGAGGACGGTCAGAACCCAGAGATCGTTCATGTGTTTAGTTGTGGATGTTACCGACGTCGTTTGCTGCGTGCGTGCGAAGCTCCTGCCCTTCGAAGTCCCGTTGTCAGCATATCGTCGGGTGCCTGCCTACGTTACTCCCTTCGCAGGGTGGAGGCCTTAACCCAGTGGTCCTCGAGATTTCCTGGAACTCTAAACTATACATTGATACAGGTTTTTGCCGACGGTGACGACCTCCCCACGAGAACACGCCCAGCGCCTGGTGCAGAGCCCCAACTTCTACTTCGTGAACGTGAAGTGCCCCGGGTGCTACAAAATCACCACAGTGTTCAGCCACTCTCAGATGGTGGTGGTGTGCGTGGGCTGCACCACCGGCCTGTGCCAGCCGACCGGAGGAAAAGCAAGGCTCACGGAAGGATGCTCCTTCGGACGGAAGCAGCACTAAAAGCACCCTGAATCAACATGAGTGGGAAACTATACCAATAAGCAGATTTTGGATCCAAAAAAAACTCAAAACTGTACCTTGTTACAGCCTGGGTGGACTCTGACCCCGAGTGCTCCTTTCTTTCGTAACCTAAAGCTCATAACTGGTCCTTCCTGCCAGCTGGCCTTGCGGTACCCGGGCTGTCCCTGGCTGTGATTTAGCGTCCCCTTCCCTTCACAGGCCAGAGTGGCGAAATGCTGACGGTATTCCAGAGGTGCTTCGATGTCTTAATCGTGGCAAAAGACATCCCGGGATGCGGAGTACTGATCTTCATTATTGGATGGCCCTTTTACCAGTACCTTGCGATGCTCCTGAGTACGACAATGGCTTCTCAGCTTCGGATCCGCCGAAATCGAGGTGAGTGGCTTCAGGGGCCCTGGTGCGGAAAGCTTCATTTGCCCGGGGATCTGGGAAGGGGGCTTTCGCTTTCCGTATCTTTCTGGCTCACTCCACTTCTTTAGTGTAAGAGTCTGGGACAGTTGTGAAAACAGTCACTAAATCTAAATATCCCTGGGCGTGGGCCCTGGCACCTGAGTAGGAAGAATGAGATGCGATTGGGAAGGAGTCTGTGGCTAGACTGAATGTGGAAAATCTAGGATATCTGTGCACGCCAGTCTTAGAAGTCCCCAGTGAGTTCTCTGGGCAGCTCCTTCAGGGGTCAGGCTTCTGCCAAATCTCTTTTGTGGATATACTAGATACCCTAGGCCAGCGGATTTCAAAACGTAGTGCATCGTCCCTCCTGCAGAGGCCGAGTCACCTGGAACTTGTAAAAAATGCAAACTCTGGCGCCCATCCCATACCCACAGAATCAGAAATTTTGGAGGTGGGGCTCAGTAACTTGTATTTTAGCGAGACTGCAGATGATTCTGATGCATGCCAAAGTTGGAGAACCACCGCTCTGGGGTCATCACCACAAAACATGCACGTGACTAGCTGCTTTCTTTTTAGCCACTTTTTAGATGGCTGCTAAATTCTGCGGGGACCTCCACGCTCAGTTTAAGGCTGGGGCCTGTCTGGAATCCCTTACTCCCTTATCCAGACAACATGCTTGTGGCTGACCTCGGGACAGGAATGACATTGCTTGCAGAAGAAGTGCTGGCCAGGCAATAGGAGGCCAAGGCTCCATCCAGTTTTGTTTTGTGCCATGAAAGATGGGGATGAGGATGGGTGTGGGGGCATCTGTTCTTAATTGTGTCACGTTCAAGTTTTTGCAAACTCGAATTTTTTTTTTTACATCTAAGTTAATTAGTATATAGTGCAACAATGATTTCAGAAGTAGATTCCTTAATGCCCCTTACCCATTTAGCCCATCCCCCTCCCACAACCCCTCCAGGAACCCTGTTTGTTCTCCATATTTAAGAGTCTCTTATGTTTTGTTCCTTTCCCTGTTTTTATATTATTTTTGTTTCCCTTCCCTTATGTTCATCTGTTTTGTCTCTTAAAGTCCTCATATGAGTGAAGTCGTATGATTTTTGTCTTTCTCTGATTGACTAATTTTACTTAGCATAATACCCTCCAGTTCTATCCACGTAGTTACAAATGGCAAGATTTCATTCTTTTTGATTGCCGAGTAATACTCCATTGTATATATATACCACATCTTCCTTATCCATTCATCCATCGATGGACATTTGGGCTCTTTCCATATTTTGGCTATTGTTGATAGTACAAACTCGAACTTTTAAGAGCCATTTCAATGGTTTTATAATAAATAATTTTCACTGGCTTTGTGTTGATCAGTGTTTCTTCCAGATTATGATGGGGGAAAGACAAAATTTTTCAAAATATGTTTTCAAAATATGTTTTCAGCTTCTCACTTTTTTTCGGAGCAGTTCCTCAATGCCCCCCTGCTGGAGAATCAATCTCTCCTTTCTTGCCTGGTTCTCTGCCAGTAAGAGTGGAGAGTTTAAAGGAGGGAGTTGTCTGTTGGGAATACTGCCTAGCAGTCTAGTCAGATGAGGGCAAAGAACTGCTCCTTGGTTTGTGTGCACAGGGCTTTCTGCTAGCTTTTGTAGAACAGTTCAGTTGCCACTCTGGGGTTCTTAGAAACTAGGTTGGAATGAGTTGAAGGACTTAAATGGAGATGCACATGAAGTATGTCTAGTAGACTTCTTTGACAAGTGGAACTGATGAAGCTCCTGGATAGTAAAACCTGGATAGTTTTTTGTTGAGGTGGGGAACAAAGAAATAGCTGGCAATGGAGAAGGAGCTTGTCATTTGCTGTAAAAAGGACAGAATGTTGGGTCAGGGTAGGGATGACACGATGGAAGGGAGAGGCTAACAATCTGGAGGCAGAAGGGGATAATTGAGGCCTTCAAGCCCTTGTGAAAGCAAGAGGGATATTGCCCAAAGCCGTGGTGGAGGGACCAGGTCCTGTGAGGTGGAGGAACATACATAACAGGAAGCCAGAAGGGTGAGGATTCAGGAGGCTTTGTGGAGAGTCATTCTGCCTAAAGAGAAAGGATACTCTTACATATACCTGTTTGATATATGATTACTTATTCTATGACTATTAACATTTCTCTAATAAAACTAAATACAAATATACTCCTTCATAATAACCCAAAATATATGTATTTATAAATGTAATTTGCTTAAATTTTAAAATGATTATTTTTTTATTAAAATTTTTTTTAATGTTTATTTATTTTTGAGACAGAGACAGAGCATGAACACGGGAGGGTCAGAGAGAGAGGGAGACACAGAATCTGAAACAGGCTCCAGGCTCTGAGCTGTCAGCACAGAGCCCAATGCGGGGCTCGAACTCACGGACTGCGAGATCATGACCTGAGCCGAAGTCGGATGCTTAACCGACTAAGCCACCCAGGCGCCCCTAAAATGATTATTTTTAATGAAACTTCTAAAATGTAATTAAGTCACAAATCTAATATTTTAGATTCTCTTAAATGCTAAAAGCTTTAAAAAGGAGCCAAAAGGTTTTCAAAATACATTGGCTAACATTTGAAAGTTTAAGTGCTAGATATGTTCTGTTTTAGATGTGTGATCTTATTCAATATTCAAAACAACCCATAAGATGGGTGCTTAGGTCATTCCCTTGGAACTTAGACACAGAGAAACGAAGCCACTTGGCCGTGGTCACACAGCCTGTGAGTGGCAGAGTTAGAATTGGAATCTAGGCTTTTATGTTGTCTTGCTCTTCTATTACAGTGAGTACAAAATAGATTATAACAGTTTCATTAAAACTAGTTAGAGAAATGCTAGTATGAAAACTTTAGTTTCTTCATTATCTCTGTACTTATTTTAATACCTGAGTGGAGCACAAGTTTTATATGTATAATATTTATATATATATAATATATATAAAATATATATGTTATATATTATATATAAGTTATATATAATATATATGTCTTATATATATTATATATATATTATATATATGTAACTCTAGGAATGCATCATTATATATATATTATTATATATATAATGATATTTATGATATATTCCCAGAGTTGCAATAATATTACCCAGAAATAAGTTTATGCTTTCTTTGGATTTCAGTAAATTTTTAAGATCCCAAAAGGAAAGTAAAACCCTCTCAGATCAGACATATTGGTAGCTGATGGATTCTGGAAGGAAACTGGACCTTGTTTCATAGGGTAGTGTGAAAACTGAACTCATCATTAAGCTAAGTGCCTTTTTTTTTTTTTTTTTTTTAAAGAAGGCTCTATGCCCAGCATGGGTCCCAATGCAGGGCTTGAACTCATCAACCTGAGATCAAAACCTGAGCTGAGATTAAGAGCTGTATGCTCAACTGACTGAGCCACCCAGGTGCTTCTAGGCTAAGTGCCATTTTATAGTCAAGTGTAGCAACCACTCGTTAAGTCTCATTTTACTTAAAATTTTAGTTCCAAGGAGTGCCTGGCTGGCTCAGTTGGTAGAACATGTTACTCTTGATCTTGGAGTGGTGAGTTTGTTGGGTGTAGAGTTTGCTTAAAAACAATTTAGTTTCAAAAATATGTAATGCATGTACATGCAGATTCAGAAGATACAAAAGGGTATGTAGAGAAAGGTAAGCCTCTCATTTATTGCCCCTCAAGAGATATTATGTCTGTCTATATATGCATATTTTATATGTACGTATACAGATGTATTTTAATGTGTGGCAGGATATTTCATACATTGATCTATACCTTTATTTGAAATTTTTAGATAATTTTAGACTTACAAAAGAATTGTAAAAATACTACAGAGTTCCAGTATATCCTTCACTGAACTTCTACTTAAGTAAACATTTTATATAACAGAACATTTTTCAAAAGTAAGAAATCATTTGGATTGCAACAGTTGTTCCACTGATGCAGTTTTTTCCCTTAAATATTTAAAAAATTTTTTAAAGATTTAAAAAAATGTTTATTTTTGAGAGAGAGAGAGAGGGTGAGTAGGGAAGGGGCAGAGAGAGAGAGAGAGGGGGAAAGATGATCCAAAGCCGGCTCATGCCCACAGCGGTGAGTCCAACTCGGGGCTTAAACCCACGAATCACGAGATCATGGCCTGCACCGAAGTCAGTGGCTCAACTGTCTGAGCCACTCAGGCACCCTAAAGGTTTTTAATTTTTAAGTAATCTCTACACCCAGCGTGGGGCTTGAATTTACATCCCCGAGATTGAGATCGAAAGTCACATGCTCTACTGACTGAGTCAGCCAGGCGCCTCTCCTAATGTAGTTTTTCTGTTTGAGGATCCAATTTAGGATCCCACATCATATTTAGTTGTCTTGTCTCCTTTGTTTCTTCTCATCTTTGACAGTTCCACAGTCTTCCCTTGTCTTTCATGACCTTGACATAGTATTTGGATAAATACCGGTCACTTATTTTGTAAAGTGTCCTCGGTTTGGATTTGTATGTTTTTTAATGATTAGCTGGTTGGGCATTATTGGGAAGGATGCCACAGAGATGATGCGACCATGTTTTCTTCTCATTACAGCATATCAGGGGATATATGATGTCAGTATGTGCTACTCTGATGTTAACCTTGATCACTTGGCTAGAAAATCACTTGTGTAGATTCTGTGCTGTAAACCTACTGTTTTTCCATTTGTGATTGTTAAATATTTGGGGGGAGATACACTGAGACTATATAAATATCTTGTTTCTCATTAAACCTTCTAATTAAACTTACTAATTTTAGCATCTATTGGTAAGTCTTGTCAGAGGCAATGATTACTGTGCTGTTTTAGTGATTTCTTATTTCTCTCATTTCATTTACATTTATTAATTGGAATCTTTCTTAACAGTTGTTTCTCTCCAATTTATTCATTTATATTAGTATGCACTGTGGATTGAAACAATTTCTTTGGGAGGGGAGGCGGCATGGGAAAAAATTATTTGGGGTATAATTCAATACTATCATTTTTGTTGCTCAAGTTGACCCAACTTTGGCTCTTTCTTTTGGGTTGGAAGTTTGTCCAGGTTGGCTTCTATGGTGTGTTGTTTCAATATGTATCCATCCTTTGTTTTAGTACTCCCTTACTTTTTGGCACCACAAGATGCTAAAATGTCCAAATAAATACTATATGTTTGTACATGCATATTTTATATATGCACATATATTTTAATATGTGGCAACACATTTCATATGTTCATCTGTATATTTTAAACACAATTTTATCTTGGGGATTTTTCCATATTAGTACATATAGAAATAAACCATTTAAAAATGTTAAATAGGGGCACTTGGATGAGCGTCCAGCTCTTGATTTCAGCTCAGGTCATGATCCCAGCATCGTGGGATTGAGCCCTGCATAGGGCTTTGCACTGAGTTTGGAGCCTGCTTAAGATTCTCTTTCTCTCCCTCTGCCCCTTTCCCCCACTTGTGCATGCTCTCTCTCTAAAAGAAAAAAAAAAAGAAAAAAAAGCTAAATAATAATTAAGTATATAGATGTTGTATTATGACATTAAAATAAGATGACTTATTTTGCTGGTCTTAGTTGATAGACATTTAGTTAATTTTAGCCTTCTGCTATGATAAGCATTGTATATGAGAGAGCATTTGTAGTGTGAATTCCTAGGAAATTTTTTTTAATATATTTTGTCATTCCTGGAAATATTTAAAATTTTTCTATTGTGAAATATAGTAAAATCTTGGTTTGCAAGCATAATTCGTTCCAGAAACATGCTTATAATCCAAAGCATTTGTATATCAAAGCGAGTTTCAAGAGCTCAGTTGTGATCATGTGACATTTGGTATCAGGTACTACTCATATTGCAAGACGTCGCATGTTTGTCAAGTTAAAATTTGTTAGAAATGTTTGCTCGTTTTGTGGAACACTTGCAGAACAAGTTACTCGCAATCCAAGGTTTTACTGTGTATGAGTAGGAAAGTGTGCAAAACACAAATAAATGTACAGGTCAATGAATTACTAATGTGACCACCCATGTGTTTATCATCTAAGTTAAAAAAAAATAGACTATTGTCAACAAGCACCTTAGAAGTCCCTCTTGTGCCTTTCCCAGTCCCTCCCCTCCTTAACAAAAGTTCTTGTATGGTAATCATTTCCTTGTCTTTGTAATTATATATCACCTAAGCATTCATTCCTAAACATTATACTTAAGTTTTTCTTTTTTAATGGATGTTAAAGTAAAAGTAAAAGAATGCATATTGTTTCCTTTCATGACTAACTTTATTTATTCAGGATAAGATTTCTCCATTTTGTTGCCTATAGCTGTTTCATTTATTTTCCTTGTTGTATAATATTCCATTATATAAATATACCACAATTCATTTATCCATTCTAACATTAATGGGTTTGGGGGTTGTTTTCAGTTTGGGGCTATTATAATGAGTGCTACAATAAACATTCTTGTATGTTTCTTATTTGTCAGCTAAGGCTGCCAGAACAAAATACCAGACTGAAGGCTTATCAACAGAAATTCATTTTCTCACAGTTCTGGAGGCTAGAAGCCCAAGATCCAAGGGTTGGTTTCTGGTGAGGCCTCGGCTTGCCGATGGCTGCCTACTCATTGTATCCCACATGGTCTTTCTTCTGAGTGTGCAGAGAGAGCAAGAGTGAGTGCATGAGCTAGAGCTTTGGTGTCTTTCTTTTCTTATGAGGGTATCAGTCCTATCAGATCTTATGACCTCATGTAACCTTAATTAGGTCCTACTCTAGATAATCACCATGGGGTATAAGGCCTTACCATATGAATTTTGGGGAGGGACATAGTTCAGTCTGTAACAGTCTCCCAGTGTACATACAAATGCAAATCTCTTGGGGGTAGAGATACATACCTAGCTAGGGGCTTATACCATTTGGGTATACCTAGGAGTAGAATTGCCGAGTTGTAGTGTGTTTTCTGAAACTTAAAAGATGATGCCAAAGTATTTTCTGAACTTGTCATTTTTTTAAGGTTTATTTATTTATTTTGAGAGAGACAGAGACAGTGTGAGTAGGGAAGGGGCACAGAGAGAGAGAATCCTAAGCAGGCTCTGCACTGTCAGGGCAGAGCCGATGTGGGGCTCGAACTCATGAAACTGTGAGATCATTACCTCAACTGAAACTGAGAGGGGAATGCTTAACTGACTGAGCCACCCAGGTGCCCCTCTAAAGTTGTCATTTATACTTTTCCTAACATAGTATATGAGAGTTCATGTTGTTCATCTTTGCCAATACTTAGTATTTTCAATCTTAAATTTAACTATTCCTATGGAAAACTAACGGGGTCTCACAGTTGTTTTATTTCATAGTTTCCTGAATAAAATTGAACACCTTTCATGGTTTTATTCTGTTGTGAAGTGCCTGTTTGTCTCTTCCCCACTTTTTTAATTAGGTTGTCTGTATTTTTCTTACTGATTCGTTGGAGCTCTGTATATATCTTGGATATGAGCCCTTTGTTCATCACATGTGTTGTAAATATTTCCTCTGTTCTATGGTTTGCCTTTTCACCTTTTTAATGGTATCATTTGAAGATATTTTAAAAATTTAATGCCCTTCAACTTATCAATTTTTTTCCCTTGTGGTTGGTGCTTTTGTGTCCCGTTTAATAAATTTTTCCTGTCCTCGAGGTCATAAGGCCCTATTTGTCTTCTAGAAAGTTTGTTGTTTTGCCTTTTGCATTTAATCTATACTTTATCTATAATTTATTTTTTAATTGAAAAATTTATTGAGATAATTGTAGATTCACATGCAGTTGCAAGAAGTAACATAGAAAGATTCTTTGTGCACTTTACCAATTTCCCATAATAGAAATATTTTGAAAAATTGTAGTAAAATATCACAGCCAGGATATTGATACAGACCTATTCCCTGGTTTTATTTGTATTTGTGTTTGTGTGTATATGTGTGTGAATTCAGGTCTATACAGTTTTTCTGACCTATAGGTTTGTGTATTCAGCACCACAGTCCAGGTTCTGAACAGTTCTGATACCATAAGGATCCCTCGTGTTGTGCTTTTTACATCACAACCACTTCTCTTCCCCCTTCTCCCCATTGTTTTTTGTGTATAGTTTGAGGTAGGATCACATTTCTTCCTTTTATTTCCTTTTTACTTATTTATTTTTTAAAGTTTTATTTATTTAATTTCTACATCCCTCAAGGGGCTCAAACTCACAACCCTGAGATCAAGAGTCACATGCTCTTCTGACTGAGCCAGTCAGGCACCCCTTTTAATTTCCTTTTTAAATGATATGTATTCAGCTGCCCTACCACCATTTATGAAAAGACTACCCTTCCCCCACTTCTCTGAAGTGCCTTTTCTGCTATAAATCAAGTCTCCATATGTTCATGAGTCTATTTTAGGGTTTCTTGCTTTTTTCATCGATGTATTTGTCTATTCTCACACCAAAACCACACTGTCTTAATTGTTGCAATTTAAAAAATGTTTAAAAGGAAAAAAATATATATCTAAAAGGGTCTAAATATGCAGTAGAAAAGTTCTACCTTGGGGTGCCTGGGTGGCTCAGTTGGTTAAGTGTCCAACTCTTGATTTCGGCTCAAGTCGTGATCTCCTGATTGCTGGGATGGAGCCTGCCTGGGGTGCTGCACTGGCATTGTGGAATCTGCTCGGGAGTCTCTCTCTGCCCCTCTCCTCTCCCACTATGCACTTGCTCTCTCTCTCTCAAAGTAAATAAACTTTAATAAGTAAAAAAAAGCTCTACCTTCTTATTTTTCCCCTACAGGCGAGTCCTGCTCTTCTTAATCCTTTGTATTTCTAAATACTTTTAGAATTAGCTTGTCATTTTCCATAGACAGACTTACCGAGTGATATTGCATGATCATCTATCTCAAATGGCACTCCCAGTTGCCTGGATTTATCTGGTGCTCTCTATTCTCTTCATAACTAGTTTTCACCTCTCTCTCTCTCTCTCTCTCTCTCTCTTTTTTAATGCTTGGCCAATGTCCTTGCCTAATCCTCCTCAGGACAGAAGTCATCAATATGCATTTCTCTTATCCTTTCTTTCCACCGACTGTTTTGTCAGTGTGGTAAAGTCTTAAGATTAATGATACCTCATTCTATAAGAAATATAGTGAAAAAAAGAAATATGAATTCACACCTAAATTATTTTTTCTAGTTATATTACAAAAAGTGGCTCAAGAGCAGCAGCTGCAATTTGTTCCCATCAGCGTTCTTAGGATCATCTACCCTCCAGTATTTGGTCTCTATTACTTTTCTAGAAGGAGCCAGGACACAAGGAGAGTGGCTGCTTGTAAAACTTTGACTCTGTTACATCCTGCCATAAAGTAAGGAGTGAAAAAGTCTAGCAGACAATGTCAAGTTTTGACTCCCCCCATTTTTGACTTGAACTGTGTGACAGAGACTTGGTAACTAGTTATCTCTGGCAGATCTGAAGCTGTGAGTGGCTGTCAGTGAGAGTGTCAGGAACCCTGGGCAGTCTTGCCTCACCGTGTGTTGCAGTTTGGGTTCCTGGGAAGCAGGTGTTTGAAGCCTATCCATGTGCAGGGTGCTCATTAGGGATCAGCATCTGTGGAGCGGAGGGAAAGGAAGCCACTCCAGCTGAGTTAAGATGCAGGCCTAAGGAAGGCCTCATCTGGATCTCTGGAGCAGGGGATTTCTGGATCAGGAATAGGCCTTAAGTTGTCCTGAGTTGGGGTAAGAGGACCAAGATTTTGTATCCCTACATTGACCAATTATTGAATGTGGCCTGCCCCAGGAAGGGAGTATGACCTTGGGTGAGGTAGCTCTCTTCAGATAAGACAATTTTGCAGCCTCAGAGGATTCACAGGAATATGGAAACTCAAAGATTTTCAGGGGCATCAATCCAGATGTCTTATCCTATATATCAGGGTCCCATTCTTTTCCAACCTTGGCAAAGTAGTCCTTCCTTTGTTGGAAGTTCAACTTTGGAACTCAGCTACTCTCTCTCTCTCTCTCTTTTTAAAGTAAGCTCCACACTCCGTGTGGGGCTTGAATTCACCATCCTGAGACCAAGAGTTTCAAGCCCCACCAACTGAGCCAGCCAGGCATGCCCCTTAGCTACTCTCTCTCTTTTTTTTTTTTTTAATTTTTTAAAAAATGTTTATTTATTTTTGACACACAGAGAGAGACAGAGCATGAGCAGGAGAGGGGCAGAGAGAGAGGGAGACACAGAATCCGAAGCAGGGTCCAGGCTCCAAGCTGTCAGCACAGAGCCCAACGTGGGGCTCGAACTCACAGACCGTGAGATCGTGACCCGAGCCGAAGTCGGACGCTCAACTCACTGAACCACCAGGCGCCCCATACCATCTTTTTTTTTTTTTTAATTAAAAAATTTTTTTTTCCAACATTTTTTATTTATTTTTGGGACAGAGACAGAGCATGAACGGGGGAGGGGCAGAGAGAGAGGGAGACACAACATCGGAAACAGGCTCCAGGCTCCGAGCCATCAGCCCAGAGCCTGATGCGGGGCTCGAACTCACGGACCGCGAGATCGTGACCTGGCTGAAGTCGGACGCTTAACCGACTGCGCCACCCAGGCGCCCCCAAAGAATTTTTTTTTTTTAAATTTACATCCAAATTAGTCATACTCTCTTTTGATTAAGGCCTGGGCCTCAGCTTTTTCTGCTTTCCTGCTGTAGATGGGAACCTTTTTACTAGCAATGACTTGACTCTCAATTGTGCTAATTCCATTCAGCCTTGCACTGAATTTTTCTCAAGCAGTGGTTCGCCAAGTGTGGTCCCCTATAAGTAGCACTAGCTCCATCTGTGAACTTGTTAGAAATGCAGATTCTCAGAATTCACTGCCTTCTGAATCAGAAACTCTGGAGGCAGAGTGTAGCAATCTGTCATTTCACAAGCCCTTTAGGTGATTCTAATGCATTCTAAAGTTCAGAATTATGGGGTACCTGGGTGGCTCAGTTGGTTTAGTGCCCAACTCTTGATTTTGGCTCAGGTCATGAGTTCACATTTCATGAAATAGAGCCCTGCTTTGGGCTTTGTGCTGACAGCATGGAGCCTGCTTTGGATTCTTGCTCTCCTTCTCTCTGCCCCTACCACCACACACTCTCTCTCTCTCAAAATAAATAAATTAAAAAAAACCAATAAGTTGAGAATTACTATTTTATTTTATTTTGTAAAGTTTATTTATTTTAAGAGAGAGAATGTGTGTGCATGTGTGTGCACGCGTGCAGGGGAGGGGCACAGAGGGAGGGAGACAGAGAATCCCAAGCGGGCTCTGTGCTGTCAGTGCAGAGTCTGATGTAGGACTCAATCTCACCAACTGTGAGGTCATGAGCTGAGCCACAATCAAGAGTCAGACGCCTAACCGACTGAACCACCCAAGTCCCCCAGAGAATCACTATTTTAGATTAGAGCATTAATTAAGCTTAGTAGCCACCTAATTCTACTGTCATCATATTTCCTTGATATTGTACACTATTCAAATTGAGTAGTGATGGAACTCTAACAATTGGATCATGGCCTTATGCCAGAGGCTATCTGTGCTCCACTAACCACTAATGATGGTTGGATCATTACTAGTCAAGCAGTAGTGATCTAGCTCCCAAACCCCGTCCTATTGCCCACCCCCTTTCTTTTACCACTTCTTTTTTTTTTTTTCTTTTTAAGTTTATTTATTTTGAGAGAGAGAAAGCACAAGCAGAGGAGGGGCAAAGAGAGGGAGAGAGAGGATCCCAAGCAGGCTCCACACTATCAGCACAGAGCCCAATGTGGGGTTCAAACCTACGAAGCATGAGATCATGACCTGAACCAAAATTGAGAGTTAGATGCTTAACCAACCGAGCTACCCAGGTACCCCACCACTCGTGATGTAATGAACGCAAGTTAACTTTCCTAGGAAGGAGATTTTGAGATGGTAGCATTGTGTAGGATGTTCATTAGGGAGCACTCTTGGAATCAACACCTGTGGAGGGGTGGGGAAGGAAGCAGGACTCGGCAGAGAGAGAAGTTGGGCTTATGCCGGCCAAATGATGGCATCAGCCAGCTATCCAGGCCTCTGCAGAACAAAGAGGACCCTTTGTAGTTATAGTGGGATATCTTGGGAAGACATTTCTTAGTGAGGCAGCTCTCTTCAGTGGAGGCAGGGCCCATATTTCTGACAGCTGAGGGATTTCTGCTTCAAACTCTTTAGCTTGGGTTCTTTCTTAAAAAAAAAAAAAAGTTTATTTCGAGAGAGAGAGAGAGAAATAAAATAAAAAACAAGGGGAGGGTGGGCGGGGCACAGAGAGAAGGACCGACAGAATCCCAAGTAGGCCCCGAGCCATCAGCACAGAGCCCGATGTGGGGCTCAAACTCACCAACTGTGAGATCATGACCTGAACCAAAATCAATAGTTGGATGCTTAACAAACTGTGCCACCCAGGTGCCTTGGGTTCTTTCTTGAAGGATGATTGGGTTGACACAATTCAGAGTTCAGCACACTGTCTGAAATATTTTCCTTCATCATAGACAAAGACAGGTTTGATAAAATGCCATTGATTGAACTAGGACAGCAAGATTTATGTCATGAGAGATTTGACAAGTTTTATCAAACAGGAGGAGGAAAGTGGGAAGGTGAAAGCACCATATAGTTCTTCAAAATATTTATATACTGCTTTTTGTCATGGAAAGGTCTGCATGCAAATCTTTGTAGTATTTCTTTAGAGAATAGATGAGGCAGAACTCTTGGTACCTTAACTGATAAATGAAAAGTTGATTTTGTGAGTGACACTGTGGTTTCAGCTACAAATGAAGGAAGAAGTTCATAGTTCTTCATAGTTCTGAATTTTTACATAGTTCAAGGAAAGAAATACTCAAGAGCAGAGAGTAAGAAGTTAATGTGGGTAATATCTAATTATTACCAATATCATCTTATGTAAATGATATAAGGGACTATTTTGGATATCTCCTTTGATATATTTCTGTCAGCGTTCCAAGTTTTTCCTTCACTGCTTAAAACAAACAAACCACAGCAAAGCAAAAGGCAAAACTAAACTAAATAAGCAAGGAACAGGATCTTTCTGGTATTATCTGGCTGCAGGATAAGTCTGGGAGTAGGTACAGAACTCTCCCTGGCTACTTAAATGGGTTGTAAGTCTTGCCTTCTTGAGTAGAAGGTTTTGTTAAATCATATAGATAGATGAGCTTAATAGTTTTTCTCTTTGCCCTTTCTCTAAGTATGGTTATTAACAGGAAATTAAAAAAAAGATTGGCCTACTTTGGAATCAGCCTAAAATCTCTGAGGCAAATGGCCTTTCATTACCTTTAAACAACTAGACAGGAATATAATTAAGATAAGATTGCATTCTATCTTGTGGCTAACTTTGGGATCAGGTCTGGGAACTAGGAATTGACCAAATTTGGAAATGTCATAATTCTTTAAAAAATAATGATAGAGTAATAATAGGAAGCACTTGTAATAAGCACACAAATGGGCACGGAGGCCAAACTATTAGGGTCAATGTACAGCCTTTGTCAGGGCTTGTGGATTCTTGCTAAGACTTTAAAAGAAGATGTATAACAAGTAACCAGTTGTCTTTCTATGGCAAAATGAACCTGTGGAAATTTACAGAGTGGGATATTTACAATGCAGCTGCAGTTCCTTCATAGGCAGTCTTTGATAGGAAGGTTTCCAGTGGTGGAGGAGGCTGGTATCCCAAGACAAAGGGCAGCAAAGAGCAGACCTAAAGTCTGATATCTAAGCCTGGCAGAAGAGGCTGCTGCCATCGGGCAGTGATTCCAAAGCTCTAGAGAGGGATCCTTGAGTGGATGGAAGTGGGGTGGGGGGGAAAGTTGCGGATCCCTCCTTGTACTGCAGTAAGAAGGTACTATCAGAAAGAATGAAAACAAATGAGGTAAACATTCAACTCTAAAAATGAGAAAAAATAATCTTAAGGAAACAGAGCAAAAAAAAAAAAAAAGGTTAAGGCAGAAACCAAAGGAGTATGAAACACAAACAAAATAGGAATAACAAAACCAAAAGCTGGTTTGTAATTTTTTTTTTTAACTTTATTTATTTTTGAGACAGAGAGAGATAGAGCATGAACGGGGGAGGGTCAGAGAGAGGGAGACACAGAATCTGAAACAGGCTCCAGGCTCTGAGCTGTCAGCACAGAGCCCGACGCAGGGCTTGAACTCACGGACTGCGAGATCATGACCTGAGCCGAAGTTGGCCGCTTAACTGACTGAGCCACCCAGGCGCCCCCAAAAGCTGGTTTTTAAAAAAGATAGTAAGATGTGAATCCATACTGATGCAAATAAATGATTGAATAAATAAATGAGGAAGAATAGACAAATGTATGCAGAATTCCAAATAGTTTATATAGATACTATGCCCTTGAGGAAGTCGAGCCTAACTTCTTGCTCTGTTTTTTTTTTTAATGTTTATTTGTTTTGAGAGAGAGGGAAAGAGAGAGAGAGAGTGAGCAGGGGAGGGGCAGAGAGAGAGGGAGACAGTGCTGTCAGTGCAGATCCTGATGTGGGGCTTGAACCCACAACCGTGAGATCATAACCTGAGCCGAAATCAAGAGTTGGACAGTCAACTGACTGAGCCACCAGGGGCCCCTCCTTTGTCTTTAGCTGTGAACTGCACATGGTGACTTCTTTACAAGGGTACAGTAGGGGAAGTGGTGTGTGTGTGATTTTCTGGTGGAGAAGCCTGTCAAAGACTACCTCAGCTAGATGATCAAGGTCAACGTCAAAAGTGAAGTCATTTCATAGTATGTACTTTTGATATAATGTGATGAAGTGGGAGGCTACCTCTGTGGTCTTCCCCCAAACCCGTAACTCCAATCTAATTTTGAGGAAAAAAATCAGACAAATTACAATAAAGGGGCATCTAATAAGATAGCTGACCAGTACTCCTCAAAATTGTCAAGGTAATTAAAGCAAGGAAAGTATGAAAAGCTTTAACAGCCAAGAGGAGCCTAAGGTGAGATGATAACTAAATGTAATGTGGGATCCTGGAACAGATAAAGGACATTAGATAAAAACTAAGGTGATCAGAATGAGGTATGGACTTCAGTTAATAATAGTATATCAATATTGGTTCATCAATTGTGTTAAAAAATAAAAAGCATATTAAAATTTTAATAATTATTTAAGTAAAAATCGATTCGAATAAGGCAGTACCCAATCTAGCAGATAAAAAGGAGCTCTAAGGAGCTGTACAAAATGAAAGACTTTTATAGGCAAAAGGGAAGAGGAACAAGGAAGTTATACTAGGCAAAAAAACAAGTTGGTTATTACAAAGTTAATCCTTTAGGGGATGACAGGTGTCTATCATTATTTAACTAGTGCTGACCAGGCGATTCCTGACTAATTGATTTAAGACTCCATTTCTGGGAGACCTGAAAGTGTAATTAAATTTAGTTTCAGTTTGATGGGTTTCATGATGTGGTGCTTAGCATAAGCAACTCCATTTTGGGCCTGTTGTCTTGTTTTCAACAATTACAATAAATGTATCATATTAATATAAGATGTTAATAGGGGAAACTGGGTGTGGGGTAAATGGGTATTCTTTGTATTATTTTCAAGATTTTTCTGTAAATCTAAAGCTATTCTAAAAAATTAAGTTTATTTAAAAAAAATTAGTAGGAAGAATTCTTGCAAGCCTTACCAAGAAATAAAGAAGATACTGATAAAATCTAGTATGAAGAGGGGTAAATATTGACAAGCACCACAGGTATTAAAAAAAATTAGACCACCTTTCCAGGAAGCATGGGGCTCTGCGCTACCCCATGGCTGCTGTGACCCTCAATAAGGGACACAGTGACTGAAACATGAAGCTAGCTGAGGACAGCTACCACTGCCTTGGGGGCCTCACCAAACACATCAAGTACTTGGGACACGATCTGGGAGGTGTGCAGCTTTGCCATATACAATTGGCTCGCCATGGAGCTAAGGGGAAGCAGGCCCAGAGGTTCAAGAAAAAGGTGGAGACACACATCTGCCAAGAGGAAGAGAGGGGAGCTGAGTACTGTCCTGGCTGCCATGAGGAAAGCGGCTGCCAAGGACTGAGTCCTGAGTCCTTTCCCACCTCTGTGCATAATAAAGCCTTTTCAGGAGAAAAACAATTAGATGAGGCAGAAATCTTTTTTTTTCTTTTTTTATAAGTTTGTTGATTTTGAGAGCGAGAGAGCGTGAGGGGGTGAGGGAATGCGTGGCACAGAGAGAGAGAGGGAGAGAGAGAATCCAAAGCAGGCTCTGCACTCTCAGTGCAGAGTCCTATGTGGGCTCCAACCTGTGAAATTCAAGATCATGACCTGAGCCGAAACCAAGAGTTGAAGGCTTAACTGACTGAGTCACCCAGGTGACCCTAGACCAGGCAGAAATCTTAATTAGTAATGGCAGCCAGACCCTGTAAGAACTTTAGAGGGCTGAGAGAGAATAATAGTCAACTGAAGACTGTTTATCTAGCAAAACTCTCCTTTTAAGAACACAGGTGGAATGAAGGTCTTTTCTGGGAGGAAAATAAGAGTTTACCCTCATGAATGGAATATTTATTTATTTACAACCACCACATTTATTTTTATTAAGCAATAAGCAAACAAATACACGAGATGGGTGGGGAGGACCCAAACCAGCTTTTTTTCTGAACCGTTTTTAAAAACCAACTAACTGGTATCCCTTTAAGCTGCAGCTGCACCTGGAGGTATTTAAATTTCATGACATGCAAGGCGAATTAGGTGGGGACCACTCTTCTCTTCCTTCCCCAGAACACATTTATAAACTTCAATGGCGGTGAGTTCCATCTAATACTCTGAAAGCCATTTCTCATTTCATAACTTACCAAAAATCATATGCACAACTGCAAGAGGAAATAAACAAACCCCTCAGCATAAATAAGCCACAGTAGAGTGTTAATCTTGGAGCGTCAAGTATTAAGGCCAAGTGATCTTTTAAACATTTTATGGAGGACAGCCGTCAGGCTTTCTCTGGAAAAGCCCACAAGGCTTCCTAAGCCCCAACACCTACATCTTTGACTGGCGGGGCACTGATGAGGTTACGCGTGAACCCGCACATCTCTTCAAGTGCACAAGGCAGGGCCGCAAACCGTCTTCACTTCCTGCCACTCTGCACACACGTCACAGTATCTGGTGAAAGGTGTTTTCTGTTTTCCTTGGTGACGCTATACACCCGAACATCGTACCTGTTTCTCAGCTCTTCCACGAAGGCCAGCGGCTTTCCTTTAGTTGTGGGATTGTGCCCAGAACTACACACTCCTGGGGTGGACAACGTCCGATGAACAGCCTGGACGAAAGGCTGACTGAGCAGCTCTACTTTCCCAGTCTCATCCATGACACACACCCTCTGCCCTGGGCCTCTGCTGGGACCCGCGCTCCTCAAGACCGGAAGTGGCGACTGCTCCGAGGGAGTCAGATACACCACGTACTGCCGAGCTCAGCACTGGCGTTTTCCAGGCAGAGGCTCTGACCCAATTCTAGACCAAACTTCCTGCGTGCAGGATGATGTGACAACGTTGAATCCTATTTCCTCCCTGACTTTTGCGTAAATCCATTGACAGGCACACCAGAGGATTTTAAAATCTTACTGGCTTTCTGGACCAATGCTGTTTTTCCAACTCCTGGGGGCCCCGTGAGGAATACGTGCCGGGCCATACCTAGGTGGGTCGGGGTCAGGGCTGTGGTCAGGGTCCCTGAACGGAACTTTTAAAGGACATACTTTAGGAAAAAGAAAAATGTCCCCAAGCTGGAGGTTCCAGGGATAATGGCAGACATGTCTAATTTTACATTTAAAGCCACATTAGAGTCCAGTAAAGAGATTAAAAAAAAAAAAAAAAAAAAGACATTAAACCTGAGAAATAGGCTGTCAGCACAGAGCCTGATGCGGGGCTTGAACTCCCAAACTGTGAGATCATGACCTGAGCTGAAGTCGGATGCTCAACTGACTGAGCCACTTAGGTGCCTCATCTTCCCCCTGTTTGACGCTTGAGACCCCTACCCCTTTCTCCTTAGCTCAGGATGGCATATAAGCTTCCACTGCCTGTCTTTGGGTTTCATGTCTTTGGGGATTTCATACATATGAAATTCGTTTTTCTCCTGTTAATCTGTCTTATGTCACTTTAGTGACTGAAAGAAACTAGAAGGTAAGGGAAAAGTTTTTGGTCCTTACAGTCCCTCACTCTTAGTCATGACCTAAGTGGTAAGTTAATGTACAAATTTAAAGATAATTGTAATTCATAAATAAGAAACATAAATGGATATGTTTAATCTGTAATTATTGTAGGAGGATAAATATCTGGGTATTATTTCTTCGATTAAGTATAGATAATGGCTATCAAATATAAGTATGCACATTTTCTCTATATACAGAAGGGTGGATTTAGTAAACTGTGACTAGGCCAAAGGAATGTGAAAAAGTTGTAAGTATACCAAGAATAGGAAGAATGAGCAACAATGATGATCATATGCAAAAGAACAAAACAGAGAGATGGTCCAATGGTGCCTCACAATAATAATGGATTAAATGTTCTAAGAAAACAGCTACCATGTAAATGCGATAGAGAAGTTGTGAACTATTCATAGACCAGGTTGGGGCACCTGGGTGGCTCTCAGTTGAGCATCCGACTCTTCGTTTCAACTCAGGTCATGATCTCACGGTTCATGGGTTCAAGCCCTGAACTGGGCTCTGCAATACCAGTGTAGAGCCTGCTTGGGATTCTCTTTCTCCCTCTCTCCATCCCTCCCCCTCTTTCACTTGTTCTCTCTCAAAATAAATAAAAGTTAAAAAAAAAATAGACCAGGTCAATACATGACAAAGACAACAGAATGACAAAAACACTTATCAAGCAAAGCCTGTATCATTTAAGGAGAGAAACAAGAAACCTGAAGTCCCAAGGCTACAGCAGGTGAATATGGACTATAAAAAGGGGCCCGGGCAGCTCTGGCAGGAAGCTGCTTTCTCTGCATCTCTCAGGTACTCCCAGGAGTGAGGTAGAGGAGTGTGAGGGGGGAGGGGAAGTGAGGGGAGTCTGAGAGAGAGGGTGGGCTTGCACCTGTAAATGGAGCCCTACCACTCCTAGAGTCAGTGGGGGCAGAACCCTGAGGTCACTGACAAAGACCACACGGCAGAGCAGAAAGAACACCCCCTGTGGCAGGGGGCCAGTCTTTGAGATCCACAGATGTCTGAGGTTCCAAAGCACCTGAATGCTGCCCTAGTCTACCTCAAATTTGAATTCCTAAGAGTGTATATGATTGTGACCAAGCTGAAAGATATGTAAGTTTATAAACAAACTTTCCACATTTCTGCCTGGGAAGGTCTTCAAGGCCTTACCCTTGCAAATTGTAGCCCATTGCTGAGGCCCTGAGGTAAAGCCAGGCCTCTCTCTCCTAGGGTCTTGTGACATGACCTAGAGCCAGAGGAGCTTTCCTGGAACCTCCAATTTACTCACCCTGTGCCTTTGGGCTAGTGGCTGACCCTGGCTACTTCCTACAGGGCTGCCTGAGTGGGCCCTAAGTACCCACTGCAAGAGACATTTTTAAACCCAGCCAGAAGCTTCCTCAATTCTGTAGGCTGAATCTGGAGTACCATGTTACCACTAAGGGAAATGGGGAAAAACAATAATTTTTCCTGATTACATTATTATGAAACTTAAGGACTTTTGATGTTGTATAGCATATACAGGGATTCATACATGGTCAAATGGTCACACTGTACACCTGGTTTTTATTAACACCACTATTTGCATTAACTAGGGCTGACTGGTTAGTAAATGAAGACAATCACTGTAACTAAGTTAATAATCCAGTGTTTAACTATTTGCCTAGGGCCTCAGGGGTAAAAGAAAATTGAATCATCCCTAATGCCATAAGGAGTTTATAGTGTAGTGTGAAAATGTATCAACATGAAAAGTGATAAAGAGGCAGGACAACCCATTATTTGATGTTCTCACCCTGCTCTTTCCACATCTGTAAAATGGGTATAATCATATCTATTTTCATAGGATTATTATGAAGATCCAGTCAAATAATGTATATAAAGCACTAAACAGAACCTGACCTACACCAAATGCTCCATAAATGGTATTCTTGGGATCTGATCCAGAGGTAATTGGTCAGTGAACCCAGGATATGCAAATTCAGGCTAAGATGGAATCCTTTTCCTTTTATTTATGATAATACTGAGAAAGTAAAGTAACTAATAAAATGATTTAATCCAGGAAACCTATCCTATTTGGAATTACAGGAATAATGAACACTTATAGATGCTTTTGTTCTAGTCATAATAAATTCTGTACTAATGTGTTTTGCTTTTTAAGCTATTAAAAAAGACATGACAAAGAAAAATAGGCTTCTTTTTCACTAAAAGCCAAGAAGAATGGAATAAGTTTGTCATCAATGTTTCAACACTTAAGAACTGATTAATAAATCTTGTTTAATATCAATGAAACATTTTATTTTTTAAATTAGCATCAATGAAAGAATAAACAGTAATGTTCTTCCCAATCTACAAAAGTGCCCTGGAACATTAAAGATTCTAGCCACACTCACCTAATACAAAACACTATGGAAAGTTAGAATCAGCCATTTGTAATTCTTACTTTTCCCATCTTGGAGCAAGCAAACCAAGATTGCTTTCCTTGACAATACTAATGTATATCTATGTATGTATCTATAAATGTTTTTTTTAAGTTTTTTTTTTTTTTAAATTATAACATGTTTGAACCGTTAAACAAGCATCTACGCAGGAGAAAGGTGGGTAGAGCACTGACACTAGTTTCCCCTTAGTCACAGGAGCAAAGGCAGAGTTAGACTGTGCCTCTGAGGGTAAGTCTCCTGACTCAGACCACCCTCCCCTGCACTAAGGTCCTGATCACAAAGATCACACTGTTTTGGTAACAGGTTCCTGGACAGTCTCCGAACCTATTTCCAGTGACTGCATGGCTTCATCCAGGCTGGTCATCACTGCAGTGGAGAGGGAAGCACTGGAATGAACATCCTCTCTTTTAACAGACTTCTTAAGGCTGAGCATCATTATGCCTGTAAGAAAAGCATGGAATTGAGCAAGTATACTGTCCAGGAGAACACAAAGGAAACAGGGAAAGTGACTCCACAGAAAACACTGCTGAGTCTACCTTATTGGTCACCTTACAGCAGGCCACCTATGTTAGAATCACCCAGAACACCCAACAAAATAATGACAGCTCATATTTATCAAGTATTTTCTATGTATTCTAAGTGCTTTGTTGTATTCATTCATTTAATCCTTGGGAAAAACCTATATGTAGGTTACAACAACTAGACCCATTTTATAGGTAAGGAGACTGAGGAACAAAGAGGTTTTGGTTTGCCAATATGCGGAACTCCTAAGTGGGGTCTCCTAGGTGGGGTTGGGGGAAGTGGTGGTGAACAACCCGCATTTCTTTTTTTTTTTTTTAAACGTTTATTTATTTTTGAGACAGAGAGAGACAGAGCATGAACAGGGGAGGGGCAGAGAGAGAGGGAGTCACAGAATCTGAAACAGGCTCCAGACTCAGCTGTCAGCACAGAGCCTGACGCGGGGCTCGAACTCACGGACCGTGAGATCATGACCTGAGCCGAAGTCGGACACTTAACCGACCAAGCCACCCAGGCGCCCCATCAACCCGCATTTCTACAGTGCTCTTGGGTTCATTTGAAGTCTGAGAATCCCGGAGTACAGGACTTCCCAGGCTCCAGTTTTATCTCAGAAAGTGGGGTCCAGATGGATTCCTTCCCAACTTCTGAAAAGACAGGTGGGAAAGGACTAGGGTAGGAGTTCCTTACGGTTCTTCCTTCCGTGGGTTTGCCAGCTGTCTCCCACAGTGCCGTATTCTAGGGTTTCTGTGATTCCCCTAGAAACCTAGGAATCCTAGCGTCCCAGGATGTGAAAGGAGTCCCAGGCTTGTGGGAGGGGAGTGGCAGAAGTGAAAGTTCCCGTAGCACAGCCCAGGTCCGCGGCACCCCGTGCCTCGGCACAGCATGCTCCTCACCTCCATACAGTTTCCTTTCTGGCTTCGCGGCCAAAATGCGAATCAGGCTTTTGGCACGCTTCCGGTATCGGCGCTTCCCCAAGATAAAGATTTCAACTTTGCCCTCGGAGTCGGGCTCTCCCATCCGGAGCAGGACTTTGAACTCCTGTTCGAACCTTGGGAGGAGGGTTCTACTTGGACCTGTGGAGAATGCAGGGTTCCCAAGGGATTAGCGGGGGTGGGGGGGGGAGGTGGGGGCGGGGCGGGAGAGCGGGGGGGGGGCGGGGCGGGAGGGCGGAGTGGGGGGCCCACACCAGGAGTTTGCGGGGGCGGGGGGGTGGGAAGGTCACTGGGATACACTAGCCACTGCCTTAGGTCTGCGGTGGGTGGTTCAATGTGGTTACCGGAGACCAAGGTGGGGCCCTGTGGTAAAGATTTGCGTGTACTCACCGAAAATCTTTTCTAGCCGACGTGCTTCCACGTGAAGCACTGATGGTTTCAGAAAGTGCTTAAACCTGCACCAGTCCCGTCGAGTGTGCAAAAGGAGCCAGTTCGCGTAATGGGAACACTTACTGCTGGCTTCTTGGCTGTGCGATCTATACTGGGTCGTCATCAGATACGGCGCCATTGCTCGTGCCTGGGCCGCTATCCGCAGGAAGAGAAAATCCCACGTGGCCGGGAGGCGGGACGAGACTGCTCGCAGTCTGTCTACAGCCCGGTTGGTCCCTTCAAAGGCTCCGCCCACTCCAGGAGCGCTTGCCCATTGGCTCCCTCAAATCCGGGTAGGGCAACAGAGTCCCAGCAGTGCCTAGCGCCAACCTGTGGTCAGGAGGTTTGATGTCATCGTGGCTGAGCATGGAGGAAGCAGGAGTCCAGCAGTGGCCATCTATGAGTTCCATTGTTTTCCTGATAATGAATGTTACCAAAACTGTGGGAGTATGAAAAGCACATTGCTCACCAACATTAGGTATAGTTCAGAGAGATTCATGTTCCCCAGCACTGGGTGCACCTGTATGAGGATTACCTCTGTAGTATCAAACAGCTAATATGACAAATTGTGGTCTTTTTAAGTAATTTATAACAACCTGTGAGGAAGATACAGTTATTATTTCCACTTTTACAGGTTAGGAAGTGGAAGTGGTGAGACTAGGACAGAAGTGCATATATTATATAGTGACCATAGATTCCCAAACACAGAATTTAGACTACTTTATCCTTCATCAGGTTGCCAATTCTTGCGGAAGGGGCAACTTAAAAATCATGGTTCTGAATGAACATGGCCCATCTCCCTCCCAGGTACTTTAAGAGAATTATATGTCTTATTCAGAAGCTATTTACTTGGTTGGTTTTTTTTTTTTTTAAGTTTATTTATTTTGAGAGAGAGACTGAGCAGGGGAGGGGCAGAGAGAGAGAGGGAGAGGGAGAATCCCAAGCAGACTCCACACCATCAGCATGGAGCCTGACGTGAGGCTTGAATCCATGAACTGTGAGATCCTGACCTGAGCTGAAACCAAGAGTCAGGCCTTTAACCGACTGAGCCACCCAGGCAACCTTTTTTTTTTTCCTTAAGCAATACAAATATTGAATTATGTTAGACACCTGAAACTAATATGTTAATTATATCTCAATAAAAAATGACATTTCCAGATGCTTTTTAAGGTTATCTGCTAGAGTATAAGGTCCTTCAATTGCAGGAACCACCTGTGGGTTCCAGTGTTCTGCAAAGTGCCCTTATAGGATGGAATCAGTAACTATCTATTGAATAGCAAACAATATCAAATTGTACAGATAAATAAATGCAACTTTTATTTTCTATAATACCTCAAAAAATCTGGATAAATCTGATAGATAAAAACCAAGAGAGACGAAACATTGCCAATAACAGTAAGTCCAAGTAGGGCTCAGATCCAGTTTCTGTGTATTCCTCCCCTCCCACTTCGTATTGTGTTGGCTTCATTTTCATGCTGGTAGCAAGATGCTTATAGCTCTTTCCCAAATCATATGTAGTCCCTACCACTAGAAGAAGAGGAGGGACAAAATCATTTTTATGTCTCTTTTCAGAAATGAGAAAACCTATTCTGGAAGCTTCTTAGGCTTTACCTCATTTAAAAACTGAGACATATGCCATTTCCTACTCAGGTCACCAGGAAGGGAAATGAGATTATCAAGATTAATCTAATAACCTGGTATTGAATTGATATTAGGAGCTACTCACATCATCACTACAAGATTCTTTTTCTATATTTTCAAGTCATCTGGGAGTTGAAAATGTTTTCCTATTGTCAGCCAGAGATTGGCAGAATGATAGAGATGCTGAATAAGAAATGGACTTCCCTGAGGGCCCCTGGGTAGCTCAGTCAGTTGGGAGTCAGATTCTTTTTTTTTTTTTTTTTTAATTTTTTTTTTTCAACGTTTATTTATTTTTGGGATAGAGAGAGACAGAGCATGAACAGGGGAGGAGCAGAGAGAGAGGGAGACACAGAATCGGAAACAGGCTCCAGGCTCTGAGCCATCAGCCCAGAGCCTGACACGGGGCTCGAACTCCGGACCGCGAGATCGTGACCTGGCTGAAGTCGGACGCTTAACCGACTGCGCCACCCAGGCGCCCCGGGAGTCAGATTCTTGATTAAGGCTCAGGTCATGATCTCACAGCTTATGAGAGAGAGCTCCAGCTGCACTCACAGTGTGGAACCTGCTTGGAATTCTCTCTCTCCCTCTGTCTCTGCCCCTCCCCCACTTGCACGTGGATTCTCTCTCTCTCTCTTTCTCAAAAACTAGTACATAAACATTAAAAAAAAATCAAATTCAATGTAGAAAAATTGTTTTTGAAAAAAACACATCAATTTTTTTATGTAAAATTAAAAATATTATCTGCTGACAGCACAGAGCCCCAGGTGAGCCTCGATCTTACTGACGGTGAGATCTTGACCTGAGTGGAAATCAAGATTTGGACGTCTAACCGATTGAGTCACCCAGGCACTCCAAATCTGATTTTTAAAAATTCTCATCACAAAAGTGAAACAGTTGCTTTATTTCACCAAAGGGTTGATGTTTGAGAAAGTGAATATCAACGTGCGTAGAAAGCGGACTAGAAGGTTAACTTTGCTGGAGTAGAAACTGAAGCCTCCTGATAATACTGGCATCACTTACTTACAAATGTTTTGAAATTTTTTTGCCCCCCAACACAAAGGCCATACCAGGGAACCACAGGAAAGCAATAATCTATTTTTTTTAAATGTTTATTTATTTTGAAAGAGAGCAATGGAGGGAAGCAGAGAGAGAGAAAGAGGGAGAGAGATAGAATCCCAAGTGGGCTCTGTGCTGACAGCTGGATTTTGGGCTTGAGCCCACAAACTGGGAGATCATGACCTGCCCCGAAAAAAGCTTTTTTTTTTTTTTTTTTTTTTTTTTTTTTTTTTTTTTTGGAGCTACTTGCTTAAAATCATTAAGTCAGAAAATCTTGCTTGCTTTATCTTCAAAGCGCACCTTAAATCCATGTTTCCTATTGTTGAAGTAACTTCTTTTTCTTAAAATTTGCCCCCAAATCCAAAATAATCAAACTTCTAAGATACCTTTTCTTTTTTTCTCTCTCTTTTAGTTTATAAAGGAAAAAATAGAATATTCAGGTTTGCTTCACATTCTAAAATTTTGAGTAACTCAAACATTATGAATTTTTTTTTGGTTGCCAAATTAGAATATAAAAAACTGACAAATCAAAATAAAAGTTGAGTTTTTTTGGGCTAATTTTAATAAAATCATTATGTACTTCTGAAGTGAAAAACAAACAAACCCTTGTTCATTATACAGATTGACAATAACTATCAACACATTGATTTTAAAAAAGAAAATTCTGCAGATTGGTGACTCTTTTAGACTTCCTGGACCCAATTCCAATGTGTGTATCAGGTGGGTTCCCCCGCATACAACACAATTCTTGGATACCAGCAGGGTGTCCAATAAACTCAATTCTGACATTGTCTACTGGGAGATAGCATCAGATTCCACAGGTTAAGGATTCAGTCCCACAAGACTGGTCCCCATCCCTATCCCCTTCAGATGCAGGTAGCAAGCCCCAGGCTGTTACCTGTGCTTCTGACAGCCCAGCTAAAGATTGGAGGTTCCTAAGACATCCTCCTTAGGTTTGATTAATTTGCTAGAGTTGCCACAGAACTCAGGGAAACACTTAAATTTATCAGTTTATTAAAGGATAAGATAAAGAATACAAATCAACAGCAAGATGAAGAGATACATAGGATGAAGTTCTTAACCAAGGAACTTCTGTTCTCATGGAACTTGAGGCCTGGTTCAGCAGCATGTGGGAACTTCCTGGTTCCCCAGGCATGGAAGCTTTCAGGGGGAAAAAAAAAGACTAAAAAAGCTGTCCACTTGGGTTTTAATGAAGGCTTCATTGTATAGTCATAATTGGCTAAGTCACTGACCATTGGCTGATTCAACCTCTAGCCCCAATTCCCTCCACCAGAGACTGGGGGTGGAGGGGGTAGGACTGAAAGTTCACACTCTTCAATCACATGGTTGGTCTTCCTGGAAACCAGTGGCCTCCCTTGGATGGGGTCCAAAAGTCACCTTCATTAATAATGAGACACCCATTTCCCTTTTATGGTTCTGAAGCATTTTCTGGAACTGTGGATGAAGACTAAATATATATTTGGTCATCTGTATATTTGGTCAACTGAAGGAAGCTAACTTCAAAGTGTAATGACCCAGAATTCCAAGGAAATACCTTAGCTTATCACTATGCCAAGCAAGCATTGACCGAAGAAATTGCCCCCGGTGATGGTGTATGTACTGGCTATTGTTTACTTACAGGATAGATTGAGGATACTCCTGATGGATAGCCAAGGTTCTGAGGGTAAATTGCTTGATTTTTATTCTGGACCTAAGGAAATCTAACTGATGTCTTTGGTGATGTGGGGTACACATTTCACTGTTGTTGTACTAAAGAGCAGCTCCAAAATGCCCTTTATGAAAAGGCCATGCCAGGGAACTTCAAGAAAGTAATAATCCAATAATTTATAACTGTGAGCATATAATTCTAAGTATTACAAAGGATTCATTTTTTGGTGCCCAGATTTATCATCAGTAAGTATAAGCAATATTCCCCAAATATCTTACCTAACTAGCTTCTGCATGCTTGGAAACTTGGAGATTTAGTTTTTTGAAAGAGACTAAACTTCCAAAAATTACGGGAAAAATTATCTCTGGCCTCAGTTGAAAGAATTTCATTGAGAAACCTTAAAGGATTCTCACATATCCTCCAGGAATAACTGATCTTTGGAAGAACTACCAAACCAAGAACTTCATATGAAGCCAATGATGTGAAGTACAGAGCTTCAACCCAAGGCAATAAAACAAGATAACATTTTTTGGTATCTCTGCCCTCCTTTTTTTATTTTGCTCTACTTATCATTGTACTTTGGTGCCCCCTAGAGGTGAAGAGAAATTTTTCATAATTCTTTCTCCTAGTTACATTTCTAATCTTAATCCTTTGTAGTATTTCTCTTCCACTTGAGGAGAGGCAAACCTCTTTCTGTGTGTGTGTGTGTGTGTGTGTGTGTGTGTGTGTGTCCAGGCTATAGATATTGTTCTAAATCTAATTGATTAATGGATTTGTCATCCTCCACCAGATTTGACTAACCAAAATTTAATAGCTGTTCTTTTCAACACTTCAAAAAAATTTTTTTCTTCTGGAATTTGAATCTTCCTGACAGTATTAATCTTAGCCTTCAGCTCCATCAATATTGAACATTGAACCCAATACTTAGCCTGACTCATGAAACAAGATTATAGAATAAAAACAAATATTAAGGTTATCCTTGCAGTATTGGTCTGTTGTCTTCAGTGACTCCCCAGCCTCCACTTGAGGAATCTTTACATATTAAGGGACTAATGATTGTCCTGCTCCCATTGTGATCAATGATACTTGTGCTTCCTATTCAATTTGTGCAACAGTAAGTTACTACTTTTTATGTGGACATCAGGCGTTCATCTGATTATTACACGAACTTATTTTGTGTAATAGTATGGAGTAACTTTTAGAGAATTTGCAATATTTAAAGCATCTATTCCTACAGGAACTGTTTCTCTAAGAAAGATACTGCGAGAGCTGAAACAAGGGAAGGGAAGCATGGACTGTTCAGAAGAGCTCCCAGGAGATGTAATCGACTCCCACTGCAATTTCAATAGTAGGAATAATACAACACGAAAAGCTGGTACAAAATTTGTCTTTGAACCTAAGAGAAGTCATAAATGACACTACCTCTGCTCTGGAAGTCCAATAAACTAGATTAAATTAAAGTTTCATGGTGGTTATGGATGATTAAATGGCCTTTGGTTTCTTCTTGGCTAGCTAAGTGTTTGCTTTATAGAAAACACTGCTTGTAGCACCTACCTAAAACACTATTGGTTAGGTAGAGCAGTTAGTAGTTGTTAGAAGAAAGACTATCTGGCTCTCTAGAACACACTCAGGTGGATTTGGGGATCTGATTTCATGGTCTGGGTTTGAAATCTAAGCTCTTTCCTTTGCAACCTGTTAATAGGACTAATAATCACTTTGTTTCCAGTAATTACCTGTATTTTAGTTGACCCATGTATCCTGTCCAGTCTTTTTTTTTTTTTTTAGTTTACTTATTTATTTTGAAACAGAGAGAGAGAGTGCACGAGTGTGCACATGCATGCATGTGCGGAAGCGGGGGAGGAGCAGAGAGAGGGAGAGGAGGGAGAGAGAAACCCAAGCAGGCTCCACACTGTCAGTGGGCTCGAACCCATGAACTCACATGAGATCATGATCTAAGCCAAAATCAAGATGCTTAACCAACTGAGCCACCCAGGTGTCCCTATCCACAGGTGTCCCTATTAAATGCTACTGTGCAGTCATTATGTTCTTAAATAATTCAGCATCTCACCTTGTAATAAAAGACTCATGTGAAACTAACTACAGTACAAATGCAGACAGTGTTCTCCAAATAGCCTTGTGATCAATGGATTCTGGTGATAGTGTGGATCTGGACCATGCAGATGAATGTCCTGAGGGCTGGCCAATGTCCTTTGGTCAAAAGGGGAGATGGAAAAGTAAAAAAACAAAACAAAACAAAACAAAACAAAACACCACCAAAAAAACACCCTAAGAACTTGCAGCTGGAAGGTAAACTCTAATGTTCCCTACTAAACATAAACGACTCTTGCAGAATACTTTAACCAGTCAAGACCACTCAGCGATTGTGATGCAGCAAGATGTAGAAAGGCCATTTACTACAAACTACGTGTACAACCAGACAGAGACAATGACACTCTTCAATCAAGACCACATTAACCTGCCTCCTACATGAAAATCATCAGGATAATCACCAGATTGCCCTATTTTTACAAAACTGGCCTCTGCTTCTCTAAACAGCTCTCAGAATCACCCAGTCAAATCCTATAATAGGCTCTCCACAACTCTTCTGTATAAAGAGGCTCTGTATTTCTGGACTGTTGCTTCTTTCTTGAAGCAGCACACCAAATAAGCTCAGGTTTGACCACACATGTGTAATCATTGGTTGGCTGGTAGTAACTGCTATGGCCTGAATGCTTGCATGCCTCCCCAGATTCACATATTGAATTCCTAACCCCCAAGGTGATGGTATTAGGAGGTGAGGCCTTTGGGAAAGTTCCTCCTCATTAACGTGATTCATGTCCTTATAAAAGAGGCCCCAGAAAGCTTGAGTGCCCCTTCAGACATGCAGCCATGTAAGGACACAGTGAAAAGAAGGCTTTCTATGAACCAGGAATATCTTCCCGGATATCAAATCTGCCAGTGCCATGATCTTGGCCTTCCCAGCCTCCAGAACTGTGAGAAATAAGTACTTGTTTAAAAATTTCTTTTAATGTTTATTATTTTTGAGAGAGAGAGACAAAGAGCAAGTAGGGAAGGGGCAGAGAGAGAGAGGGAGACACAGAATTGGGAGCAGGCTCCAGGCTCTGAGCTGTCAGCACAGAGCCCTACACGGGGTTCCAACTCAGACCGTGAGATCATGACCTGAGCTGTAGTTGGCTGCCCAACCGACTGAGCCACCCAGGCGTCGTGGTACTTGTTGTTTATAAACCACTTCAGTCTAGAATATTTTGTAGTGTGAGCCAACTAAAACAGTGCCTGTCCAAATCTAGGGAGGCCATTTTGGAATCTTCCTGTTCTAGTGCTTTCCATCCCTCAATCCCTGCCCTCACTCATGCCCAGTAGATATGCTCCAAAATTTCTTTGAAATTAGAATGAAGATAATTTTGGATTCTTGGGCATCAGAGAGGCAAGCACTGAGGAGATAATACAATTTGGCATGAAAGGATTAAGCTCCGATTAGACAGTTACTTGGGATGGATTTTATTGAAAGGAGTTGTAGGCATGGGCTGCCCTTCCCCTAAGGCTGTCCAAGATGTGGGGTTGTTCAGGTGCCAATATTTAGCACAGGTCCTGGGCCTATCCTGACTTCTTCCAGGTTCTTTTTTGACAGGTCCTTTTAGCTTGCCCCTATTCCAAACCAGGTATGAGCAATTCAGGGCAAGGATATGAGGATTTGCAGCAGGAAGCCATGGTTGACAGTATCTGCTGAGAACTTTTCCCTTCCATTGGTATTTGACATGGAAGAGAACCAGGAGGAGTGCATCTTTGTTGGGTGGCTCTCGTCTATGCCATGCCCCCTCCCTGGTTTCCAACCTTCCCCTACTCTCCCACAATCTGTCCCAGAGCACACACCCCTAGGGGTGGAGGTTCACACGTCCCTCCTCTGGTTGCAGGCCACCTTGACATAGACCTTCACTGAATTGAGGTGCACAGCTACACCCTCATTCAGCTGGAAGGTTGTTTCATAGCCACATGCCAGACCCATGTCGCCGTAGTTGGACTGCCTGTGGCAAGGCAGTGGCTATGTGATATGATGTGGAGCATGGGGAGCTCGGACTCTGACTGGCAGGCTCAAGGTCAATGTCCTTGGTTGAATTGTAGAGCTGTGCGGCATCTTGATTTCTTCAGGAATCGCTTGGGTGGCCGGAAATGCAGGTACTCCAGTGAGTCCTTCAAGATAGTGCCCTGGAGCCACAGCCATTTTGGTGGTCTTCAGTCTGGAATTGCAGCAAGGTAGCAGGGAGGTGTGTGGATAGGCACAACCAGGAAGGCCCGGGTTGGGGTAACACTGCTTAATGTCTCGTTGGGGGTCCTGGCCTGCCCTGGGTCTTAGTTGTGAGCCCTGCCTCTGTCTCCACAGACCTTCAGATGCTGCAGTTCGGCTGGAGGTAGGCCCTGACCGAGGACGACCTGGCCATCTCCACCAGAGTGCCAGGGCCAGGGCCCAGTCTGCCTACGAGGGTGGGCGGGACTGTCTCTCTCAGGCTTTCCCAGGCTTCCCCTACCAATGGGTTGGTTGTCCTAGATTCCATTAGATTTCACTCTGTTAGTAATAAAGGACTGATCTCCCCTTGGCATTTAGGAGGTGAGGGAAAGTTTTGGCTTTGGTGAGAAATGGCATTGATAGAAGTTTGAATTTATGACCTAATCTTGTTCCTCTCGGACCTTCTAGGCATATGTCTGAGACACGTCTCCTAAATGTAAGAAAGTGTTCTTCCACTTCCAATAAAGTAAGTGACTCCATGTATAAAGTCTCTGATGTGCTGTCTTTTTCCTTTGGATAAGCTTATCCGACCCAGGAGGGGCTTTGGGCGGGTCCAGCACTGAGGTCTTCAGAACCATGATGTGCCGCCTGTGCTGACTCCCAGAGATGCGGCCCAGCACTAGAGAAGGAAATGGAAAAGAGCTCTCCCACAAACTGCTTCTCTCACGCATGAAGCCTGGTCAGGCTCTTCTAGGTTGAATGAAGACAGGGGCTTCCAGAAAAGAAGGGACCCTGGGGCTCCTGGGTGGCTCAGTCGGTTCAGCGTCTGACTTTGGCTCAGGTCATGATCTCACGGATTGTGGGTTTGAGCCGGCATTGGGCTCTGGGCTGACAGCTTGCTTAGAACCTGGAGCCTGCTTCAGATTCTGTGTCTCTTGCTCTCTCAGCCCCTCCCCCTCTCATGCTCTGTCTCTCAAAAATAAATGTTAAAAAAATATAAGAAAAGAAGGGACCCTCCCCAACATTCCCCTGGACTTTAAAAGGTAGACTAATGAGGGGTGCCTGGGTGGCTCTGTCAGTTGAGTGTCCGACCTTGGCTCAGGTCATGATCTCACGGTTTGACAGCTCGGAGCCTGGAGCCTGCTTCAGATACTGTGTCTCCCTCTTTCTCTGCCCTTTCCCCACTCACGATCTGTCTCCCTCTCTCTCTCAAGTATAAATAAACGTTTTAAAAAAATGGCAGACTCATGTGAGAAGAAATGAAGAGATTGTGTGTGTGTGTGTGTGTGTGTGTGTGGTGGTGGAGGGTCTAAATGGAGACAGAAACTGGTCCTACTTCAACTGCCTGGTGAAGTAGGCAGCCAGGCAGCCTGGAGAACCTTAGGTACCCAGGCATTGTCCTTGATTGCTAAATGTTCGGGGGTGGTGATGGGGTGTTCCAGGAGCAAAAGATCCTGAAGTCCCTTAAGCTAGGAATAAATTGACAATAAGCCTTCCTAAATCTCCTTTCTAGAACTTTCCTGAACGGCAAATCCACAGCTGGATCTCTCTAGTCAAGATTATGACAAGCTAAACATGTCCTCACTTTGAACTTCTCCTCCTCCAGCAGCCTGGATCTCACAATGAGGCTATTGCAGGTGAGGAAAGATGGTGCCTTGGACTACATACAGTGCAGCGGTGGAAGTGCTAGGAAGTGGTTGAATTTGGAGTCTATTTTAAACCCCTCAAGATTTGTTAGTTTCATAGTTTTTGGCCAGTTGTAAATACAAGTAAGAATAGGTTCATAGTAGAAAAACAGTCTGGCTGGAAGAAAGCCAATCATACTATTTTCAAAGGGAACATTATGCTTACTTTCTAATTGATAATTGAAATATTAATGGCTCACAAAGTAGAAGGAAAGCTTTTATTAAAAAAGACAATTTCAGGGTGCCTGGGTGGCTCAGTCAGTTGAGTGTCTGTCTCTTGACTTCAGCTCACGTCATGATCTTGCGGTTTGTGGGATGGAGCCCCACATCAGGCTCCTCACTGACAGCACAGAGCCTGCTTGGGATTCTCTCACTCCTTCTCTCTCTGCCCCTTCCCTGCATGTGCTGTCTCTCTCTCTCTCCAAATAAACAAACAAAAAAAGACAATTGCAAAAAGACTATTTTCTCCCTCAATTAAGTTTCACACTAGGAATTATCAAATTAACATTCTGTCTTCTTGGGACTGTAATTCTGATCTCTAAATCCAGTTCACCAAAGACTTCTGTATGGGCACACTCACATATTAATCATGTAGAAGTGGGGTGCCTGGTGGCTCAGTCAGTTAAGCACCGACTTCAGCTTAGGTCATGATCTCATGTTTTGTGAGTTGGAGCCCCACAACTGGCTCTCTGCTGTCATCACAGGGCCTGCTTTGGATCCTCTGTCTCCCTCACTCCCTGCCCCTCCCTCTGCGTTCTCTCTCTCAAAAACAAACAAACAAACAAACAAACAAACAAACAAAATGTAGAAGTTAGTATCTCAGGGGTGCCTGGGTGGCTCAGTTGGTTGAGCGTCCAACTTTGGCTCAGGTCATGATCTCATGGTTTGTGGGTTCAAGCCATGTGTTGGGCTCTGTGCTGACAGCTCAGAGCCTGGAGCCTGCTTCAGATTCTGTGACTCCCTCTCTCTGCCCCTCTACTGCTCATGTTCTGTCTGTCTCTCTCTCAAAAATAAATATTAAAAAAAAAAAAAAGTAGTATCTCAAACCCTGGAGTGAGACTACAAGTATTTAAACCGAGCTCTACCACTGAAAAGCTTTATGATCTTCAGCAAGTTAGTAATCTCTCAGTGCACTAGTTTTCTCATCTAATAGTAACTACCTATAACTATATAGTATGACAAAAATATATATATTATTATATTTTATATTGTATATAATATATATTTTGCCTAAATTTTTTCTTCCAATAGAACTATGATTTTGTGGGTCCCTTCTCCCTAGTTCCAAAAGGGGAGTTGTGATTGGCTCAAGCCAATCAGGGCAGATACTTGGTGACTGTTACCAGCCTCAAGAATTAACTCAGGAAACAACAGATGTTGGTGAGGATGCAGAGAAAGGGGAACACTTTTGCACTGTTGGTAGGAAAGCAAACTGGTGCAGCCACTCTGATAAACGGTATGGAGCTTCCCCCCAAAATTAAAAATAGAACTACTCTATGACCCAGAAATTATACTAATTAGGTATTTATCCCAAGGATTCAAAAATGCTGATTCAAAAGGGCACATGCACCCCAATGTTTATAGCAGCCCTATCAAAAATAGCCAAATTATGGAAAGAACCCAAATGTCCATTGACTGATGAATGGGTAAAGAAAATGTGGTGTATATACACAATGGAATATTAGCCATCAAAAAGAATGAAATCTTGCTATATGCAACAACATGGATGGAACTAGAGTGTATTATGCTGAGTGAAATAAGCCAGTTAGAGAAAGACAAATATCATATGATGTCACTCGTATGTGGAATTTAAGAAACAAAACAGATAAACATAGGGGAGGGGAAGAAAAAATAAGATTAAAAGAGAGGGAAGCAAACTATAGAGACTCTTAACTACAGAGAACAAACTGAGGGTTGCTGGAGAGGGGATGGGCTACATGGGTGATGGGCAGTAAGGAGGGTGCTTGTTGAGATGAGCGCTGGGTGTTATATGTAAGTGATGAATCACTAAATTCTACTCTGGAAACCAATACTACACTATATGTTAACTAACTTGGATTTAAATAAAACAAAGCAAAACACAAAAAAGGGAATGAACATGTGACCTGCTTTAGGTTGATCAAGTGTCAGGAAAGGATTTGTATTCCATGGTGAGTGGCAGGCTCCCCACCTCCTCCCCTTTCCTGTTGGCTGTGATTAAGGGTGTGTGTGGCAGCAGTTGCCTCTGGCAGCCATCTTGTGGACAAGAGAAGAATCATCAATACTATCCTGACGAGGAAGACAGTAGAGATAAAAACGTTGAACCTGGAACCTTGAAGATGTAATTGGGCAAACTGTATTATGCCATCCTACCTCTGGACTCCAACTGTGTTAGATAATAAAATGTTCTTATATATATTTTTAAAGTTAAAAAAAGTTTTTATTTATTTATTTTTGAGAGAGAGAGAACGTGTACAAGCAGAGGAGGATGCAGAGAGAGAGGAGGACAGAGGATCTGAAGCAGGCTCTGCATGCACAGCAGAGAGCCTGGTGTGGGGCTCGAACTCACGAACCGTGAGATCATGACCTGAGCTGAAGGCAGATACTCAACCAACTGAGCCACCCAGCCACCCCAAAAATGTTCTTTATACAAAATGTATTTAAGGTTGTTTCATCCAGAGTGTTCCTGGATATATTACCTGTGGTAATGTGGTAAGGATTATATGGCTTCACACTGTCAGCACAGTGCCCAACATGGAACTTGAACCCACGAATGTGAGAGCATGACCTAAGCCGAAATCAAGAGTCAGAGCTTAACCAACTGAGCCACCCAGGCGTCTCTGGTGTGATGTCTTCATGGCTCACATGAGAGCAAGTGGCAATAAGGGGACGCATGAATACTTCATTACTTGGGGTCACAAGGATGAGCAGGGATTGGCAATCCAGGAAGGAAGTCACACTAATGTAGGCAAAGGAAGAAGAAGCAAATAATGGAGAGATGAGCATCGCTAAAAATAAGAAAAAATGCATGTGGTTGAAAAAGTAGGTGTAGGTGTTGTGGCAGGATATGAGAATGCTAGGATCGTGATGTCTCTCCTAGAGAACACCAGACTTAAAATTATGATAGACATGAAGTGAATCATGGGCAAAGAGAAGCAAGTCATACCAGTGTACCTCTGGATTTTCTATTTATTTGAACAAAAACATTTTGGCATTTATCAGTTTTGTGGTGTTGTAATTTCCATGGCAGTGCATAAATCTATAGTTTACACACAATACATCTGATAAATTTCTGCTTTGAAATGTATAATTTGCAATTAGGTGTGCTAGAAAGTGAAGCCTTGTTATAATTAAAATTAAATTGTTTTTAAAAACAATTTTTACTTGCATCACATTTTTGAAGCAGTGAAAGCCACACTAATAAAAGTTTCCAAGGTCTGGGAACCTATATTTTTTTAATGTTTATTTATTTATTTATTTTGAGAGAGAGAGAGAGAGGGAGAGAGCAGGAGAGGGGCAAAGAGAGAGGGAGAGAGAGATAAGATCCCAAGCAGGTTCGGCACTACCAGTGCAGAGCCCAGAGCCCAGTGTGGGGCTCAAACTCACAAACCGTGATATCATGACCTGAGCAGAAATCAAGAGTTGGATCCTTCACTGAATGAGCCGTGCAGGTGTCCCTGGGAACCTGTTTTTATCTATGGTTAAGATACAGTATTTGTCGGAAGTATAATTTTGCTTTTAAATGGTGGGGGTGAAAGGTGGTGCTAAACAAGTTCAAACGTGTTTGGAAGTGATTTACACTTTTAAGTTGGTCAAGCAGGCATGTTCCGTACACAGTTTTATTCACTCATCTCTAGAAGGTAGTAGAATAGGCATAGACGTGTTTGGTCTCATTAGAGCCGTGGTGGGAAGTCCCCTCACTTTGCTCTCCGGGATAACACTCCTTCTTCCTTCTTCCTCCTGTCTCAAATGCTGCTGTTAGGGCTTTGTTACCTTGTAGTCCAGAGTCCTAACCTTCAGAGCTTCCTTTAAAATAATTCCGCTGGAATTAATTATGGATACTTAGTGCGAAATTCCTACGAGAATAGAAGGAATGGGCTATTTTATTTATTTATTTATTTATTTATTTAATATAGTTTATTGTCAAATTGGCTTCCATACAACACCCAATGTTCATCCCAACAAGTGCCCTCCTCAATGCCCATCCCCCACTTTCAAGTCCTTCTTTGGTATGGTGTTGCTGGCTAGATGCTAAAAATGGTAATTCTGGGTAGCCAGGGGCTGCAGCTTTGGGCACCTGCCTGGTCTCCCAGTGATTTCCTGTCACTTGTTTAGCAAACCCTTTTATTAGAGTTAATACAAAGCACATGTGACATGTGTCTAGTTAATACACAAGCACTGCTTACCTGAATTTTGATCAATATCAAATTAATTTTTCTTATTTTTTATTTTTATTTTTTAAGTAGGCTTCACACCCAGTGCCAAGCCCAACATAGGGCTTGAACTCATGATCTCAGGATCAAGACCTGAACTGAGCTAAGAGTCAGATGCTCAATCGACTGAGCCACCCAGGCGCCCCTCATTTTCTTATGATACACCCTCAAAAACATTTGCAAATCTCCCCCTCCCCAAATTACTAATGGTTTCTTCACTCACATTGCAGAATGGGAACTTTTATATTTCAGTCCAAAATCTGTACACACCCCATTTGGCTCACTGGGCCCAGTGAGTTCAGAACCAACCGGTTAGTTCCAGATAAAAACAGTCACGCTAACTGTTTATAGACATATTTTTAATGTTTTACTTTAAAACAAATGATCCCAGTAAAAGAGAGCAAAGGAAATTACATTTCAATGATAGCTTGAGATGGGTATGATGTTCCTGATTTCTTTGTTTTCAGGAACAGACGACTGTATTGTCATACTTGACTTTTAGAACTGCTCACTTAAAATGCACATAATTATATTAAGTTTCTCTTACAAAAACACAACCATGTCATTTAAGGCAAAAAATATCAGCTTCTGGGGAGATACATTAATGTTTATGACATTTTCTCAGTCTGGTTGAATGAAGTGATCCGTTAATTTAGTTGCTCAGATTTCATCCTTTCTTGTAGTTTTGCTTTGCAAATGGGCATGAGAATTAGTCACTTTGTGCCTGATTTCCTCCTATTAGACTTGTTTTACCTGCAAATTATGAACTTTCAGAATCACTGAGTCAATGGGAGGTGAGAAAGGCACCTTTGAACAGGAGATAAAGACTTAAAAACTCAATAAAGTGTCTTACTTAAAACAAAACTTGCAACCTACAGATATTAATTTAGTTGAACAAAATGCAAACATTTAGACCAGACACAGCAATATTTTTAGTCAACCTCATAGAAGGGATGTTTGCTAGTGCGTGTTAGCTTCATCAACCCTACATATTGAAGAAGGCAGACAAACTTCTGAGCATGTGACTGCTCAGTGCTCAGCTAAATTGTGCTTCAAGACACCATTTGGCATGGACCAATGGGACTTTGCTAAGTGTAAATGGGAGACCCCTCTCAACTCCGTCGAGAGTAGCACAACAGACAAAACCCTACAGTTTGCATATAGCACGACTATCTTTTAACATCCAACAGTTTTTGTGCTAGAGTAAGATAGACACAAAATGGTCATGGCTTCAATGTATAAAAGTTTTTCACATCATGGTTTATCACATTTTGCTACGATTAAGACCTCAGTGATGCATTTAGGGTTTGTTTCTGAATCTTCAGTCTTCAGCAATGCTGGATGAATACTGTGTGTGAAGCCTAAAGAGGCCTAAGGAGGGGTCCCCAATACATTCAGAATTCCTGCTGCCAGTGGGGTTCGACCCAGGACAGAGTATGTCCAGGAATCAGTGCTACCTGAAAGTTGCTGCCTCCCTCCTCTTCCTCGACTGATATTTGGAGAGAGCCTGCAGTGTGCATGGCAGGTGTCTGGCTTTAGGTCAGAGGAATGGTGTGTGTGTGTGTGTGTGTGTGTGTGTGCATGCGCGCGCGTGTGTCCAACCTCTTTGGGAGAGTGTGTCGCAACTTCAGGTTGAGGAGAGACATAGTAGGTGAAAAACTTCATTTAATAATTTACTAAAATTCTGTGCTTCAAAAATGAAAATAATTGCTTTAAAATCTTGATAAAATCTTTTTTAACTGGAGTGTAGAATTGAGACCCTAACTTCTGTATGTCTCCAGCAGCCAAGAAGATTCTGAATGATACACTCCAGGGGAGGATGCTAGAATCCAGGTGGGTTGAGAAGAAAAAGCTTTTAAAATTTCAGTGCTTATCAAAAGGGGCAAGGGTTTTAAAAGGTTGAGAAGCCTATTTGAGGAAGAGCAGAGAAGTCGTTTACTTGGGGATGGAGACTGGGTAAGGCCTGGTGAAGTTCAGGAGCAAAAGAGTGGCAGGGAATTGATAAGTTATTGGAGAGGAAGAGTAGGAGAGTCAGGGGTGGAGAAAGCCAGTTGGGGGAGACAGTTGGGAAGGACTGGTGGATTTCAGGGCCTCCTCCTGCCTTTGGACAGCCAGTTGCTATCCCTGCTTTGTCTTCCTGGCTGATGAAAGTTTTTTGGAGGAGCATTATCTGCCAAGGAAAAAAACTCTTCCTTTCATAAGTCCTTCTGTGGCTGGAGTTTAACTGAACTGAAGTGCTCTCTGGCTTCTCCTTGCTTTTTTTAATGCCATTACCTTGGCTGAAGTTCTGAGACAGCTAGAGAGGTTTCCAACAAGCAGTCAGTGTGGCTTGCTTTTCTGGTAAATGCATCTTTCACTTTGTTTCCCTTGGGTCCTTGCTGCTGCGGCTATATGATTAAGTGTTTTGATTTGCAGACCCAGCCAGGAGTACCTGGCTTCTAACTGTAAATGTATATACCAGAAACGGAACCAATAATTATAGATTTGGGGCAACATTCTTGGGGGAGAATAGAAAATGTTTGCTACAGTATAAAAAGTAAAGGAAGTTTAGTTATAGCCTTCCATAAGCAAAATGTATTACATAATAGCAAAAAACATTCAGGGCGTATTAAAAAATAAATACCTTGCAAAATTCTCTGTTTATATATAAGACGAAGGGATGTTTAGGTAGTTGAGATTCCCTAGTAATATTCATTTTCTAAAAAGATCAAGTTCTTCTATTTTGGTTTGTTTTTCTCCCTCTCTTTACCCTCTGAGGGTGAGGCTATTTTCATTAACTTCACCCACTTCCTGGTGTTGTGTCTGGATTCTTTTCAAGCCTTTCCCGTTTCAGTCTCACTCCAATGTCTAATTCCCCAGGATCCTGCCTGTCAATTCGGCGGGAATGGTTTCTGACACTACAGCAAGCCGGGGGTGGCGCCATTGCAGAGAGATCAGCCCAGCCGCACTGGTCCTTCTACTCATTCGTATTGTATTCGCTTGTGTAGAAGTCGACCACTTATAAAGGCGATTTAGCCATCGAGGAATACCTTCCCATGAACTCACATGTATCAAATAGTCTATTTGCCCCACTGGCCCTGAATTTCATTATTTGCACACTTTCTAACTGAAGAACATTCTCGTCCTAAAGAACAACATGAAAATGATGTGCAAAATTGCTTGCCACAGCGTTAAATCACCAAAAGCACACAGATTGACATTCAAATTACATTAATAATAAAATGACCGGATAGGAATGGGTTGGTAAATATATCTTGAAATAAGCAGCCGTTTCTATTATTATTCCCAAGTTCTGCTTTCCTTGATACCTTGTTAGCAGCGGTTGATGGTAGCCATTGTGTTTACATATACATTATGGCCTAATTTTGAAAATGTATTTTGTATTTAATCACAAAGCAGAAACGCCTGAAATTTGAAGTTGTTTACTCCCATAATTTCAAAACACAGAGTCAAATCTTCTAAATGACCTAATCTTGACATTGTCACACACCCCAAAGCATTAGCAGTGTTTGGTTTCTCAGGATTTTTAACTCAAGGTACATTACTAAATGAGTGGGTTAATGTTGATGTACCTTGGAATTTCAGCCATCCCTAACATGCATTTTCATGCAATTAAAAGATAACGGGCTTATAAACTTTCTTTCGTGTTCTTCCTGATTCTTGCAATTTCAACTTTTTAGAAGGGCTTTCGAAATAGTTCATGCAATGATATGTCTGGCTAAAGGAACTGCTATGCTAGAAGGAAAATGAAGAACTTATTTCAGTTTGACATGAGGCAAGCTGAGGGCTTCTGTACTTTCTCCTGCCTTACAAATGCTCTGAGATGATCGTGACCTTCCAGTCCTTAGAGAGTCTGACGCAAAAGCAGTTTCCCTGGCAGGCTGCGGCACAGCGTCGAACGTGTCTGTCTCAGTCTCTTCAGGACCCACCTCTTCATCAGTTATAAACAATTTGGATTCCCTCCATTTGGGGTAAAAATCCTGGCTGCCTCTGGAGCCACTTGACTCACTTCCAGAAAGCTGTATATTCAGTTCCTCCGTTGACCTGATCAGGTTTTGCACTGACAGGGATTTGCCCAAGTCCTTGGGCACCACGGGGTGGACAGATAACAGAGTTTCTCCTCCCATATCAAAGCTTTTCCTTAGAGAACGGTCCTTGGTCAGATTTGACTGTGCAACCTGAACATTTTCCTTGGAGGCAACAAGGCAGGTGGTGACATCAGAAATGCTTTCCTGTAAGCCTGCGGGGTTTGGGTGCAGGGTTTCTGGCCTGGGTAGATGCTTGATGGCTGGGAGAGGAGGCGGGATCTGTAAAGTTGTTGGGGCTGCTGGCTTGGGTGCCACATTTATTTGGTTTGCAATGTTGTTGGCGGCTGCCACTGCAGAGCCATCACTTTGACTCATTGGCACCTGTGTTGCTTGACTGTGCATAGTAGGGCTAAGCGCATAGAAAGTCTGAGCGCTGAACTCATTTGGCGTCAGAATGAACTGCAGGCCTCGAGAGATGTTGGCACTAGCTGATCTGGATAAGCAGCCACTGTTCTGTGCGGAACTGGACAGGTCTTTGCTATCCACAGGGCTTTGATAGTCAGATGTCTGTTCACATTCAAAAGGTGGGATCTGGAATGAGGCCAAAGTGAGGGCAGAGGCAGAGCCTTTCCGGAGGACCTGTTGATATATATCTAGTAGGCAGTCCAGCTTGGACTCGATGGACTGCACCTAAAAATGGGGAAAATGGTTACATATGAGTATAACCTGTCATAAGAATGGGCTTCATTTCTAGAATTAAAAAGTGCAGTCAGGGTGTTTCAATACAGTTAAATATTGAGTATAATGTACGTCAGCAGTGGTGGGAGCAAGGGATGATTTCAGAGGAGAGGTATGATTTGGCTTCTACATAATCTCTACCAAGACCCACCCCCTTAACTCTTTAAAATGGACAACTGATGTTCTCAAAAAACATATAAGCACTGTAGAAAGCAACTTCAAGACTCCCAGCCCAATCAAGCTGCCTTTGGCTAAGCCTCCTCCAAGAAATCATTCTGGGACTCTACTGCAGTCTGGTCAGGAACTTCTATAATGAAAGCGAGACCTTAAATATCAATGTAGGTGATTCCAAATTTAAAAATAAAGGTACCAGGGGGCAAAGCATAAGAGACTCTTAAATATAGAGAACAAACAGAGGGTTGCTGGAGGGGTTGTGGGAGGGGGATGGGCTAAATGGGTAAGGGGCATTAAGGAATCTACCCCTCAAGTCATTGTTGCACTATATGCTAACTAACTTGGATGTAAATTAAAATACATAAATAAATAAAAATAAAGGGATAAAATGCTTCAGAATTAATACTTGAAATATTTTTGATTAGACTGGGGAGCAGTTTGATTTCTGGACAGTTGTCTTTTTTTAAAGTTTTTAATTTTCATTCCAGTATAGTTAAGATACAGTGTTATATTAGTTTTAAGTGAACAATGTAGTGATTCTGCAATTCCATACATTACTCAGTGCTCATCATAAGTGTACTCTTTAATCCCCATCATCTATTTCGCCCCTCCCCCTCCCCCAACCCCCTGCGGGCCACCATAAATAACCATCAGTTTGTTCTCTATAGTTAGTTAAGAGTCTGTTTCTTGGTTTGGACGATTATCTTTGTATGAGAAGATACAGCTTCAGGGTTAGCAACTTTCAATGTACCGTGATAGTTACAATGAGGTTTTGTTCTGTTTTTTAAAGAGTGAAACAGATAACCACCAAAACACAAATGAAAAATAGATCTTTGTTATTTTACTGTTGAAAATCTATAGGTGCCTCAAGTATTAATTGATGAGATGAAATTTTTTATTCCTTATGTGGAAATCCAAGTGTTTTAGAGAACACTGTCTATGCACAAAAAATGTAATTTCATTCACTCTTTCTTGGTTTTATGTCTTTAAAATACATTAATCACTAAAATACATCTAATTGCCAACATTTTGATTAAAAATATTCTGACTTAGGGGCGCCTGGGTGGCGCAGTCGGTTAAGCGTCCGACTTCGGCCAGGTCACGATCTCGCGGTCCGTGAGTTCGAGCCCCGCGTCAGGCTCTGGGCTGATGGCTCGGAGCCTGGAGCCTGTTTCCGATTCTGTGTCTCCCTCTCTCTCTGCCCCTCCCCCGTTCATGCTCTGTCTCTCTCTGTCTCAAAAATAAATAAACGTTAAAAAGAAATTAAAAAAAAAAAAAAGTTAACCAGTGTAGTTGAACCGTACCTGTTTTTCAACCTTGACCACACGGCCGAGCATACTGAGATCATCAGTGGTCTCATGTTCTGCTGTTATTTTCTCTCGGCTCTTTTTATCTGATGTGATTTGCCCTTTTCCAAGAATTTGGTCGACACTATCAAGGAAAGAGGAGATCTGATTATAAATGCTGAAGGTGGAGATTGCCCTAGGCCAGAATGAAGTGTTTTGAAAAGAAAAATTAAAGACGATTATCTTTAATTTATGTAAGATGAAATAAAAATGATCTTGTTCCAGTTGATGTGCTTATTTTCTTAACGTGAGAATTACACATGAGATTAATTTTTTCATTACTCCGGTCGGTGATGAAGTCACTTATGGGCTATCTTCTGGAGGCAAAATTGTCCTAAACTACAAGATAACTTGTCTGTTTCCATCTCTGACCAGGCATTTCCTGAATTTGCTGAAAAATGACAAAATCATAGTTATGATTATTTCATGTTAATAGAACAGATTATTCAGTACATCTGATATGTGAGAGATAGGCAGATAAGAAAGTGATCACCTCCATCTTTTGGAATTCTTGTTGGGGAATATACACTGCATGAGCTGGAAATGTAAAGATTAGTTCTACAAATTCTGTAGCATTTCAACTTTATAAAAATGCTTGGAGCCACAGATAGTACTATTAAAGGACTTGGAAGACCATGGCCACACAGGCAGAGATTGTAACATGACTACAGAATGAATTAAAACAATTTCCAAGGAGACTTGATCAACTGAAATGGGGATTACTGTCTTCTTTTGTGTGTGTGTTAGAACTGAATTATCAGGAGTACTGACTCAACATTCCCGTTTGCTTTGTCTGCCTAGAAATACAGGCAGTGCCTACCTTCTGTCATATCTAATCTATTATACTGCAAGCTCTGCAAGGACTAAGTCATTATTTTATTAATCTCTGAATGTCCATAGTGCCTGGCACACATTCAGGACTCAATAATTGTCTGCTGGATGAATGAATGAGTGAATGAATGAATGAACAGATTATGATTTCTATAATTGATGAACAGGCGTTTTAGTAAGGGCGCATTATATCCCACTGGGCTAAGTATGCTGTGGGATAAAAACAAATGTTTAAGACTCTCTCCTTGTGTTTTAAGAACTCTTCAAACACAAACACCAGTAATTTGTGCCTGAGAGTGAAGCAAGACTCTTAAAAAACTGAGTTGACTGAACATTCTGGCTTCAAGATAACACAATCAAATGTGGTTGGAGGAACATATTGAACTCATTTCTTTTAATCACTCACTAAGATGCTCACCGGAGAGATAGTGTGTACCTAGCACTGTACAGGACACTAAAGAAGAGAAAGGCCCAGTCTTAGTCATGAACAAGAGGAATAAACTTGCCTCCAGGAAACAACATGGGAACCAACCCCTTGTTTTTCAGTCCCAATTCTCTGGCACAGTATACCGAGATTATGAGTGTTTCTATGCTCTGTAGTAGTTCTAAATGCTGTAGGAGGTCAGAGAAGGGAAAGGTCTGGTTTTGTGGGCCAGATAGTCGGGTCAAGTTTAATGAAGGAGAAAGACTACTTATTCTTGAAGGATGGTTAGGATTTAGAGAACAACAAAACAACAATAGCGGCAATTATTCAAATGACATCAGCAACAGCCATTAACATTTATTGAGCATTTAGTTAATGTGTATTAATTCATTCAATCCTCATGACAACCCTATGAAGCAAGCACTAACATGAGTCCCATTTGTACAGATGAGGAAACTGAGATACTGTATACTGTCGTTGGAGGCTTTTAATGCCTGATTTACAGCCTTCAATAAAAATCTATGTTAAAAGAAAAAGTGCAGTTATCCATGAAAATGAATTAGAAATATGAGATTCAAGAGTTTTCTCTACAAAAAGTTCTTCTCAGATAGTTTTTATCCCTATTCCTTCACAACAAATCTCATTTCTATTGCTTACCGTGTTTGGAGACTTTTAATTCTACACAACATGTCTAGATGACCAGCAGAATATTGTTCAATGACATCTTTTACATCATATGGGCGTAATGTTTCCTTAAACTTCCGTTTTGCAACATGAAATTTCATAATCCTGTAAAAGCAACATATTCCATATTAATCTCCATAACTTTGCTAAAAGAAGTTACCCAAATAGCTTGCTAGTAAACATGAGAAACTCTGGGGAAAAAAAAGTCATGCATCAAATTATTTTAGGCTCCTCCAGAAATGCAACATAAAAGTCCAAGATTATAGTAGGCAATTTAAGAATATCTCATGGGATGCACACATTGAGAGTAGAAAAACACACAAAAAGAGACGTAATACTAAGTGTTATACCTTTTTAGTGTTCACTGAAACCTCAAATTAAAATCAAAGTTAAAATGCAATCCTGCCTTTCCTATGTGACCCTCGGAAGTCTAAGAAATAACACACTGCATTCCTTAAAAAATATAAAAGTTGTTAAAATGGTCTTTTGTGTACCTATATGCAATTTCAGATGCAGATGCGTCTGCAAAACTCTCTTATTCTCTCTAGAGAAATGTACCTTTGTATAGACATTTTTGAAAATTCTGTTTCATAAGTTACTTTTGCAGAATGCTGCTCCATTAGGCAGCCACGTTCCTTTTGTTTCAGACATAACACACATCCACTGAGCTTGGAGATCTAAGATTTCAGAACCAGAGATCTCTTTTATTACAGTGCTTCCCCCAACATGGACCTTTGTTTTAAAACAATGTTTCATCAATAAATCCCATGATGCCATAATAGCCAAGTTGCCTAAGATAACCAGTTACTGCAATAACTTGATATTATTCCCAAAGAAATCAAAGAAGCATAACATTTTAATGAGTCTGTGCAGCCTTATTGCAGGTAAATGTTAAGCCTGCCAGTGTTTTTTCAACCATTAAATGGCTCATAGACTCCCGTTATCACACTCATGGATCCCAGGCTGGGAATTAGTCAATTAGGCTCTGCAAACCAAAATTTGTTGTCCCCCGGTGGAAAGTGGGAAGATTGGGAATAAATGTAGGATTTAAACAGAAAATACTCATTCCCTATCCTGATAGCTGATTGCAAGGAATCCAAATTGTTTTACTGGTTAAAAAGCCCCAAACTCTTTCTTGTAATTGTATTATTAACTTCAAATTAATTGCACACTAATTATTCTGGAATCATTTATCCATAATATTCTTTCTCCCTCTCTCTACCACATTTTCTCCAACAAGCTCTTTTTTATTCAGGGTTTTTCGGTCTGTTTTTATTTGCAAAAATATGTAAGCAAAGTTATTCACAGGAAAGTAAAGGAAATATTTTTTGTTTTCATTTTTTTAATTTTGTTTATTTTTTTAAATGTTTATTTTTGAGGGAGAGAGAGACAGAGCGTGAGTGGGGGAGGGGCAGAGAGAGAGGGGGACACAGAATCCCAAGCAGGCTCCAGGCTCTGAGCTGTCAGCACAGGGCCTGAGGTGTGGCTCGAACTCACAAGCTGTGAGATCATGACCTGAGCCGAAGATGGATGCTTAACCGGCTGGGCCACCCAGGTGGCCCAAGGAAATCTTTTTTAATTTAACCTCTTAGTATTTAGCTTTAGTTCTTTTTTTTTTTTTTAACCAAATTTGGTTGGGGTTCAGTCTCCTATATTAAAAAATGGAGAAAAAATAGTGAAATATGTACTCTCTGAAATTTTTGGCCGTAATTATTTTTTAAATACCTGTTTCCCCACAGTTAATTGTCAGCTACATGAAAGCAGGGCTGGGTCTCTTTTACACAATGGTCAGTGGTCAATAAGTGTTAGCTATTGTTACTACCAGTACTTCTACTATGACTGTTACTACTACCATTTTTCTTCAACATTGTGTTCTCAGAGCTTTGCACAGTTCCTGATACACAGTAGAAAGAAATATTTGTTGAATAAGAGAAGAAAGGAAAGAAAGAGAAAAAGAAAATATCTGTGAATCTGGCTAATATTAAGGATAAAACTGAAAGAAAAGCTAAGCCAAAGCCCAGACACTTCTTTACTTAATGTCAGAGTAGCTAATGGCACTTGGGTGGGTGGGAAGAAGGGAAAAATCATTCTTACACAACCTAGGTGGTTTTTAGGTGTTGTTGTTTGTGTTTTCAATAACACTACCACTTGTTATGTGAAGTACTTTAGATGTCTTGTCTTCAAGACCACTTAAGATATTTTTATTTCCCTGGGAATGCAAGCTGGTGCAGCCACTCTGGAAAACAGTATGGAGGTTCCTCAGAAAACTAAAAATAGAACTACCCTACAACCCAGCAATTGCATTACTAGGTATTTATCCAAGGGATACAGGTGTGCTGTTTTGAAGGGACACAGGCACCCCAGTGTTTATAGCAGCACCATCAACAATAGCCAAAGTATGGACAGAGCCCAAATGTCCATTGATGGATGAATGGATAAAGAAGATGTGGTATATATATAAAATGGAGTATTACTCAGCAATCAAAAAGAATGAAATCTTGCCATTTGCAGCTATGTGGATGGAACTGGAGGGTATCATGCTAAGTGAAATTAGTCAGTATGAGAAAGACAAATATCATATGACTTCACTCATATGAGGACTTTAAGAGACAAAACAGATGAACATAAGGGAAGGGAAACAAAAATAATATAAAAACAGGGAGGCGGACAAAACAGAAGAGACTCATAAATATGTAGAACAAACAGGGTTACTGGAGGGGTTGTGGGAGGGGGGATGGGCTAAATGGGTAAGGGGCAGTAAGTAATCTACTCCTGAAATCATTGTTGTACTATATGCTAACTAATTTGGATGTAAATTTTAAAAAATAAAATTAAAAAAAAGATATTTTTATTTAATTTCCCTGGGTGCCTGGGTGGCTCAGTTGGTTAAGCCTCTGACTCTTGACTTTGGCTCAGGTCATGATCTCACAGCTTCGTGGGTTCCAGCCTTGCATCAGGTTCTTTGCTGACAGCATTGAGCCTGCTTGGGATTCTCTCTCTCTCTCTCTCTCTCTCTCTCTCTCTGCCCCTCTCCTGCTCTCTCTTTGTCTCTCAGAAATAAATAAACATTAAAAAAAATAAAAAGAAAAGATATTCTTATTTCCCTTTCGTATTTAGGGAAACTGAGATTCAAAGACTGGTCCCTACACAAGCAACCAGTATGAGGCAAAGCCAGGATCCCACCCAGATCTGTCTGTTCTCACCTTCATATCACCTCCTGGTTTCCCATGGCATAAATTCTGGAGATGTTGAAAAGGTTGGCTGGGATCTTTGGCAATTTTTCTTGGCTATAGTGGTAGAAACCACCTTACACGCAGAGGGACAAGCTTTGGCATGAGTTAGCGTGTTCCCACTGACTGTAGCTCAGGCATTTGTGGCCTGTGGCATGGCTGCCCAGCGGTGGACCCACATGCCTCCAAACTGAATGATCTGTTTTGTCCTAATGGGGGCCTGCCCTTGTTTTTTGTAGGGAGTTGTGTGAATTCTCTATGGTAATTTGTCTCAGAGTTGAATGTTGCTTTTCTCTTTACCTTTCACAAATATTTTAACAGAAGAACAATTTGAAAGCATTCAACAGACAGTGTTACACTCTAGCCCTTAGTCATATTTTAAGCAGATCATAGATCATTTTATTTACATAATTTACCATTTATAAGCTAGCCAGATTAGAAGAAAATTCATTGTTAATAATTTTGATCAATATTTATAATTTGGATTTGTACTATTTGCCCATTTCCGTGGTATAAATACTCCTACCATACTTCATTTCGAGCTATCAATGTGACATCATTTGAATAAGAAATTGGGAAGAGATGTACAATATTATATCATTAATCGTATTTACACCACAGAGACACAATAGATGTGTATAACTCAAGAACAGAGAGAGTAATATGTCGTAAAATGATTAGGAAGTAGTGAGTGTTGAATATGTATTGCTTTTGTTTTTAATATAATTTATTTTACTGTGAGTTTATACAATTTACTTTTTCATAATGACTGTATTTAACAACCAGCAAAATTCCTAAAAATGTAACAATCAGCTCCTGAAAGTCAGTACAGGCTGGCTCCAGTCCATCCCTGCATATATCCCTCCTTTTCAAATAATTGAAATAATATTATTAATCCAATTTTTAATTCCTAAACATGAAACTAGGCAAATCTGTAAGTAAAGCATTGGAGGGAAAGCAATTCCCCCAAGGAATGATACAATGTGTAGCCTATTAAGAACTTTAACATTGACTCAGCTTTGCATAAGCATCATGTGGCCCTACTGAAACACTACAGAAGACAATCAGTCTCCCATCTAGGACTGCTAAGCATTTACTAGGGCATCAGTGAGTGTGACAAAACCATTGTACCTATTAAGGATTAGGTTTTCTATTATAGAAACAAATAGATTTTCTTTTAATAATTTTAATTAATTAATTAATTAATTAATTTTTATTTTAGAGAGAGAGAGAGAGACCACATGTGCAAGGGAGAGGGCCAGAAGGGGAGAGAGAGAGAGAATCACAAGCAGGCTCTACATTCAGCATGGAGCTTGACATGGGGCTCCATGTGGGGCTCCATCTGGGGCTTGATCCCATGAGCCTGGGACCATGACCTGAGCCTAAATCAAGAGTCAGATGCTCAACCAAGTCACACAGGTGCCCCTATTTTATTTTATTTTTTAAGTAATCTATACACCCAACATGGGGCTCAAACCCACAACCCTGAGATCAAGAGTCACATGCTCCACTGATTGAGCCAGCTGTGCACCCCTGGACAACAAATAGATTTTCTTAACCGTTTTTGTTGTAGGTTGAAAATGAAAACATTGAAGAGGTCTAAGGTGAGATATGAAAATTCAAAATCGGGCAATATGTTTTATAAATGTGGAGGAAATGTTTAATAACATACATATTTTGGAAACCAGTAATTTATATGAAGGATGATGACATTCATTTTGCCTTTGTTAAGGACAGACCAAGTATGTACTAATAGCTCCCAAAGCTGTCTCCTCCTTTTGATTTGCAATACTGTAACCTTGAAAGAATAAATCTTTCAAAGTGAAAGTAAGAACATCTTTCCCCCTTCCTAAGATCCTTCATTGGTTTTCATGGCCTGTCAAGTAAACATCAAATTCCTTAGTATATCATAATAATGCTGTTTATGGACTGGCCTTTCTCGACTTCTCTCACCCCATCCCCTTCCACTCTGCCTTTGGAACTTGAGGTTCCAGCAACAACAACAAAAACTTGCAGGGCCACAAAACACCATTCAATCAATTATATACTTCAATTGTTTGTATATGCTATTTCCTCTTCCTGAAATCCTATGATATCTTCAAAAAAATTTAAAAAATATTTATTTATTTTTGAGACAGCATGAGTAAGAGAGAGGCAGAGAGAGAGGGGACAGAGGATCTGAAGTGGGCTCCATGCTGACAGCACTGAGTCTGATGTGGGGCTTGAACTCATGAAACATGAGCTCATGACCTGAGCTGAAGTCAGATGCTTAACTGACTGAGCCACCCAGGCGCCCCATATGATATCTTTAAGACTCAGCTCTAAAGTCAATTCTCTTATGGAAATTTCTGTGATTCTTCCAAAGTAGTTAGTCACTTGCATATCAACCTCTATTTTAGTACTTAGCACACTGCACTGTAGTTATTTGCTTATACATTTGCCTCCTTCCCCAGACTGTATAACGTTCTGGAATGAAGGGTTATTTCCTCTCCCCTTGATAATAAAACATTTGGATTAATGATCATGAGAGGTTTGTTTGTCTAGAAGCTCTACCAAGGAGACTGGGTGGGCCACCCAAGAGAGAAGAGGGTAATGGATGGGGACCTCACACCTTCTCTCTCCACATGATCATCTCTATTCATTCCTCTTTAAGAAGGCTGCACTCCAGTCCTCCTGGAGTTTTTGTCACCAAAGTGCTCATTTCTCAGGATTCTGTCTTCGTACTCTACCTAAAATGCTAACTGTTCTGGACTCAGCCCAAGCATTGACTTCTCTAGGAAGTCTTTCTTGATCACCTCTATAGGGAAAGATGGTCTTGTTTTGTGCCCTCAAATGCACTGTCCTGGAGCTAAATCTGAGGCACTGTATCTCACCCACTGGACTTTATCAATGTTAGGGCTATGGTTTTTACCCTAATGTCTTGCACAATCCCTGGCAAGTATTAGAGGTTCAACAAAAGCCTGCTGAAGAAGTGAAGGGGGATCAGCTACTCTAGTTACTCAAAGTTGTTTACATTGTTTTGTGGCAAGGCAGGCTCTTGTAGAGGTCTTCTTGAAAGAATACCTTAGAATTAAATTGGAGTTCTTCAGACATATTTCAGGGAGCACAAATCCAGAATTACTCAAAGTGTAGACAAGGGGCAGAAATTTTTTTCTATAAAGGGCCAGATAGTAAGTATTTTATGCTTTATGGGTTGTATGGTTTCTATTGAAACCATTCATCTTGCATTGTGGCATAAGAGCAACTACAGACAATACATAAACAAGTTAAGTGTAGATGTGTTCTAATAAAACTTTATTTACAAAAAACAAACATTGGGTTGGATTTTGGCTCCCCACTGTAGTTTGCTGCCCCATGCTCTAGATAAGAGAGATGCGGGGAGCAGGAGCAATGAGGAAATGGCTTCAGGCCAAGAATAAACAAAAGCCCGTGCACTGGCCTGGGGAAAAGATGCAGAAGACCTTGGTGGTACCCGACATGCATATAAAGAAGTTTAAAATGTTCTATGTATTGCTTGGTAGAAAGGAATGTTTAATCAGGTCATTCTAGAGTAAAATTAGGACTGTTAAGAAACATTTCACAATTAAGATAATAATGCCAAGCAGTAGTTTAAATTATAACCCTATGAGAAGGGTATTATTGTCATCTCCACTTGTAGATAAGGAAACTGAGGCATAGAGAGGTTAATAACGTGCCTGAAGTTAGATAGCTAGTAAATGTGGAATTGGGATTTGAATGAGTTTGGTTCCAGTGCTGAGCTGTTAATCACAATGTTGTACTATTGTCTTAATATTAAGATTTTATATTTTGACACAGAATAACAACAACAACAAAGATCCTTTCATATGATACAGCTCTTTTCACTCACATGTGCCTGGCAGGTAGGTTCTCAAAGCTGCTAAGTGAATGGCCTGTTCTTACTGGGCTTGTTGGAAGGTCTTTTGGAGGACCAAAAAAAAAAAAAAAAAAAAAGACTGAGGAGTAAGTTACACTCTCACTGGCTTCTTTTTTTCATGAGGGTAAATTGCACCACTGGAGCTAATGCAGCAGCAAAGAGCAAAAGCCCTTGAAGTTGGTTTGCTTTGATGCTGTCGGGAACTGAGAAGCTGGCTAGGAGTCTGAGAAGAGGAAACCTCTTGCACAAAGCTGACATGCCCTGTAGTACCACTAGAGGGGGAAAAAGATTCATCACAAACTTCATAAACTGGCACCTCGTGTTGAAACTGAAGGAAGTCTGCTCACACAATTTTCTTAGCACGAAGAAATAACTAAAGCAAAGTTAAACTCTGGGTAGAATATATCTATATATACACACAAACACATGTGCACTTATAAGGAAATGTAGGTGCATTTGTTGTGCTGCCATGAGTTATAAAATCTTGCAAAAGTCTTGTTCCAGTCCTCTAAATCAGGGTAACAACATTGCATATAAATATGCAGAGATAAGAACGATTAGAAAGACAAGCGGCAGTGACTGCGGCCGCCACGGAACAGATGGAAGGGCCCGGCCGGCAGCCAAGGCGCGGGCAGGGCGGAGAGGGCTCAGCCGACTGTGAACCTAAGAGGCAGTTTGATTGACTGTAAGGACAGCCGTACTTCCCAAGCTTGGCTGCTCACCGGAACCGGCCGCGAGCTGTAAAAAACGCCCATGCCTGGGTCCCACCTCCGTTGTAATTGATCCAGGGTGTGGTTCAGAGATTTTGTAAAACTCTTCAGGGGATTCTAACGTGCAGCTCAGGTTCAGAGCCTCTGAAATGGAGGTGGGAAGAGGGAGATGGCAGAAAGATTTCCTTGCTCTCTGCCCCCACGCAAAGAAGTGATGGTGGGTGTTGCTAGGTCTTCTTTGTTACACCTGTCATACCCATAAGGCAGAGGGTCAGTGTGCTTTGGCGTCAGGCCTCCAATCAGAACCTGAATGTTTCCTGATCCCCTCCCTGCGTGAGGCCTGAAGTCTCATACAAGGAATAGTTAAGAAGTTCCATTTGTTTTTCGGAAGGGAAAGGGAGTGCCGGGCGACGACTGATTGATTTTCTTTAAGTAAGTGTTCGTGGAGCGCCTACCACTGTGTGCTGGGGTGTGTGCTAGGTGCCGGAGGAGCACTGCCTCTGCTGAAAAGAAGCTGGCAGAGGTGAAGGAGGCTCCAGTGATTATCTGTCTCCAGTTTCTTCTCTCTCCAGTCCTGGTGGAGGCAGCAGCCCCCGTGGCCGGGAGCTCTGACAGGATCCAAGAGCCTCATTTGTTCAGAGCCAGAAGCTCTTTACATGAGCTCAGTGTGGCCGCTTCCCTGAGCGATGCCACAAGCGTGTCTGATGCGTGGGATTCAAGAATTCACTCATGGATTCTATCACTCACCTATCAGACATTTATTGAGTGCCCACCACATGCCAGGCTCTGTGCTGGATGCCAGGCACACAGTGATGAAGAAAATAAATCTTGCTGCTTGAGCACTTCGCATCTGGTAGGGCAGACTGTGTGTGAGAGCAAGGTGGTGGGAGGTTCAGGCCAGCAGGAGTGCTAACTCAGATTAGTATTAGCGATAGGAAGCAATTTCAGGACATGACAGTCCTTCACCCTTTGTACCTCCACCTCTGGGGATTATATTACCAAATTTTTATTTTCTTAAAAAAATTTTTTTTAATGTTTATTTTTGAGAGAGAGAGAGAGAGAGAGAGAGAGAGAGAGAGAGAGAGAGAGAGAGAGAGGAAGGGGCAGAGAGAGAGGGAGACACAGAATCCAAAGCAGGCTCCAGTCTCCAAGGTCTGAGCTGTCGGCACAGAGCCTGATGCAGGGAAGACTCGAACCCACGAACAGTGAGATCATGACCTGAGCTGAAGTCAGACACTTACCCGACTGAGCCACCCAGGCACCCTATATTACCGAATTTGTCCAGGTTGCACAAATGGCCCCTTATGTTTCCAGATCTTATATTTTTGGCATAGATGTGTGTTTCTCCTGCTGACCTCTTTTCTTACCTGATGTTGACCAGTTGGATTGACTTACTGTACTGATATGCATTCCATATCCCTCTTTGCCAGTTTGGATGATTCTACCCCGTGACTTCTGACTCTTCACAAGAAATACAGCATCCATCTGCCTTAAAAGTAAGAGTCCTTGGACTCATTCTTGAAGTGATACAGGGCCTTCTAATTACTGAAACTTCCCCCACAGCAACCTCTTTTGCCTTTCAGAGATTGGTCAGGGGATGATGTTGATCATGGAGCAAGTTTGCCACGATAACTAGGTTTGTGCAACCTGAAATTTTGGGTCACTTATTAAAGGCATATGTATTACCTGTTTGGATGATTTATTAATGTTCCTTCTTTGTTAATACATAAACATGATTTAATAATGCAGATTTACATTTGTGTACACATTAGACTCTGAAAACCTTTCAACATTAGTTATAGAACTATATATCCCAAACTCCTTTACCCTTCTTTCATCTTAGATCAGGCTACTAGCCAGGGAAAGAGCCTCAGGAGTTCCTGGATGGACTGACCAGCACTTCTACACAGTCTATCAGATGTCCTCACTGCAGGGGCAGTCAGGTACCCCATGTGGCTGACTTAGGGGATCAGCCACAGGACCAGTTCTGTGGCCACACTGCTGCCACACTGGATGTAGAGTTGTTTTTCTAATGCTTGTTATTATTATGCTTTAAATTCAGGATTTGGTGGACTCTCCTACACATTTTTTTTTTTTTTAAAGGGGATAAGAATAGTAGAACTCAAGCAAGAACTTCTAGATTCACACAAGTCTGCAAATGGTTAACTCTCCTCTTAGGATTTTGTGAGCACTGATCCAGTAACTAAATTTGGGAATTTTGTTTTCCCAGGAGTATAAAATTCTGCATAAACTTTAAAATATGAAGTGAAAAAGTAAATAAATAAAGTACCCATACATGTTGATTGCTCTTGAATATTTTTAGTCATAGCAATGAATGGGAGTTTCAGTTTAAATTATAACCAAATAAAAGGTTAGAAATTAGAGGCTGCAAAGTAAGTGTGTCTTCAGTGAAAACACTAGTTTAATGCAGCCTCAGAGCGAAATGTGGCCACAAGCAATTATCTTCAAAACAGAAACAAACAAAAAGAATATTCCAGAATAATTATTCCAGAATAATAGATTAGCTGATTTTAAAAATATGTGCTAAATGATCCCTAAAATGTTCTTCTAACAGCGTCCTTTACTGTAACATGCCAGAGACTTGGCTGACAAGAATGTCTTAACAGTGACTTGCAAACAAAGACTCATCACCTCTGCTAAAATAGCAGAGATGCTATCAGCAAAATTAAGAACTGGTGATGATTAAACAGCTTGTAGATTTAACAAAAACCCACAACGGCAAACATGTGCCTCTTCTTCTCTATTTGTGGACTGTTCTTGTCTGAAGGATGGAGTGAGATTTAAGAAGGATTCAGAGATGAGAATGCATTTTAGGGGATGGTCAAGAGAATGGTTCTGTAGCTGCCTTTCAGAATAGGAAGAATGCAAGGGCAAGAAAACTGGAAAACCTTGTCACCCAACCCAGGGTTCCAGAGAGGCCTGATTTGCATAATCACTTGAGAGACTCTGACAAATCATCATGGGTCTTCTCTTTGCTGATCAGATCTGAGCAATTTTAGAAGAGTTGATGAGTCTTTGCTAGTTGCAAAGAAATTCTTGACATTTTATCTAGGTTCTTATTAGAATGAAAGATTCTGATAGATAAATCTAAAAAATGTTTTGCTTATAGTCTGGCTTCCAACCCTTTTGCCACTATTGTTTTTTTCCCAAAGTCACTGATGACCTCCTGGTTGCCACTTCCAAATGACTTTCTCACACTTCATCATCTTGACCTCTTAGCAGCACTGAACACAGTGGACCTGGGCTTCCTGCTCCTAGGCACTGTCTGCTAGCCCATCTTCTGCCACCCCCCCCCCCCCCCCCGCCCCCACCAGTTTCCCTCAGTCTGGCTTCCTCATTAGTCTTCACCTGAGCCTTCTTCCTTTTGCAGCTCCCTACAGGTTTGTGAGCCTTAACTTCTGTGGTGACCGTCTTCTGTCTTTACTCCCATACTCTCCTTGGGATGACACTTCTGCAAAACATCTATGTCTATGCTGATGACTATGAAGTTTGCTCCCATTCCAGATTTTTCTCTGGGACTTCAGATCCAGGGCTTAATCTGCCTGAGGGGCCCAACTGTAACTGTGCAAACTCAACAGTTGCAACAATGCACCATCTTCCCACAAGCCAGCCTCTGTGTGACTAGCCCCCCAGATGTACCACCATAATTGACTCTGTACTTTTCTGTCAGCCCTTCAAAACTCTAAGCAGGAATCCATTTTTCTTGTTAATGTCTATCCTGGTGTCTGGTGCAAAGTAGAAGCTCTACCATTTTTTTTTTTTTTTTTTTTTTTTTTTTTTTAGAGCGTAGGATCCTTTGGGAGGAACTAAAGAGTTTATAGTCAGGCCTCTGTGAGGGCAGGGGAGGAAAAGGAGAAATAACTTCTCCCTTTCACAGTTCTTTTCTTGGGAGGGTGCCTGGGAAGGCAGCAAGCTCATCCAGAGGAGGAAGGGGGAGAAATCTACCTGGAACATTGCCTCATGGTTGCGTGGAAAAAATGCCCTTTCAGCCCTGAGTGGCGTTACTCTGAGTGATTCCTCAGCATAGGTGGTGAGGACATAACTTCAAAGGGTAACAGCAAGTGCTTCCTGGGGAAGGAGGCACAGGCAGGCAAGGCTACAAACATTTGGAAGTTGGGAGCACCCCTCAGAAGAGAGAAAGAAGTGCTCCTCTCCCATGATATACATGGGAGTCGGTCTGGCCTGAGTGGAGGATGGGCAGAGTAGGCAGCATGCTGGGAAGACAGTAAGGAGCCCAGACACTTGGAGGTTAAAATAGCTCTTACGTAGTGCTTCCATGTGCCCAGCACGGTTCTGAGTGCTCTGCAAATGTCAATTCAGTTAATCCTCACCACAACCCTACAAAGTCAATACTATTACCATCCTCACTTCACCAACAAGGAAACGAGGCACAGAGAGCTGACATGAGTTGCCCAAGCTCACACAGAGGCTGTCATTTCTTGGATCACTTCTCCTGAGCAGTTCTCAGGAGGGTGGGGGCTGGGGATAGAATTAGCTAATGGCACCAGGGTAAAGTTGGCTGCAGCTTCAACTAAAGAATTCTTTGAGTTTTCCTCCCAAACTTTATTCATTTGGTTTTCTAGAAGGCTGGTTTGACCTTCAGAAACAATAGGGTGCGTACAAGTCAAACATAGCAGGTGTGGTGATTATGTTAAGAGAAGTAAAGAACAGGATATAACCAACAGCTTCTTGGTCATTTCTGTTCAGAATACCGAGTAATGTCCATTGGGTTGTTTAGATTATCTTTACGAGAAGAATAGGTTGTATGGTATTCTGATTCATTTCTTGACAACTGACCAAAATAGTTGTGTAAGACAAGCTGACAAGAGAACAGTTGTTGAAGATCTCACTGAGAATGGCTTTGATCTTAGCTATAGTAATTCTATGAAAAAAATGCAGGTAAGAAGCAAGTGAGCTTTGCATTGCATCATTTTAACAGACAGAGCTCATTCGCAGATTGTCTAATAAATCGTCTACACAGCACTTCTGTGTTGCCTAGGTGTGCAAATCTAAGAATTTATCTAGCTAGTTCAGTATAGGAAAACAAATACAAACATTTCTCTTGTATTTTTAAAAATTATTATTCTGAGAACTAAAATAACAAAAAGACAAGAAATAACAAGTGTTGGTGAGGATGTGGACAGAAAGGAAACCTTTTGCATTGTTGGTGGGAATGTAAATTGGTGCAGCCACAGTGGAAGACGGTATGGATGTCCTCAAAAAATTAAAAATTGAAATACCATAAGATGAATGGATAAACAGTATGTGCTATATATATAATGGAATATTATGCATCCATAAAAGGGATGATATCTTGCTATTTATGACAATATAAATGAACCTAGACGGTATAGTGCTAAGTGAAATAAATCAGACTGAGAAAGACAGATACTCTATGATTTCACTCCTATATGGAATCTAAAAAACAAAACAAATGAATAAACAAATAAAAAGCAGAATCAGACCTACAAATACAGAGAATAAATTGATGATTTCCAGAGGTAAGTGGGGTGGGAGGTTGGGCAAAAAGAGTGAAGGGGAGTAGGAGATACAGGCTTCCAGTTATGGAATGAATAAGTCAGTCACATGAATAAAGGGCACAGTATAGGGAATATGGTCAATAATAGTGTATAGTGTTGTATGGTGACAGGTGGTAGCTACAGTTGGGGTGAGCAAAGCATATAGAGAAGGTGAATCACTATACTGTACCCTAAAAATAATGTAGCATTGTGTTCAACTCAAATTAAAAAATTATTATAAAAGTTACTATTCTAGAACACTTTTATAAATAGACTTGTATTGGATATAACTTTAAAAACATATTTATTATGTATTATTTATTTATATTTATTATTTTGAATTAAGGGGCATATATTAACTTTTGTGTGAAATATTACACAAGATTCTCACTTAGATAGTATTTACACAATGCCGAGTACAAGCTTGAAAGGTAATAGTCAACCTCTTCAGATATTCTCCAATATCCAGATGTTTGATATTGCGAGGGAACATACCTAGGTAATTTGTGGGTTTACTTTTAATCGGAAATTTTTGGTATTGTTGCCTCAGAAAATATTTTTTAAACAGTGATAGGAAAACTGGTATCTTGCCATGTGTTATGGCTGAACTGTGTACCCCCAAATTTCCTATGTTAAATCCCTAGCCCCTAGTACCTGTATTATTGTGACTGTATTTGAAGACAGGACTTTAATAACAGAAGTGATTAAGTTGAAATGAGACCATGAGGGTAGGGCCTAATCCAACCTGACTGGGGCTAGTATAAGAGGAGGAGATTTGGACTCAGGTATGTGGGAGCACAGAGGAAAGACCATGTGAAGACACAGTGAGAAGGTGCTATCTGCCTGCAAGCCAGAGAGGCCTCAGAGGAAACAACCCTGCTGACACCTTGATCTTGCATTTCTAGCCTCCAGAACTGTGAGAAAATAAATTTCTGTTGTTTAAGCCACCCAGTCCGTGGTATTTTGTTGTGGTGGCCCTAGCAGATGAATGTACCATGATATAATGAAAAGTGAGTGTGTAGAAAGTTCAAGAGTTTATCAGTTTGCCTGCCAATCTGCTTATTTCCCTGCCAATGTCAACTTTCTATTTAGAAACTAATTTCTATGAGTGAATGAAAAGAGACTTGACATTACTTGAATTAAATAATTAACAAGATAAAAAAAATCATTAACAGGATACAGAACTTTTGTTAGAAGTAAGTGTAATCTTCCCTCCCAGATATGGGTTTAAAACACATCTCTGGCAACTTTGTGCATTCCCACTAAGTAATATTTTGAGAATAATCTGTGATAATCCTGGAGGGATTACACAAAACTAAGTATTGTTCTGACTTTTAAGATGTATTTTGGAAATGTCTAAGAACAGCCATTGTTTATTACTATAAAAAGTGATGTCATTCATTGAAAAAAAGTCTCCAAGTGCATTTGGAGAATGTAATCCAGACAAGTTAAGACAGTGGCTTTAGTCATCTCAGAGAATCTTTACTCTCAAAAATAAGTACAAATTAGAAAATGGCAGATGCTCAATAAATATTAATAACCCAAACGAGAACTCCTATTTTGCCCTTTGTGGGTGCAGTAGCATTGCTTTCCATGTTGTCATCCTTGCAGTGGAATACATATTTTCTGTTATACATCTAAATTTTAATTTGGCTCTTAGGAAAAACTATTATTATTGTAAGAACTGGAGGACAAAAGGTATATTCAACTACTCATAGTAAATAATCAAACAATCGAGAAATAACAAGGAAAATGCCAAAACAAAGTTGCTGTTTTAGAGATGAATAATAGATGGTTCACAATTGCAATCAGCAACGTACATATAAAACAGCACTTTAGGTGAGCTGTAAGAAATGGGTATGTTCTGGCGAAAGACATTCCAGTCAACTGCTATTCAGCTTATTTATTTAGCTGAATCAAGAAAAGGACACTTTTGCATAAGATTTAGGGATTTATACCAACAGACTCCTTTTCAGAACTGCTGATTATATGGGTTGGTCTTTTAATCATGTATTTTAAGAAAGTAAGTATTACTGTAAGTCAAATATTTCCAATTAAGTTATTAGCTCTTGGGTGTAGCTATTATGTTTTTAGAGAATCCGTGAATTTTAAGGGGAACTTGGAAATGAGTTTTTAAAAACCCAGTAAGCAGAATCTGGATATGGGAGAGAAAAACATCCCCCTTGAATGTCAAAAGTAGCAAGCAGAAAGCTTCAGAAAGTCACAAAAAGGAGATACACGTAAATAATAAAGTCCTGTTAAAAATAAGAACCAAGAAAGGATTCTGAAAAGCAAGGGAGTTCTGCAAAGGACTTCACAAAAATCAGGCAAGTTTCAAGAGGATGGTACAAAAGTAAGTCTTAAGCTGCCACTAAAGTGCTTAGCTCGCGGAATAAACCTATTTCATTTTCTTTCATTCAGCTCACAATTCTTTTTATAGGGTGTGAGGCAAAAGCAGAAAGCTATGGAAGGTCTTGGGAAATGAACAAATTGGGTTAAGTATGACTTTTAGGAAACCTAATCTGTTCCCATTAGATAAGATTTTATGGTACTTGTTGCAAGTCACACTAATCTGTGGATGAACTACTCCACCTTCACATTAGGGTCTTTGAGGGGCATAATGAATGAATGCAGAGAATTTCAAGGTGACTTCTTAGCCAGCCATGTCCAGTAAAACTTTCTGCAAAGATGATGGACTATGTCTTCTGTGCCTAGTATAGTAGCCACTTGTGGCTCTTGGGCACTTTAAAAGTGGATAGTGCCACTGATGAACTGAATTTTAAATTTTATTTAATTTTAATTCAAATTTAATTAGATTTATGTGGCCACTGGTGACTATATTGGACAATGCTATTCAGGTCCTTTCTGTTCCTTTAACTGAAGACTTCAGGCATAATTTTACTACATATTCTTGGGTTTTCTGGGCTTTAATATTACCTAAGTCTTCTAGGTTCCCCTGGAGTAGTGTGATCATACAATTGTCCATACTGGGATACTTTGAGAAAGACAGGGTGTGTTAACAATGACCAATTATGATGAGACAAGCGGCATACTCTGGGATGGCCCAGGGCACAAAAGAAGGTTGGTCCCCTACTTATAGGGTTTGTTGCTTGAGGGTTCTGTTGAGAAGTAACCAACTTTTACTTCACTTTTTTTTTTTTTGGCCAGGGTGGGGGAGTGCCATTACAGATAAGATTTAAGTATCTTCTAGAGGTACACATTTTCATCAACCATGATTTGCTTTGCCATCACAAACATTTACCAAAATCTTTTATAACTCATTTCTGCTTTCCCAGTGATTCCCAAACATCAAGTAAAGCGATGTCTAATGATACTAAATGACCAACTAAAAATAGCAGTAAATAATCAGTCACGCTGATCTCTGAAATTAGACTAAGTATCTGAAGAGCTATATTGGGTTGGATATTTTATGTTTTCTTTTGGCTTTTTGGTAAGAGACAGAGAAAGCCAAAAAGACCAGAGGTATTTCTTTGCAAGAGAGTCACTCTGGGTTCCCTGACAGATTAAAATTCTCCCAAAGGGATCAAAACTAGGTAGGATGAGCACGCAGCAGTTTATTTAATCCAGAAGCTGGGTTTTGGAGGGAGTGGATCCTGGAAGTATAAATGTAAGTTACTTTGGGTACGCTTTTAGCTTTGGCCATTGGGAGAGAGAGCATACTAAGATCAGTGTTTAAACTGAATATCTATTTAAAGAGTATTTAGAGGCCCAAATTCCTTCCTTCCTTCGGCCTGGTGGATGGCTGCCATGTGTATTCTCACCAGAGAAGAAGGATGGGGTTTTAGTCTCTGGAGAGGTCTCTGAACTGCAGGCTACCAGGCACATACTCTAACCTTAAACCTAACTCTAACCTGAACCCTAGCTCTACCCATGACTCCTAAAAACTAATGCTAATGCTAATCCTAACCCTAAACCTAACTCTAATTCGAACCCTAACCCTGCTCCTAACTCCTAACCCTAACCTTATGGGAGGTCTCAAAACTGCAGGATACCAGGCAAACAGCCTCACCATGGCCTTAACTCTAAACCTAACCCAGATCTGAAAAAAAAAAAAAAAAAAAAAAAGGAAAAGAAGATGTGACATATATATGCAATGGACTATTACTCAGCCATAAAAAGAATGAAATCTTGCCATTTGCCACGACATGGACGGAGCAGGAGAATATTATGCAAAGCAAAATGATGTCAGTCAGAAAAAGACAAATACCATATGATTTCACTCATTTGTGGAATTTAAGAGACAAAACAAATCAGCAGGGAAAACAAAGAGAGGCAAACCAAGAAACAGACTCTTAACTATTGAGAACAAACTGATGGTTGCCAGTAGGGAGAGGGTGGGCAGATTGGCTAAAGAGGCAATGGGGATTTAGGAGCGCACTTGGCTGTGATGAGCACCTGAGGTTGTATGGAAATGTTGAATCATCATATGTACAGCTGAAACTAATACTGCACTGTATGTTGACTAACTGAAATTTAAATAAAAACTTAAAAAACAAAAGATCAGTGTTTGACATTATATTTCAGCAGGATAGGAGCAAGTCACTGCCCAGTACTTTACGTTACCTCTTTTTTAGAACTCAAACTGTTTTGAAACAACCTCGTGGGATTTTTTCCTTGACACAAGATACAGAACATGGATTGGAGCATCAAGTCATAAAAATAATTTTAAAAATCCAACTGGATCTATACACTAAATGCCCTGAAAGCCACAAAGTCTTCTGGTGAGCCAATTCTCATGGAATCTCTCTGGCATGGCCTGGCATTTCAAATCCTGCCGACCTTTTATATAACGCACTTTGTGTTGCGCACGGTAGAATTTTGTATTAAGAAAATATATTTCAGAATTTAATAGGCACAGAGAATGAATGAATAGGAACAGAGAAACTAATTATTTCAGGAGGTTTACCTGTAGGAAAAAGCACTTAGCAACATAGTCATTCACATAATCAGAGGTAGGTCTCTGACTCATTTTGTCAAAGGTTTTCCACCAACCTGATAGCTCGAATGACCGTTTTAAGCGGTGGGGTGAGGTCTTCTACTGATACGTCACACTGGCAGCCCTTTTCATCATATACATCATCAGTGCCAAGCGCTGTGTCAGCTGCAAGAGAAGATTACCAGTTAAATAATACCACCACCAGCAGTTTACAACATGTTTGCTGAATTTGTCTCACATGGGAATAAGGGGGAACTCACAGACTAAGCTTATAAACCAAGATATGTGTAAGGCCAGCCAATTGTTTTTCCCCATGTTATTCCTCCTCCTTTTCCTACAACCTCATTAATTTTATGTGATTTGAGACGAATACCTTTCTGAGCTGTTTTCCACGGGAAAGATGAAGCTGTTGACACACTGTCTTTCCAGTCGTGGTGATGGATTTGTGTTGATCCACCCGTGCTCTTTTGCCCAGTTCTTTTGAAACTAACTGCCAGCATTCAAATAACAGCTGTTTGGAATTAGGGAAACAGTCTTTGGATACTTAACTAACTGGCCTGTAAATATAGAGCTTGAAGCCCATGTCATTGACCCCATTAGCCCCAGGCCCTGAACAAGTGTGTAAGCAGCTACTCCAAGAATACTGACTACTTATAGGTTACTGGAAACCGGCAGCTCAGAAGAGAGTTTGCTTAAGATAGTACAGCCAAAGCTGAGAGATTTTCAGGTTGGACAATCAAATCAGTTCTTAATAAATTGAGAAAATTAACTTTTGGGTTAATTGCAAAATTTGGAAAAGGGGGAAGGGTTATAATAAATACCAAATTAATAAAGACTTATAAAATTCATAAGGAATAAGCTCATACCATTGAAGCTTTGTTTTCAGCAACAAGATATTAATACAAGTTAACATTTCTGGAATGGGGGATGGGTTAAATAAATATTGGTAGGTTTATACAATGGAGTATTAGGAAGCTGTTAAAAATGATGTTTAAGACTAGGGACTGGGATAATGTCACAATTTATTATTTAAAAAAATCTATATATCTTAAAAAATCTTTTTTAATGTTTATCTTTGAGAGAGAGAGAAAGAGAGAACAGGGGAGGGGCAGAGACACAGGGAGACACAGAATCCAAAGCAAGCTCTAGGCTCCAAGCTGTAGGCATGGAGCCCGACAGGGGACTCAAACTCACAAACTGCGAGATCATGACTTGAGCCGAAGTCGGATGCTTAACCGACTAACTCACCCAGGTGCCTCTAAAAAAAAATCTATATATCTGGGATTAAGAATGATTTTATTCTTTTTGCTTGGCTATATATATATGTGTATATATATATATATATTTATATAATGTTTATTTATTTTGAGAGAGACAGAGTGCATGAGCATAAGTGGGGAAGGGGCAGAGAGAGAGAGAGAGAGAGAGAGAATCCAAAGCAGGCTTTGCACTGTCAGCATGGAGCCCAATGTGGGGCTCAAACTCACAAACCATGAGATCATGACCTGAACCAAAATCAAGAGTTGGAAGCTTAACTGACTGAACCACCCAGGCACCCTACTTAGCTATAATTTTCTAAAATTTCTACAATGAACATGTATTACCTTGGTAGTAAAGTAAATAAAGTAATAAAAATACACTCATGAGAGATGAGTTATGTAGCCTCTAAATACTGTTTCAGCCTCCTTAAATGTTAAGGTGCACTAAAGGATTAACACTGCTTTCTGTTGCCTTTGCTCTGCCCAGTGTTCATTTGCTAAGTCATGAAAAGAAGAGAATTTGCCGTAAGTTGTCTTGGTTGGGTTCAAAATCCTAAAAGGCTATTAGAAGTCCATTCACTGAAGCAGTGCTTATATTTGGACTGCAGCTGGTGCATCATTTAGACTATTTACTGTGTGGTTACTCAGTTTATTGTGTGCTGAGAGCAGAAGTAGTGGTATGGAAAGATATGTAAATAGGTCTTCATAACCCTTCTTCATGGTCCTTCTGGCCTTCCTGCCCTCAAGCCTAGTGAGAGGGTAAGACAGAGCTACCACTTCACGATAATGAAAATAATAGCAACCACTCATTGACATTTATGCCAGGCACTTAGGTGAAGCTTCTGCAACGATTAGTTTTCTCACTTATAGCAACTCTCCCAGTTGGTGGTGATATTAAGCTTGGTTTTTAGAAGCCAAAACTGAGGCTTAGAGAAGGTAAGTATCTCACGTGAGGCCACAAAAGTGGTCAGTGGAGACAGTAAGTTGCGGAGCATGTGGTTAAAATCCAGTTCCGGAGTCTGTGAAGCCTTTGCGCTTTACATTGCATTACCCAGTGTCAGCATGGGTTCAGGGTTCCATAATGGGTTCAGGAGTGGCGTGCAACATGCCAGGAGAGAGCAGGGGAGAGAGATCATTGCAAGCCTCATTGGTGCAGCATATCCCTGGGGGATATGTTCTCAACTTCTCTCCAGAAGAGTTTGCTACAGTTTATTTTTTAAATTATTATTAGTTTTTTAATTTAATTTTTTATTCTTTAAAATTTACATCCAAATTAGTTAGCATATAGTGAAACAATGATTTCAGGAGTAGATTCCTTAATGCCCCTTACCCATTTAGCCCATCCCTATATTTAATTATTTTTGAGAGAGACAGCATGGGTGGGGGAGAGACCAGGAGAGGCGGTCAGAGGATGCAAAGTGGACTCTGAGCTGATAGCTACAAGCCCAATGCCGGGCTTAAACCCAGGAACTGTGAGATCGCAACCTGAGCGAAAGTCAGTTGCTCAACCGACTGAGCCCCCCAGGTGCCCCAGTTCATGACAGTTTAAATGAGAGTATTGACCCAGTCTGACACTTGGTTCTAACTCAGTGATGAGCTTGAGGGTAGCTGGCCCATTTCGCTTGATTGACCACCTACACAACACAGCCCTTTCAGTGCACAACATGCCCAAGGTTAGATGACATTCTTGCAGGAACTGTTTGCAATTTCTTCCTCCGATTTGATCCTAACCTGTTTTTAGCTGGTGGAGCGGGCTGAATAGTATTGCCCTAAAGTTCGTATGCACTTGGAACACTAGAATATGGCCTTATTTGGAATAAGGGTCTTTGCAGATGTAATTAAGGTAAGGTTGAAGATGAGGTCATACTGGGTTAGGGTGGGCCCTAAATCCAATGAAAATGTCCTTATAAGGTAGAAAAGGAGAAGACACAGGAACAAAGAAAAGATGGAAGTGGAGACTGGAATAGTGCATTTAGAAGTCAAGAACACCAAGAATTCTGGGCAACCACAAAACAGAGAGGCATGGGATGGTTTCTCCCTCAGAGTCTCCAGAAGGAACCAACCCTGGTGCTGCCCTGATTTCTTGAACCGTGAGAGAAGAAATTTCTGTTGTTTCAAGCCACCCAGTGTGTGGTAATTTGTTATGGCATCCCTAGGAAACTAACACAGTGGGGAAAACTTTTCTTCATGGTTTCTAAATCTTCACTCAAGGACAATAATAATGATAATAACTGCAATAAGCGCTTTTTAGGGAAATCTAATTATGTGCCAAGAAATTTAATTAATTGCTTCAAATCCCACAAGAGGTATGGGTAATAATGTTTTACTGTTATATTTAACATGATATTAAAATGAAATATAAGCATATATTTAATATAATATATGTCATATTATATTAAATAATGCCCTATTTTGCAGACTATGAAAGCAAGGCACAGAAAGCTGAGAAGCTTTCCCATGGACAAATGAAGAGTAAGTGACAGAACCAGAATTTAAATGTGGGCAGTTGGGTTTTGGAGCTGCACTATTAATTAAATATTTCCTAACCCTGAGACTCATTTCTGACTCCTTCAAGATTTGTCTTTCTTGTTTCTTGTCATCTGGACTCCCTTCTCTTGCATTACATTTTCATCCACATGACTGTGTGCACCTGGCTCTCATGGTCTCAGCTGAAGTGATCCCATAACACCGAGAGAGAACTGTATTCAGAGGAGTGTGATTTCCACGGCCAAGTGCCGAAGGAGACCTAGAAATAGGTCCCATGGAGGCTGGATGGTCATTGGGTGCTATTATGGAACACTTTGAGATGTCCAGATGTTAGCTCCCTTCAAGAAATATCAAGTAATGCACTTAATCAGGATCCTCAGGACAGAATCCACAAAAGTATTTTACGCTGTCCTTCAAAAAAGGAATATGTGACTGCTTTCCTCATCTGAACTCTAATGAGAGGTACTTCTAACATGGTCCCACTTCATATCAGAAAGCTGGGGAACACTGGAGAGGCTACAAGGAAGGCAGATCCTGCGATGCCTGTGCCAATGGCTTATCTGCTTGAAAATTCCATGTAACCAGCCATAACACAATGATGTATGTCCAAAACAATTAAATAGCATAAAATACTAGGTCCTTTAATTATGAGGTTAGTGGAAAACTTTATCAGCAGGTGTGTACTGTTACAATAGGCACAAAAGGTAAAGATAATGAAACTATAATGTTCTCACTGATTGTGAATGAAACTGGAAACATCCCAAATGATTACGAGACAGTTTCCATCCAGCTTAACTCTGCTTCACCTCGCCCCTGTCCTGTACCCCAATAAGAGCTTTAGTTTAGCCATACTGTTTACAGTTAGCTTTAGTTTAGCCATACTTTAGTTTTAGCCATACAGGCGGGGCAGAAGATGGGAGTCAGTCACCAACTGCATCATATCCAAATGCACCTTACTGTGGAATGTTATACCACTAATAACTTGATTGTTCAAGGCATAAATTAAATTCTCAGTCTTTAAAGAGATATTTTTTGTAGGTTAGGTCAGAGCAAATGAATAGGAAATATATCTTTGCTGGCATGTACTGAAGCAAGGGCTGAGTTAGGAATTTTTTCTCCTTATTTCAAAGCCACAAAAATGGGGAAAATGCAGTCTTTCTCCTTCATAACTATCTTGAGATGTCCATTTTCTTTCCCGTGAGGTTAATAGCACATTAAATGTCTTTCACATGATTCCTAGAGGCTTAAGACGTTTAGTGAATTTTAAGGCACCTAGATGGGGCTACATTTTCAGCCAAGCCTGGCTGTCTGCTCTCCAATCATATCTGGCTCTCTTCCCTTGCATTCTGGGAGATGTGGGTTATGGGTACATAAGCTCATGTGAGCATCAGTCTGCACAACACCTAATCACAGAAAGCAAGATGCCAATAGAGTGAGATGCTCCTTGGAAGTCCCACTCCCTGTGGGCAATCCTCCCAGGTGTGGGGAACCTGACCCAGTGGAAGATCTGTGCCTAGAGATAAAAGAAGTTTAAAATACAACCCTTTATCTCTCCCAACCCTCTCCTGTTTCCTATTAATTAGCAGTATTCAAAATTTGCTTTCAAATACTTTGTTCCCTACATTTTGGAAAATCTATTTCACAGTGTTTGGAAAAGATCATGTAAACCTTAGATGATGAAGAGAGAGGACGTAAAGGGTATTCTGAAAACTTCCGCTATATCCCAAGACTGTTTTTCTGTTCCCACTATGAAATTCTGCCATCAAGATGTAGGTAGTTGTGAAAAAAGGAGAAGTAGTTTCTAGTTCTTTCTCTTGGTCACCTCTGCTTACAGATTAGATTTATTTCTACATTTCTTAATGAAATGTTACAATGGTTTTCTACCTTGCCTGTATGTAAGAATCAGCTGGGGAGTATTAAAAAACAAACAAAAAAACCTTAATACCCAGAACATCCTCAGGACTAATAACATGAAGAAACTGAGGGCTGGCATCCAGGCCAAAAAATGACATTCCATGGTTTCCTCTCAGCCAGAGCTTAGGAGTGTGTTTGACTAGTCTGCCATTGGATTTGGGCTAATTCTCCATGTTTTCCCCAATACCACCAGTATATTTTTCATGGGAACAATTTGAGACAATACAGGTGCTTCAACAGAAAGAGGAAATGATTGCCAGAAAACGATTTTAAAACCATCCCTTGACAAATTGGTGATATAGGAGCTAGGTTTCAGTTTTTTTACACAGCTAAAGGCCTCAGTTTTCAGAATCTCAGTTCTTGCTTCTATCACTCAGTCATCTGAAACCCCACTCTTTACAGGCCTTGCCTTGGCATTGTTCTCTTAGAAAGGAATCACCACTGTTTTTACACACAAGAGGCTTACATGTTCATCATTCAAAATAAAATCAAATTGTCAAAATGTAGCAGAAAATATTTGTTTTGTCTGTAGAGGAATGATAATGTCCTGATGTTTGGGTCAGTAGAAGAAATTATAAAGGACACAGCTGACAGCTTTGATCATGAATACAGAAAATGTTACTACCTGAAATAACTAAATTACAATGCAAAGAAAAATGCTTGATTAGGAAAACAATGGAAAGATATAAAAAGGCTTAATATTTGTAATGCATAAAGAGCTTATTTGAAGGGATCAAAATTCAAAATGTAAATGTATAAATAAGCCTGTCAGGAGAGACCACTAGTATCAAAAAATGACAGAAAACTATTCAACCTCACTAGAAATAAAATAAATATAAATTAAAGCTATGTGAATGTATGGGCTTACACCAACTTAATTAGCAAAAAAAATAATGACTAATACTAATTATACTGAGGTGAATCTGGTGACTCTGACATTGCTAGTGACCATGTAAATTGGAACAAAATTTTATAATCAGCAATCTTATAATTTTACACCAGAGACATCTTCTTTGGAAATAATTTCAGAAAAGAAAATAAAGACAGCTTAATACAATAATGTTTACAGCATTATTGTCCATTGTAGAGAAATAGTTATAGAAATTTCAATGTCCCAAAGTAGGAAACTGTCAGTTATGATAAATTACAGTATTTGACCATGATGCTGTACTACACAGCTACAAAAAAGATAATTATGAGTAGTACAGTATAATATTAAAGTATGTATTTTTAAATGCTCAGTAAAATTAAAATATGAAACTAAATATTCATGTTGATTATAACTATGTACAGTGATACATAAAAAGAAAACCAATGGAAACAGAATATATAAAAATAAAATTGGCTGTACTGAGCATGAAATTATAAATGATTTGTATTACTTTTAAAATTCTGTAAGGAAGGGTGCCTGGGTGGCTCAGTCAGTTAAGCATCTGACTTTGGCTCAGGTCATGATCTCATGGTTTCTGAGTTCCAACCCCATGTCAGGCTCTGTGCTGATAACTCAGAGCCTGGAGCTTGCTTCAGATTCTGTGTCTCCCTCTGTCTCTCTGCCCCACCCCCGCTTGTGCTCTCTCTCTGTCTCTTCCTCTCTCTCTCAAAAAGTAAATAAACATTAAAAAAATAAAATAAAATTCCATAAGGAATTTAAAGATATTTTTCTATCACAAAAATATTATAATGGAGTATTTGAAAAATAAAAAAACAATGAGAGTGAAGAAAAAAAATCTTCCCAAGTTCCAGAACTTAAAGGAAACAATTATTATAATGTAATTATTACAATAAAATTGAGGAGGATGGAAATTCACAATACATTTTTATTTTGGGAATTTAAATGAAGCCTATTATAAATTCTATTCCATTATGCTATGGGGAGCATACATTAAAGTGGCCACTGTTAATGGCGGTGATAACTAATTTATTACATTCTGTTATGATTTATAATTTATTTTCCAAGCATTCCTTCCTTCTGTGGCTGTTGTGTTTCAATTACCTTTCCCCACGATCATTTTCCAACACCTTAAATATCATCCTAAAATTAGAGATTCCATTTTCGTCATGTGCTAGTCCAAAGGCAATTCCTTTAATCCAGTTAGAGTTTAGAATAGCTGCTTGGGCCCTGCTGTAGTAGTGCGATTTCATTTCACTATGTCCTTGGCCAGGGCTTTTTTCTTGTTGAGTTAGATGCTGCTATGTCATCAACAAGATGTACTGGGTTCTCAAGGTACTAATAAGGAACCTAGAAAAATACTCCAGTTAATAGATATTTTGTTCTAGATGTTTTTCTTTTCAAATACTTTTTTTAATACTTTTTTTAAATGTTTGTTTATTTTTGAGAGAGAGAGAGAGAGAGAGAGAGAGACAGAGTGTGAATGGGGGAGGGGCAGAGAGAGAGGGAGACACAGAATCCGAAGCAGGCGCCAGGCTCTGAGCTGTCAGCACAGAGCCTGATGTGGGAGTTGAACCCACAAACCATGAGATCATGACCTGAGCCGAAGTCAGCCGCTTAACCGACTGAGCCACCCAGGTGCTCCTTTTCCAATACTTTTTAAAACTTGTTCTTCTCCCATTATAATAATAATACATGCTCACTGTAGAAACTTTGAATTTTATTTTATTATTTAAAAAAAATTTTAATGTGTATTTATTTTTGAGAGAGAGAGTGTGCAAGTGGGGAAGGCCCAGAGAGAGAGGGAGACACAATCCAAAGCAGGCTCCAGGCTCTGAGCTGTCGGCACAGAGCCCGACCTGGGGCTTGAACTCGATCATGACCTGAGCTGCAGTTGGACGCTTAACTGACTGAGCCACCCAGGCGCCTCTAAAACTTTTAAGTTTAAATTGAATAATAAAGAATGAGAATAATTTGTTTATAGTTTTAACACTCTGAGGCAGATCCTATTACATTTTGGCCTGTTCCCTTCCACTCCCTTTTCCTCTGCATTATCTGCTATTTAATGTCAAAGTCAATTTTTCAACACAGATTGCAAGTTGGACATCTCTGGGTGCCGTGTGAGGGAACTTTATTCGTATAGCTCAGCTTCATTCAACCTCACCTCATTATATATAGCCTTTCCATCCCAACCTCCAGCTGCACCAGACTACCAAAGGTTTCTCCAGGTGCTGTTTAGGCGTCAGTTAACTTTGGATACTCTCCCCAAGGGTAGCGTCGACACACCCCTATCCATTCTCCTCCCTGTTTTTTTTTTTTTTTTGGCTGGCAATCTCTGGGTGCTAAATTTTCAATCAATAGATTATATTATGTGCAGGGCACCGCAAAAACAAGGCACCCTCCTCCCCGTGGGGACAACATCAGAATATTCAGAAAAAAAATTTACATTTTAGCACGCATAAAAGTTTTGCACCTTTTTGAAAACTAGAATTTTATCTTGATGCTTAGCAATGACTGATATTTTGAGTTATCCAAAACAGAGAGGGTGAGCTATAGAGGGAAGCATGACAAAGTTTAGAGCCTCGGATCCAGCTCTGCAATTATAAGCCCTTCGAGAGTTTACCACCTCCGTGAAAGGCAGCCTGATGCCCGACACTGACTCAGCCGTCTTCCTCCACTGTGAGCACATAGCTCTCTGACAGTTGTTACAAAGTATTATGCTTGATTGTTTGCAAGCCCCTTTCCTTGCTAGACATGAACTCTGTGAGGGCAGGGGCCATGTCTTTTAATTTTTGTGTCTATCTACCATGTATCTTCTCATTCATGTGCCTTCTGCCCTTAAAACACTGCATGGTTGAGAGAACACACTCAATGAATGTTTGGCTCATGAGTGATGAAGCATTTCCCCTAGGCTCCGTGACAGTAGTCCCTGTTCAATAATGTCTGGATTTAGGATTTTAAAATTTGGTGGTTGGGCAGATGACGTTTCACTGTGTTCTTGTTTACTGGGTGGATCACCTCCCCAAGTTGAGAGACAAGTGTCTTCACTGAAGAAGTTGTCAGCTGAGCAGTCAGGATGGCCCTAGTCTCTCAACTTTGTGTTCAGAGATGGATGAATTCAGAGCCTTTGCCTTGAGCACTCTGTGGCCTGGAGGGCCCTTCATTTTAGTGATGATAGCTGTAATTAATTTAGCCCTTCTATGTGAGGTGGTTTACAGTACAAACTGTAATTTAAAATATAAGACTGCCAGTTTGGAAATGCTACGCTCATTTTACAGATGAAGAAACTGTCGCTGAACAAGGTTAAGTAACTGCCTAAGATACAGGGTTATTAAGGGCAGAGCAATAAAATTGAGATCATGTCTGTCTGTGTGCAAGTCTCCAATGGCTCCCCATTTTTTCCAGAGCCTGTCTTTTCTAGGGCTACAAGGCCCTGCATGTCTGTCTCTCCTCCATTTCCTTTCTGATATCATTTCCCATCATTTTCCCCCTGGCTCTTTTCCCTCCAGGCTTCTCTTCTCTCTCACAGGCCTCCTAGTCGCTGCTTAAAGGAGCCTGCACCTCTTCTTAGGTCTATCTTTGAGGAATTGTCTCCAGAAAACCTGGAGCCTCTTTAGCTGCTTTGGGTCTCTGCTCAGTATCAGTTCTTTAGGAGAACTACCTGGACCACCCTCTGTAAGTACATACCTCCCTACTCCACCAATCTGTGTGTCTCCTTACCTTTCACTCCTTTTTGCTTTTTCTACAGCACTCACGTTAATATATGATTTACTTGTTGGTGTTTATTATTTCTTTTCCCTACTAGAATGTAAAATCTACAAAGGCCAGTATCTTGTTCTCTGATGTATCTCACTCACCTGGAGGAGCAGTGTGCTAATATTTAATAAGAGAACCATCAGGGTAAGGGAAGTCCCTTCTACTCTAGGATCTATCTTACTGGTTACAAAGTATAATTTACTAACTAACTTCTGGATTTTGGCCACCTTGCTGTTTTCTCTTTTACTGTAGTGTGTGTGTGTGTGTGTGTGTGTGTGTGTGTGTGTGTGTGTGTGATTTTTCATGACTAGGTATACTCTGAGATCCTACTGTAAAAAAAATCTAATTTTTCCTCATAATGCTTAATTTTTACAGGATTTTTTTTCAAATTTTTTTTTTCAACGTTTATTTATTTTTGGGACAGAGAGAGACAGAGCATGAACGGGGGAGGGGCAGAGAGAGAGGGAGACACAGAATCGGAAACAGGCTCCAGGCTCTGAGCCATCAGCCCAGAGCCCGACGCGGGGCTCGAACTCACGGACGGCGAGATCGTGACCTGGCTGAAGTCGGACGCTTAACCGACTGCGCCACCCAGGCGCCCCATACAGGATTTTAAAATAGGGTTTTCTAGGCCATATATGAAACACTCATATACTAACGTTATACTCAATGGTGAGAAACAGTTTTTCTTTAAGATCAGCAATAAGACAAGGGTATCCACTCATACCATTTTTTAAAATTTATTTATGTACTGGAAGTCCTAGCCACAGCATTCAGACAAGAAAAGAAACTTGCACCAAAAATAATAAAATACCTAGGAATAAACTTAACCAAGGAGGTGAAAGACCTGTAATCTGAAGACTGTAAAACCGATGAAAGAAATTGAAGAGGACGCAAAGAAATGGAAAAGGATTCCATGCTCCTGGATAGGAAGAACAAATATTGTTAAAATGTCAATACTACCCAAAGCAATCTACAGATTTAATGCAATCTCTATCAAAATACCAACAGAAATCACTAAGTTGTACGTCTGAAACTAATGTAACATTGTGTGTCAAGTATACTTTAATTAAAAAAAAGAAAAGAAAATAGGATTTTCCTCCAGTGGTCCATGAAAATATTTAAGAAGCAAAATAAGTTTCAAGTAAATGAATGAATAACTTCTATAGTAGAACCTGGGGAATATCTGTTGAGTGAATGTCACACACTATACTTTTATTTTTAGGTGAAATGCAACTTGTAGGTCCACTTTAAATTTTGGGTCTGTAAGTTTATGATTAGTAAATAATAGAAAAAAAATTAATATCAGTACAATAAGCAAGAGGGATTTCTCTCTAGCTATCTATATCATCCATGTTGATATAATAATAAAGGCAATCCAGATTTATTATTCCCTTCAGGAACAATGCAACATTAATGAAAATGTAATTATATTAGAGTGAGATACAGCATAACTTCATATAGTCACTTTTGGATATTCACACCTTTGTGCTTTTCTAAATGTGACATTTATTCCAGTATCTTATATTGCTAATATTGTAGGGACAAATCGTGAAATTTCAGTCATGTGGCCATTGTTCACTCAGTTCTGAATTTTAGGAGATTTGGAGTAAGTAACTTAAAAATGAGTTCTCATTAAGAATTTGGAAATCATCTTACTGAATTCCCATAGAAATAAAAAATAATTTTATAAAAAAACTTTTCTTGCATCTGTGAACATATTCCCATTAATTTTTTTCTAGATTGGAGAATTAAAATGCTATATCATATTTGAAAAAAATTCTGAAAAACCAAAAATTTATTTTTACTGAAAAAAAATCCAAGTACACTTATCTGTGACATAGACTGATTTCAAAGTAATATATCCTCTTGAATTTTTAAGGTGATGTTCTAGTTAAAGATATAACTTTAATATTTTGACCAAGTAATTGAATTTTCCTGTGTATTTTTTTTAACCAAAGTAGATGAAATTTATATAGCAAATCTTGCTAGCACAAACGAAGATTACATAATTTAGCTGTGCTTGCTGTGTATTGTACTTTATTATTATTATTATTATTATTATTATTTTTGGTGCTATGACATTCTTGACAGGGAACAGAAAATTTGGGACCCAGAATAGTCCTAGTACCCACAACAGAAGTGACGAGGTACATTCAAATCCACTACCAGAGGAAGTGCAGCTTACTTTTCTTCCCCCCTAAAGACAGTTATATCTATAGTATCCTGTGAATATCACATTCTGGCAATATGGCCTATATGCTTTTAAAACTCCTTCAGCTCCATGGAAGATTTTCATAAAAAAAGAAAATACAGTTAACCTTTGACTAGACTTGACTACTTTGTTATTGGCGTGGCCTAGCAGTGGTTTCCAATTTTTTTGATTTCCAGCCACAGTAAGAAATACACATACTAGTGTGATCCAGCCCATGTGTGCACACGCACGTGCACACACACAAACTTAAGATGGAAATTCCTTTCAGGGTTAAGATGGTAGATTGAACATACACATTTAATCTTGATCCCTCAAAAACCCACTAAAACTATAGTGATGAGATTATTTTTAAAAAGACATAAGCCCATAAAAGGAACAGAAGAGGAGGCAGCAACGACATAATTTTGGAAGTGGGGAAGCAGATGGACAAGTTAGGTAACTGACTAGCTGATACCAGAGAGAAAACCCTATGCCAACATTGGGAAAAGCTGAGGAATAACAAAATTTACACTTCAGAAAACTCAAAAGGCTCAGGAATTGGCAGCACTAGGTATCTCTGGGGATAACTAAGACAAGGCAGGCTGTGTGCAATCTGTCCCACAACCTTGGGTGTAAGCTCCTCTCCTTTTCCAGAAGACTGAATGGAAGCCTTTGGACAAGGGGTCATCAGGCACAGTTGAAGGAGGGGTATTATACCCCAAACAAGGCTATCAAGTGACCATAAACAGCCGGAACATTGAAAATCCACTGGTACCCTGTCACCATCATAACACTGGCAGCTGGACCTTTGCTCTCCAGGTAGCAGTTTGGATGGGTACTCTCTGCAGAATGTGATCAGCCCAAGAAAAAAGAGCTAAAGGTATTGACACTGGAAATTCCCCGAGAAATGGCAACCCCAGGTCAACGCATGGTGAAGATCAAAGGTGATCAGTCCCAATCATATGCTCAGAAATTCCAGTCACCTTCGTCACCTTCCACCCTTCATTATGAAAAGACATGCAAGGTTTACCAAATATCTGAGGAAAATTTCCCAAACAAAGATAAACACCAAAATCAACTAGAAGGAGACTAAGAAAAAGAAAATTTCAAAACACTGTCATTAACGTCTTTACAGAGATAAGAGAGTATATCTATGAAACAAACATGGAAGCTAAAATAAAGGGACACAGTAAACACCAACATCAACAGAGAAACTTAGCAATGATAGCAGAAATAAAAATCTCAGTAAGAGGTTGGAGCATAAACCCTAGAATTGGCCAAAACTCCTAGAAAGTACAGCAAAATCATAAAGAGGTGGAAAAGTGAGAGGAAAGAAAAAAATCAGAAGGCCAGTCCACAGGCACAGCTTATGGATTTCTGTAAGAGACAACAGAGAAAATGAAGAGAGATCATTAAAAACAAAGAAACAAACAGAAGATTATGAATTATCAGTTTGAAATAACTCCTTGAGTGGAGTTACTCCTACTATACAGTGGATAAAAATGTATCCATACCAAAAAACATCATAATGAAAATTCAGAACACCGGGGACAGACAACACGGGGGACAAAAAGTGGATTCTACAAGCTACCGAAGACAAAAACAACTCACTGCTGGTCACATACAACAATCAGAATGGCTTTGGACCTAACAATACTGAAAAGAAGCACACAGGGGTGCAATGTTTTCAAAATTCTGAAGGGAAATTATTTCCAGCCTAAAATTCGATACCAAGCAAACTATCAAGTAGCATGTGGATTAAAAAAAAAAAAAACCCATTTCAGACATGGGAAGTCACTTTTTTTTTTTTTTGCTTTCCTTGCAAAAAATGTACTGTTTGATGTACCTCATCAAAATAGGAAAGTAAACCAAGAGAGAGGAGGACCCAAGCACAGGAGACACAACAGGAATCACAGAATGATGGTGAAGGAAAACTTCTGTGTGATCACAGTGTGCCAGGTGAAGATGGTAATTGGTTTAGGCAGGACAAGGGACAGGCACACTGCCTGCTGTCAGTGTCATGCCTTCTGTCAACGTCCCATCTTTGTACCTGAAAAGGTATTGGAGTTTTACTATCTGAAATCAAGAAAGACATGAATATGAGTCCCTATAAACTGGGAATTCAATCCAGGAAAAAGTCAAAAGAAATTCAAAAGATAATGGCTGTGGAGCAGGCTTAGAGAACAGTCAGCTTAGCTCTAAGGAGGATGGAAGATTCCAGGATGAATTCTCCAAGAAAAGTCACAATGGAATTGATCAGTTACCTGATGAAACTGATCCTGTGGAAAATCTTACTGACAGATTACTAGAAGATGTGGGAAGAATTATCAAAGCAATAATAATAAACAGGACATTTATTTATTACAGGGACAGCAAAAAGTAAGAAACAACTGTAGTGCAATGTAACACATATGCATAATGTAGACCCTGAATTTTGACTTATCAAAAAATTACAAAACCAAAACAATAAAAAAAAATAAAAGTGAAAACAAAAAATAAAACCAAAAAAATTTGCAAAGCCTAGGTTGGAAGGATGGGAGGGTCTGCAGAAGAGAAATAGCAAAAAAAGCAAAAAAAAAAAAAAAAAAAAAAAAAAAAAAAGGCTAAATCTTCATTTACTAAAATTGGAAGTAAATAGATAATGTTCAAAACTGATTAATCAGAAGGTAGTTATACACAACTGCTATCAAAAATATGGAAATTTATAAATCTCAGAAGAAACAGCCAAAAAATAGAAAGATTTGCTTCTAGGGGTGCCTGGGTGGCTCAGTCGGTTAAGCATCTGACTTCGGCTCGGGTCATGATCTCACAGTCCGTGAGTTTGGGCCCAACGTCAGGCTCTATGCTGACAGCTCAGAGCCCTGAAGCCTGCTCCATATTCTGTGTCTTCCTCTCTTTGACCTCTCTTCCTCTCTTTGACCTTCCCGTTCATGCTCTGTCTTTCTCTGTCTCAAAAATAAATAAACATTAAAAAAGAAAAAAGAAAAGAAAGAGTTGCTTCTGGAATGGAGGCCTGGGGGTAGAGCAGAAGAGTAGAGCAGGGAACCACCATATTCTTTAATAAAGGGTTTATATTATTTGACTGGAGTTATCAATTTAAACTTTCAATTTTATAAATGGTAATCATAAATTTAAATTTGTAATCGTAGGTTCACGTGCAGTTGTAGGAAATAATAGAGATCCTGTCTACCCTTTATTCAGATTTCCCCAATGGTAATATCTTGCAAAGCTATAGTACCATATCACAGCTGGGATATTAACATTGATATAGTCAAGATACAGAACATTTTCATCTCCTCACATTGTCCTTTTACACCATACCCTCCGCCTTCCTATTCCATAGCCCTGACCCCTGGCAACCACTAATCCGATCTCCATTAAATTTGTCATTTCAAGAATGTTATATAAATCATATAGTATGTGACCTTTTGGGTTTTTTGTTTGTTTGTTTCACTCAGTACAATTTCTTCGTCATCCAAGTTCTTGTGCATATCAATAGTTCATTCACCTTCATTTCTGAATAGTATTCTACAGTTTGTGGAAGGATATCTGGGTTCTTTTCAGTTTTGGGTTATTATGAACAAAGCTGCTATGAACATTCATGTGCAGGTTTTATATGAACATAAATTTTCATTCTTTGGGCGCCTGGGTGGCTCAACTGGTTAAGCATCCAATGCTTGGTTTTAGCTCAGGTCATGATCTCACGGTTTGTGGGACTCAGCCCCATATTGGGCTCTGTGCTGACATCTCGGAGCCTGCTTGGGATTCTCTCTTTCTCCCTCTCTGTGTCCCTCCCCAACTCTCTCTCTCTCTTTCAAAATAAATAAATAAACTTAAAAATTTAAAAAAAATTTTTCTTTGGGATAATGTCTAGGAATGCATTTGCTTGGTCATAGGGTAGCTGCATGTTTAGTTTCATTGGAGACAACCAAATTATTTTCCAGAGTGACTGTATGTTCTACTTTCCCCTCAGCAATGTATGATTGGTCCAGCATCTTGAATCTTCCTCAACAATTTGTGTTGTTACTGTTTTTTTTTTTTTTAGTCATTCTGATAGGTGTGTAGTGATGTCTCCTACAGTTCTGGTGGGCATTTCTCTAATGGCTAATTATATTAAATATCTTCTCATGAGTTTATTTGCCATCTGTATATACCCTCTTCGGTGAAATGTCTGTTCATGTCTTTCACCAACTTTCTAATTCATTTTCTAATATAATTATTTTCTTTATTGAATTTTGGGAGTTCTTTATATATTCTAGATACTTATCTTTTGTAGATGTGTGTTTTGCAAGTATTTCCTCTCATTCTGCAGCTTGTCTTTCATCCTCTTAATGAGGTAGTTCTCAGAGCAAAAGTTTTTAATTCGGATGAAGTCCACTTTATCAATTTTCCTTTCATGAAAAATGCTTGTGGTGTCAAATATAAGAACTGTTTGCTTAGTTCTTTTTTTAAATCTTTATGTTTATTGAAATTTTATTTTGTTTTATTAAAAAATTTTTTTTAATTTTTTTTAACGTTTATTTATTTTTGAGACAGAGAGAGACAGAGCATGAACGGGGGAGGGTCAGAGAGAGAGGGAGACACAGAATCTGAAGTGGGCTCCAGGTTCCAAGCGGTCAGCACAGAGCCCGATGCAGGGCCCGAATTCATGGACTATGAGAACATGAGTGAGCCGAAGTTGGACGCTTAAACGACTGAGCCATCCAGGTGCCCCATATTTTTATTAAAAATTTAAAATGTTTATTTATTTTTGAGAGAGAGACAGAGTGCAAGTGGGGGGAGGGCAGAGAGAGAGGGAGATACAGAATCTGAAGCAGACTGTCAGCGTAGAACCCCATGCAGGGCTCAAACTCACAGACCATAAGTCATGACCTGAGCTGAAGTCAGATGCTTAATCAACTGAGCCACCCAGGCACCTCTGCTTAGTTCTAAATCCTAAAATGAATGGATAAAGATGTGGTGTATATGTACACACACACACACACACACACACACACACACACACACTGGACTATTACTCAGCCATCAAAAAGAATGAAATATTGCCATTTGCAATGGTGTAGATGGAACTAGAGTATATTACGCTAAGTGAAATAAGTCAGTTAGAGAAAGACAAATACTATATAATTTCACTCACATGTGGGATTTAAGAAACAAAACAGATGAACATAGGGGGAGGGAAGGAAAAATAAACTAAGATTAAAAACAGAGAGGAAGGGGCACCTGGGTGGCTCAGTAAGTTAAGTGTTTGACTTCGGCTCAGGTCATGATCTCACAGTTCGTGAGTTTGAGACCCACACTGGCCTTTGTGCTGACAGCTCAGAGCCTGGAGCCTGCTTCAGATTCTGTGTCTCCCTCTCTCTCTACCCCTCCCCCGCTTGCACTCTGTCCCTCTCTCAAAAATAATAAACATTAAAAAAATTAAAAAAAAAAGAGAGGAAGGCAAATCATAAGAGACTCTTAACTATAGAGAACAAACTGAGGGTTGCTGGAAGGGAGGTGGGCAGGGAATGGTTAGATGGTTGATGGATATTAAGAAGGGCACTTGTGATGAGCACTGGGTGTTATATGTAAGTGTTGAATCACTAAATTCTACACCCGGAACTATTATTATACTGTATGTTAACTAACTAGAACTTAAAGATTTTCTCTTTTTTTAACAAAAGTTTTATAGCTTTATGTTTTACATTAATTAAGTCTGTGATTCATTTGTGTTAATCTTTATTGCTTGACTGTTAAAACTAGGCATGCATATTACTATGGCAACACAGAAATTCTTTGAAAGAAACCTGAAAGACTTGTGAAACAATACTGACTCTTGCTCCTTGTGACACATACTAATTCCTATTCTATCCGACCCTATCCCTCCTACCCCGTACCTTCCCATCTCACCTTGTTTCATTTCATTACAAAAATGCTAATGAAATTAGCTTGATTTCATGGCACCCTACCATAGATTGAAAAGGACAGTAGACACAGTCTTTCCTGCTTGGTGCACATCCCTCATTGTTCAATATTTCTTTTTTTAACCTCTCTATCAATTCTGTTTGAGATGTTTAAAAAAAAATCACCCCCTGCATTTTAAAAGGAAGATAATAAAAAAAAACTGTTTTTGTCCTGAGGTTTCTTGCCTGTGTCCTTTTCACGTGCTTCCTTATAAAGCGGCACACGTAATATGTGCCACGAGTTCTAAAGTGTAAGGGAGAGCACTGGCAAGTTCAGTGCCAGCTAAGACACCTAAAGCCTGGGAAGATGAGAGGTATTCCTGCTACTTTCTCTTTAAAGTTCTGTACCTTTCTATAATCACCTCCCAAATAGAACACCATCTCCTTATTCTTCACAAGGGCTACATTTTTTCTAACTTCCTAAAATATTATTTATCTCAACTTTCAGGACAAACTCTCAGCAATAGTTGATTATTCCAAGGCAGGTAAAACATCATGTACCCAGTGCCTGCCAACTATAGGAAACTCGACTGCTGGGGGAGTCAATCCAAGTACTAATCTAAACATGCTTTCCAACTCCACTAACCGGCACTCTTGCGATTTGGTGAATTTGATTTTTAGTGTGTTTGTTTTGAGGTTTGTTAATTAGCAACACCCAGAAATACTAATTCACACTAATGAGGGATCTATTATGTGAGATACTACTGCACTTGAGCATTTTCTTTTTAAGATCAAAGATCCCACTTACACTGATTGAGTAGATAATTCATGCATTATCAGCATCTTAAATTATGTTAATTATGATATGAATTTCTCTAAGATTCTCTATTAAGGGTTGTCAATTAACCTTACTGGCTAACAGAAATGCTGGCAAAATTTCGTGCAATAGTTCCTGGCACTTAATTAAAAGGAATCTTTCTGTTCTGAGTGATGATATAAAGCACCAGAGAGTTCTCAAAAACAATTAAATGGTCTCTTCTGCTAAAATTGCTGATGACACCATAATAGCGGCTTAGTAACTGCCCATAAGGTAAAAAGGAAAAATATCAAAACAGTTTTCTTCTTTTTAATTGCATACGTTACTATATTGACTGTCTCTATTCAAAATGGGAACACTGGGGTATATGTTCTTTTAAAATTATTACAACTATAAAGCAATACAAGAATTTCATTATCTTCTCAAAAATCACTCAATGCCCACTTTATTGAATACTCAGCATTTAGTGATTCAGCAGTAAACACTTTTAATAGTATCACTCTTTAGGCTTCAGTGATGCATCTCATTTGTGTGGTGGCTTTTTACAATCCCAAAGCAATTTTTATCAATGAGGTTTCATGAGTTGACTCCTGAATAACTAAATTATTAAATCATTTATTTGTTCATTATCTGTTCACTATTATTCACTGACAATAAATATTTTCTAAGCAACTATTATGTTGCCACACATTGTACTATCCTATAGTAAACTAATGCCTCTCTTCCCCAACAAATGAATTATTTCTGTCATCTTTAATAAAGGCAATGACCCCTGGATAAATAGTAATAGCATGAGGTATAATAAAGATAACCTCATCTTTCGGTGATTATATAAATTATTCAACAGGAGGACTCCTAAAATTCAGTCTGAGGAATATAGGAAGAAAGTTTGTATCAATATATAACTTTAAAACTTCCGTTTACCATTGATAGGAACTGCCATCAAGTACTGGAAGAAGAGAAGATGAAAACATGAAAATTAATCAAGACTAGGACTTCAACTAATTAAAATTAATGAAGAAATTGGTATTAATGAAATAATAAATAATAACAGTCCATTCAACTTATTGAGTGACTATTCTGTGGTGGGCATTGTGCAAGGATTTTACACACATTCTATCTCATTATTTTTTATTTTATTTTTTTTACATTTATCTATTTTTGAGAGACAGAGAGAGACAGAGTACAAGTGGGGGAGGGGCATAGATAGAAGGAGACACAGAATCCGAAGCAAGCCCCAGGCTTTAAGCACAGAGCCCGATGGAGGGCTCGAACTCACCTGATCATGACCTGAGATCATGACCTGAGCCAAAGTCGGACGTTTAACCGACTGAGCCACTCAGGCGCACCCCCCCCCCCCCGCCTTTTTTTTACATTTACGTTATATCTTATTATTACACAAACACCCTGTTAGGTAGGTATTATTTCAGTTACTTGACAGACACAGGGAGAGAGAGAGTGGGAGAAGAAGAGGGAGGGAGAGGGAGAGAGACAATAAACTAAAGTGCCATTCGGTTAAGTCACTTGCCTCATCTCATCTAATCTAGTGGGGAAACTAGGATTTGAAACATGCTCCATTTTATTCCCAAACTGGTTTTTATATCAAAAGTGGTTTTTCTAACTGCTGTTGGGTTAATTCAGTTTTCATAAAAAATTCCTCAAGAACTCACCATACTCAAAGCACTGTGAGTTTTCTCAACGGACAACTCCCGACTTTGAGAAAATGTATTTAAAAAAAATTCATATACACAAATATACTTCTGTAGACTTTTGTAGTTCCACTAGTAAATCACTTAAGTGTTTGTAATATAGGGCACATCATAGGCTAGCAGGAATGCCTTTATTAGAACAAACGTTCAGGTAATCCTAGCAAAGCCAAGTGACTAGAGCAAAGCAAAGGCCAACCACTTGCAGGTAACCAGGAGAGTCAATGATCTGTGCCTGATAGCATCATCTCAGACAGCCTCCTCATATAGGAAAATAATTGAACTAGGTCAAATTACAAGAGTTTGAGACCAAGACAGACAGTACTTCACCGTAGGGAGAAACATTCTGAATCAATGACAAAGTGGCTTAAAAGAACTTATTTAATCCTATCTCCAAAAGGATGAGATGTGTCTTCTTTGAATCAAATTCAGAGACATCTGACCTCAACCAAGGCAGTCATGGTTTGCAATGGCCTGTCAGACTGCAGAGTTACAAATCTCCATTATTCATTAATCAAATCTATTCGGGAATTCAAAATGGATCTGGCAAAATTTTCTCTCAGCTTTCAATTTTTATTAGGCTAGCATTGATACTGTCAGGAAATGCCATTGTGTAAACCTTTTAGATACCACTTGGACTAGGTTGTCCAGAGATAGCAATGTTTAAGTGTTGCTTTCAAAAAACAAATGTGGGGGGCAGTGGCGCCTAGGTGGCTCAGTCAGTTAAGTGTCTGACTCTTGATTTCACCTCAGGTCATGATCTCAAGGTTCGTGAGACTGAAACTTGCATCTGGCTCTGTGCCAACAATGCGGAGCCTGCTTGGGATTCTCTCCTCTGTCTCTGCCCCTTCCCCCCTCATGCTCGCTCTCTCTCAAAATAAATAAACTTAAAAAAACACAACCCCCCACCAAAACAACAACAAAAAACAAATGGGAATTACTGTGGTGCATTCCCTTATTTGACACTTGAGGGTATGGGGGAGAGTCCTTGTAGTAGTATATACAGTGACCAAGGGGCATGGCTTGAGATTTTCCATATTAATTGAAACAGAGGACAAAAAAATCATTTGACTAACACTAAACTTACAGCTGATTTGTACCACATTTCATTCATTCATTTATTAGTGATATGACCTACATGAAAGAAAGATGCTAAACAACATGGTACAACATATAAGAGCTTTGGAATTATATCTAAATGCAATTTCAAATCCCAATTCTGGCATTTAGACTGAACTACATGGGCAAGTTATTTATATTTTCTAGATATTGATTTTCTTATCTGCAAAATGGCTTTGTGGGTATTGAATGAACCAATAGAAAATGCCTAGTCAATGCCTGGCATACATCAGGCATGAACAATGCTGTTTTCCTTCCCTTTCCTTCTTAGGCTCTAGAAGTGAAGGAAACTATAGGCAATAATGCAAAACAAATCAGACACCAACACATGGGTTAACAGAACCAATAGCACAGTGCAAAGAATAAAAGCGAATATGCTCCCAGTGACTAGGGCAACAGGTTGCCATATTGCTGACAATACTTAGGGCTCCTCGAATTAAGAGGTGGAGCCTCTTTCTCCACCCCTTGCAATTGAGGTGTCCTTGTGATTTGCTTTGGCCAGGATGCAGTGGGATTTACTCTGAGAATTTTTTTTAACTTTATTTGAGAGAGAGAGAGAGAGAGAGCAAGCATGAGGAGAGGAGGTGCAAAGAGAGATCTGAAGCAGGCTTTGTGCTTATGGCAGAGGGCCTGATGTGAGGCTTGAGCTTGAACTCATGAACCGTGAGATCATGACCTGAGCTAAAAGTCAGACGCTTAGCCGACTGAGCCACCCAGGCACCTGTCCTCTGAAAGTTTAAGCCTAAGCTTCAAATAGGCCTTGCAGGTTCATTTCACACGGCTCTTAAGAGCTTACCTCCACTGCAAGGAACCAGCCCAGCCTGCTGGAGGCTGAGAGACCACATGGAGCAGAGATGAGTCAGCCCAGCTGAGGCCTCCTTAGGCAAGTCAGCCCCCAGGCAACCCAGCAACTGATCACAGATGTACCAGTGAGTCTACCTGAGAACAGAAGTACTGCCCAACAGAACCTCGGGCTAACTAAATGGTTGCTGTTTTGAACCACTGAATCTGGGGGGAAGGGAATAGTTTTGCTGTAACAGATAACTATACAAATGTAAAAAGACATGAGGTCGTGACATTTTTCAACTGAAACACAAAATCATGGGAACACAGGTTCAAAACAATTTGGGGAAGATTAGTCACTGACTTCAACAGAATGATGTGGTACACCAGTTGCTACTGTATTAGATTAATGAAAAATGCAAATTTCTCACCAGTGGGGAATTAGGGGTTTCATGTGCAAATGAATCTTTGTAACTGGAGGTACAGAGATTAATTTTCCCCAGGCAATATTCTTGTGAGGTTTCTGCATTTTCGGAGTCCAGGAACTGTTGTTATGCATTGTACATGGCAACAGAGGAAAAAGAAGGCAAGGAAAGAAAAGCTGGGAAAAATTAGACATTGAAAATAAAATAAAAGGAATTTGGGACAATGTAGTGAGTTTCATACTGCAGATAGCATAAAGGAAGCCTGGCTGGCTTGTCTCGTTCCTGTCCATTGTAAAGAAAGGATCCCGGCCTTCCTCTAACCTTTTATTTTCTTCTTTACCAAGTAGAACACCCCATGAAAGCGATTAAATATAATTTTAAAATTGTGTCATATTGGTTTCTCTTTGTGAAGCACACAACTAAGTGTGCCTTTGAAGGAAATAATTTGCGATCCACGGATGAAAAATCACCATGCAGCTGAAAAGTGCTTCTCTTAAATATGGGCTAAATCCTGTGATTTGTGTAATGGCTAACTTTGTGCTGATTTTGTGCGAATTTCAGAGGTTACCCACAGGTTATTTCTGAAAAGTACCAAGTGTGAAAAGTGAGGAAGATGCCTTTTGTTACCCCTGGGTGCCAATCAATACTGTAAGGGATGGGACTGGGCAGTAAAATTTACAGGCAAATGGAAGTTCTTCGAGGTGGTCCTCGTCATGTCTACTTACTTCGTTCGCCCCTTTGGTGCCCAGGAAAATGCTAGCCCTGAGCAGTGGCCCCCAAATACCTGTTGACTTGAATTGAAATGTGCCTGTTAAAGGCATATCCAAATCCTGTGAATGCTCCACTGCAGAGAACACACAGACACCTTGCAAGGATAGATGGGGCCTACTTGACACACTTCTCAGGGCTACAGCTGACAGTGAGAAGGGAAATCAAGAAGGGGGACTGGTGAGAGGGAAGAACCAATGGGAAGCACTCTGCCTCACAGAGAGATGAGACCAGGGTCAGGACAGAAAATGAGCCCCTGGAGTCCCTCAGCCGATCCCCACCTGCCCATATGCCCCACCTGGTTATCCACTTTTCAGTTTGGAATTGCCAGGAGGATAATGGTAATGGTTAAGGAAGAACGAGAACAGCAGCTATAGAAGCCCAGGTTTGGAGGAAAATTTCTTTGGGGTTTTCTGGTTCCATGTGAAGAGCCTAGAAATCTCTGAATGTCGATCCTCCAAGTTTGGGTTAAAAGCAAGAACCAGAACAGCAGCTATAGAAGCCCAGGTTTGGAGGAACATTTCTTTGGGGTTGTCTGGTTCCATCTGAAGAGCCTAGAAATCTCTGAATGTCGATCCTCCAAGTTTGGGTTAAAAGCAAGAACCAGAACAGCAGCTATAGAAGCCCAGGTTTGGAGGAAAATTTCTTTGGGGTTGTCTGGTTCCATCTGAAGAGCCTAGAAATCTCTGAATGTCGATCCTCCAAGTTTGGGTTGAAAGCTTTTGATGATGGACTCCATTCCATTGGTGTGAGCTCTCTAATTGTTAGCCTGTCATGATCTAAGTAAAACTTAGTATTGTGCACTTGGTTCTAGCTCTGCCCTTTGACGTGACCAAGAACATCTCTTCAGGCTCTCGAAGTAGCTGATAATGGGCCCCACATTCTAAAAAATTTTTTTTAATGTTTATTTATTTTTGAGAGAGAAAGAGAAAGAGCATGAGCAGGGGAGGGACCGAGAGAGAGGGAGACACAGAATCTGAAACAGGCTCCAGGCTCAGAGCTGTCAGCACAGAGCCGGATGCGGGGCTCGAACTCACAAACCATGAGATCATGACCGGAGCCGATGTCAGACACTCAACCGACTGAGCCACCCAGGTGCCCCTAGGGCCCCACATTCTAAAAGAAAGTGTGCTAGAATAGATGTTAGAACACTGGTTTTGCTACTGACTAGCTGGTTTCCTGCTCCCTCATTTTCTTTTATTTTTTTGTCACACGAATTGAATGCTCAATATTTTGTTAATATTACTTTTTGAAAGGCTGCACTAAGAATGGAATGTAATAATCTAATTATAATGTGATCAAGGTTGAGGGTCAGGATGTGACTGGTTGTTTTTGTTTTTGTTCTTTTTTTTTAAATATACTACATAGAATACTGGACATGAAGTGTTTAGAGGTCACAAACCCAAATGCCTTTAGAAGCAGGCAGGTAATGAAAACATTTGAAAGAGATGGAAAGCTGGTGGTTGGAGTTCCTAGAAAGACAACGGAGAGTGGTGGGCTCTGTGACCTGAAAGACAAACCCAATTTACAGTTATTTGTGGTAGCTAGCCTCTAAGATAGTCCGTTAATGACATCTACCTCCTGGTACCCACCCCTTTGAATAGTCCCCTTCTGCATTGTACCAGAGTTAGTCTGTATGGCCACTAGCATATGAAAGAAGTGTCACTTCTGAGGTGAGGTTATAAAAGACTGCAGCTTCTGTCTTGGGTACTCTCTCCCTCTCTCAAGCATGCACTCTCTATTGAATTACTAACTTTGGGGGAAGCCAGATGCACGTCAGGAGGACACTCCAGCCTATGGGGTAGCCGATGTTTTCAAGGAAACAAACGAAGGCTGCCAGCAAATGCTCCATTGCGCCTGGAAACAGATTCTCTCCCATTAGGATGACTTTTGTGGCCAGGAAATAATTGGTGGGAACCCCATGAAAGACTGAGTCAGAATCACCCATCTATGCTGCTGCTGAATTCCTGACCACAGAAACTGTGAGATTATGTGTCCCTTGTTTTTAACTGCCAAGTTTGGGGCAAATTGTTATGTATCAATAGATAACTAATACAGTATTCTAATTCACTTTAAAGCACCAATGGACACATCAGCACACTATGATGTGCTGGTGAAACAAAATTCAGAGCTCTGGTTTATAACCCGGTTTCCCAGGAAGACTTGGATCTGTGGAAGTAAAAAATATATATATATATGGTTTAAAGCTGCACGCATAGGTCATTTGACAGCTTAGTTTCTGCTGGAAGGAAGGAGGTGGGATTCATTTATAGCTTATATCTTAAGCAGGAAGCTATTTTCTCCACCCATAGGAACAAAATATAATTTTCCCTATCACTATAGGGTGGCAACAAACATTGGGGCAGAACCTAGAGAAATCTGGACAGATATTCTGTTACAAAGAGTGCTTGGATTAGAATAGAAAGCTAGGGGGAACTCCAGTCCAATCAAAATAGAAACACATTTCTTCAGTAATTAAAAACCAAAAACAGGCGTTTCACAGAAAGTATTGGAAAAAGCAACCCTTCCCAGAAATACGATAAATATAGGCATACTTGCTTTATTATGCTTCACAGATACTGCTTTTTTTTTTTTCTTATTGAAGGTTCAAGGCTTCAGTGGAGGAAGTAAGGGCAGATGTGGTGGAAATAGCAAGAGAACCAGAATTAGAAGTGGAGCCTGAAGACGTGACTGAAATGCTGCAATCTCCTCATCAATCTTGATTAGATGAAGAGTTGGCTTCTTATGGATGAGCACAGGGAGTAGTTTCTTGAGATGGAACCTACTCCTGGTGAAGATGCTGTGAAGATTGTTGAAATGACAACAAAGGGCTTAGAACATGGCATAAATGTAGATGAGAAAGTAGCAGCAGGGTTTGAGAGGATTGACTAGAATTTTGAAAAAGGTTCTGCCATGGGTAAAATGCTATCAAGCAGCATTGCATGCTATGGAAAAATCATTTGTGAAAGGAGGAGTCAGTTGAAGCAGCAAACTTCATTATTGTCTTATTTAGGTATTTGCCACAGCCACCCCACCTTCAACAACCATCGCCCTGATCCGTCAGCAGCCATCAACATTGAGCAAGATCCTCTACCAGCAAGAAGATTATAGTTCACTGAAAGCTCAGATGATGGTTCACATTTTTTAGCAATAAAGTATTTTTAAATTAAGGTATGCATACTTTCTAAAAATGTTTATTTATTTTGGGAGAGAGAGTGAGAGAGAGAGAGAGAATGTGTGTTTCTACACACATGCGAGAGTGGGAGAGGGCCAGAGACAGAAGGAGAGAAAGAATCCCAAGCAGACTCCAGCTGTCAGCATGGAGCCCAATGCAGGACTCAATCACATGAACTGTGAGATTATGACCTGAGCTGAAGTCAAGAGTTGGATGCTTAACTGACTGAGCCACCTGGATGCCCCTCATAGTGGTTTTTTTTCTTATTTTTAGACATAATGCTTTTGAACACTTAATAAACTGCAGTATAGTGTAAACATAGCTTTTATAAGCACTTGGAAATCAAACATTTCCTTTGGCTCTCTTTATTGTGATATTGTTTTATTGCAGTGGTCTGAAACCCGACCTGCAATATCTCTGAGGTATGCCTGGACTTAATCACTTACAATCTGTAACCAGATATTGAGAGTTCTTCCCCTACCATCCACCCCCCATCCCCACTATAATAATACAAACATTGGAATAAAGAAGCTGATCTTCGGGGGACAGGAATAGTATAGGACACACAGGAGAGAACTAGGATGTGTCACCAAATGAAGAATAACAGACTGAATGGATAAGGAACCTGGACAACTAAAGGAAAAAGAAACCTATTGACCAGAATTGAGAAAATTTCTCCAGGTAATGGTTTTCACCAACTCCTTAGTGAAGAAGGACTGAAAGTGTATTTCAGAACCCTACTGAGTACCCTTGATAGGCTTTTGCATAGAAGGATGCTAACAAGTAAGTTGGGCATACAGTGAAGTATGTTCTATCGTGAAAGAAAACCCTCACATTTTGTAATAGATAGAGCTCACAGGAGTGGGCATGCTTCTCACTCAGGGATACCCTGCCAGGAACGTGTACAAACCGAAGCGGAAGCCCTAATAGAATACCACTTTGACAAGAATTGTTTCTGTCAACACAATGCAGAGTCATTATCAGGTAATTTCAGAAAGTGCCAGGAAGCATCATATTTTGTGGAAAATTTTAATCAAAGTCTGGCTGAAGCTAGGCCATCAATAGGGAAAATCAGGAAAAACGTTAAGTGCAATGTGATGCTTGGCATTTTGTGGAAACACCAAAAATGTCAACTGGGGAGACTGAGAAAAACATGAGGGAAGACGATGCCATTGGAAAATAAGTGTACAAGAGGATTAGTATAAGATGAAAGACCCATGTGCATAAATTAGACAAATATGAAATGTTGGTGGCTTGTGATTTATACTGCTTGGAAAAAATATCCCATTGTTTGTACAGAAGTCTGTTAATTCAGGATATTGTCAAAACCATTGCACTAAAATCCTTCCTTTTTGTCAGTATTCTTGTCAATCTTATACTGATAATCTCAAGCACGAGTTTTAGGAATGGTGGGTCTGGGGCCTGGAAGACAGAGGTTAGAGGAGAGAGGAAGGGGATGGATGGACTTAGTATCTTTAAGAGGAGTTGAGGGTTCTCTCATCTCATGCTGTGCATTTCAACTCTGTTACTATTTTTAGGTGAGACTCCATTAATTATTATGAGCCTGAAAGGGAGGAAGGAGTCTCTAAGGAAGCTACTTGAGGAGGTGGTGAGGAAGGCAAGAGCCCCCCCCCACCCCCGCCCCACGCCTGTTTGCCTTGGTCAAGGTAATGATAGGAAATGTACTGGCTGATTGTGTGTGGGAAGGGATTATTTTATCTAAATGGGGATTCATTTATTTTCCCCTACATTTTCCTTTACTATTTTGTCTTCTTTTAAAATTTAAGGAGGTAGGCCAGTCTGTGCTCACTGCCTCATGGAAATTATGTGGTAAAAGAAAGGAGAAAAAAAAAAGATTTCTAAATCTGGCTTGTACGTTTAAAAACCATAGACACTTGGAAGAACAGAAATGACATATAAACAGAATGTTTGGGAGAAAACATGCTTAAGGGCATTCTTCCTCCTCAGCCTCACAAAGTAGAAAAGATTTCTTGGCTGTATCAGACACTACTAGAGGTTGCTTTCCCAATAGCCGATTCCCAAACATAAATCCTCAGATCTATCCAGTTACCATCTCCTTTTCCCCTGCTTGATCCAAGGGTTTCTGGGGAGTCTGGCCCCAGATCCAGGTACTGGATCCTGACTGAGACTGCAGATGCCCAATCATTTCAGGCATGAGACCCAATGCCACAAAATGACACAAATGGGCAGTTTTCCTCAATTTAACAAGAGATACCATTGCAATTCGGTCCCTTTTCTGCCTCTCAAAGTGTTGTGTCTGGATAAGATGCTTAGAGCTGCTGCAGCTATCTTGCTCCCAGCCTGAGGAGGAGGCGTGCACACAGATGGGAGGAGTCAAAAGAAGACCCAAGAGAAGCGGTATCTAAATCAAGTCACGATGATTGATGCCAGGAGTTTTCTTACCTCTGAATTTCTTTTTAAGTGGTAATATACACTTCATTATTATTTAAGGTATTTGAATCTGCTTCTTTTGTGTCCTGTGGCCAAATGCACCCTAACTGGTACACTGGCTGAGGGGAGAAAGGAACATGGAGAAGTGAAGAGAGAAGAGATACTAACAGTGCCTGCAACAGGGGATTGGCCACAAGGGATCCCCACTGTTGGAAAGTATTCCACATCTTTAGCCCACTCAGCCTCTGCTCAGGTGAACCCCCCACATCTCCTGCACTCAGGCCATGCCAGTCTTTCTCAGAAACATCTGGTGAGGATGTGCCTCTCATGGCAGCCAGCATGAGCCCTTAGGATTGTCCAGCAGAGTCTCTACATTCCCCTAAAGCGGAAGCAGTGTTACACATGTTGAGACATGCAGTTTATACATGTACGTGGGATGGATTTTTTTTTTTAAACACGACAGGGAGGAGCTACCTCAAGTTACCTCCTTACCCTTCTCTGTCAAGATTATTGCATCTTTGAGTGCACTTCTGAAAGGCATTCCCAAGTACAGCAGCGTCCAGCAAGTATAGCCCTCCTTGACTGCAGACTAGCCACCAGAAATCTGGACTTTCCCCATCTCTAGTTTCATTCTCGTGGATTTTGGCTGCTTGGTACTCCTCTTACTTGCAGTATGCCACTTTCCATTTGCTTGTCTGTTGTTGATAGCCGTCCATCCCCTGACACTACCTTTTGCATCTTGAAACCGGCCTTAGATGACCTCACCATTTGCCTCCCTCCCTGGGTAAACAGACACAGATCAGCACGGCTATTATCCTGAGGCTCTTCCCAGATACTAGATCAAAACAGAAAGGGTCATCTAAAGGCCATTTCCTTCATTTGCCTAATCTTCCACCTCTGGCAGTCTTTGAAGATGATATAGTTCATAGGTTTGGCAGTGGGGGCGGGGGGGGGGGGCGTTGGGAGAAAGGCAAGATGGGATGGGATAGTGTCAAGGTCAAATTATTTATGTGGGAAGGGAATCTGACCAATTAAAGAGGGAAGAGTGAAAGTGAGTGGGGGGAAGGTGGCAGGGAAAAAGAAGAAATGAAAGAGGCTTAAAGGGGAATTGATATGACATTTGGGAGCACATCTACAAATGTGTCCTAAGAGAAGACCATGAAATTAGGCTGCCTGGATGTGTGCTGTGGCTCCCTTACTTCTATGTGTTAGTCTTTGGGCAAGTTTTTCAACTTCAAGTCTCAGTTTCCTCATCCATAAAATGGGGATAATAATGTACCCACTTCATAGGGGTATTGGAAAACTTGAATGAAATAATAGAACTAAAGCACTAAGAACATTGCTTGCCACAAAGAAACAATAGATGTTACTTTTATCATCATTATTTTATATGTTGAGAAAAAAAAGATTTCTACCTTACCTAATTTTTAAAAATTTTATCTCAAAAATAAAAACTGCATATATTTAAAGTGTATAACATGATGATTTGATATACATATACGCATTGAAATGAAATTGTGGTATAATTATATAATGGAATACTATTCATACTTAAAAAAGTACATCCTGCCATTTGCAACAAAATGGTGAAATAAGACAGACATGGAAAGAAAAAGATTGCATGATTGTACTTATATGTGGAATCTAAAAAAGTCATATCCTACTTACTTTTAAAAATTATATGAAGAAGCTTAATACTATTGATTGACCAATGGAAAATTTCTACCTCTTATTATTGGATTTATAAACTAAAAATACTATTCATATCATATTGTTCAAAATAAATTTGCTATGGCAATAGCACACCAGTCCCTTATAGTTTAATTTCTTCCTTCTGCCATATGTAAATTTCTGACTTCAACATCTGCCTATTACTTTCCACTTCTCTGGTATACATGAATGTGGAATATTGGAAGACAGTTATGCCCTTTTTAAGTGCAATATAAAATTTCATAAAAATTACAGCAAAAAAGCCTAACATGGGATATTTAATAACTTTTGTAAGAGTCATTAAATTATAAAAATAATACCATCTGTAGTAAAAGGTATCAGATTTGGCAGGAATTATTAAAATTACAGATTAACCCTAAGTTTCCCTTGTTTTTCTATGATAGTATCTTTTAGTTACAGGCCCATTATTTTCCAAATGTAACTGAGTTACTAAGTTAAAGGCCAACTGGAATTTTCATTATTCTTTCTGTTATTCATCCACTCTCTCTGAGCTGTTCATGGGCAATGAAATGCCTAAAATATGTACAGGAAGAAGAGAAGTAGAAGAAAAGAGCCTCAGAAGTGAATGAGCAAATAGATCTGCAATAATTGGGAGGTGGTTGTGGTGCTATATATTATTTTCTATGGGTAGTAAGTGGTTTTTAGACATACTTAAAACTGGGAGAGACACTATAAATAAAAATCTATAATTGAAGTCAACATTTTATTTGATAGTTACGTCTGTTTTTTTTCTTTCTTTCTATAAAAAGAATCTTCCAGGGGCGCCTCGGTGGCTCAGTCGGTTGGGCATCCGACTTCGGCTCAGGTCATGGGTTTGAGCCCCACGTTGGGCTCTGTGCTGACAGCTCAGAACCTGGAGCCTGTTTTGGATTCTGTCTACCTCTCTGACCCTCCCTGGCTTGCACTCTGTCTCTCAAAAATAAATAAACATTAAAAAAATTTTTTATTAAAAAAAAAAAGAAGCTTCCATTTTCCCAAGCCCTAACGTTGAGTTAAACCAGAGGTAAAGATTCTGGACTACTGGAGAAAAAGGGGAATCAGGAGACATGATCTTCTGCAGGTGGGCAGCCAACAAGGCTGCTTCCACAGAACAGCAATCAGGCCTCCTGTCACTTGCGGAACTCAGAACCAACTGAGATGGGCATCAACCAGGGAAAAACACTTCCTTTCTAACCAATGGAACTGTACTTGTATGAAATGATGCAGAAAATGGATGGCAGGAGACCTTTCCAATTTCTTATTTATTAGAAAATAGGACTTCTATTTCTATCTGTCTGACCTCTGAGACATCTTTGCAGTAACTGAAATACTGTGATGGATAGTGCTGACTCTAGGAGTCTTTGAAAAATGTTTTCCCTCTGGCCAAACATACAAGTAGAATTAATTTTCCATATTCAGGAACCAGATCCTATTGATTTTATATGCAGATGTGCTCAGCCAACCATCAGGACCTCACAGCACAAAGAATATTTTTTGAGGCTCCCCCCCCATTGGAAGAGTGTGGACCCACTGTGGGTCATGCATGAATTTCTAGCACAGTGAGAACTCAGGATTAGGTTTGCAGATATCGGCACACCCCAGCTTGTCCAGGGATGCTATGAAGTGGGTGAGCAGGAGCTCTGTTACTGGCTGAATTGTGTCCCTCCGAAATTCATATGTTGAAGTCCTAACCTCCAGTACCTCAGGAATGTGACTCTATTTGGAGATGGGGTCTTTAAAGATACAATTAAGTTAAAATGAGCTCAGTAGGGTGTGCTGTAATCCCATCTCATTGGGGTCTTTATAAGACGAAGAAATCTGGGCAAAGACATGCATGGAGGGAAGAGGAAGTGAAGACACAGGGAGAAGGTGGCTATCTACAAGCCAAGGAGATTCTCAGACTTCTGGCCTCCAGAACTATGAGAAAATCAATGTCTGCTGTGTAAGCCACACAGCTGTGCTACTTTGTTATGGCAACCCTAGAGCCTAATACAGCTCTATTTGCACTATGTTAAACTTCATTAGACAATCCATGTCTACACTCAACAAAGGCTGTTCCCCAGCGCTAAGACAAGGTGCTCTTTCTACCTCTTGGCAGCTGGGGAGAGGGAATCAGCCTAAGGAGAGGGATTTGGTGACCATCAGCTAGACCAAGGGCCCCTAGAGTTGGGGAAAGGGAGAGGGAATTATGAAAAGAAGGCTCAATTTTTTTAAATAGAAAATCATCCTTTGTTTTCTTTTGCAAAACTTTACATGCTCACTGTAGAAATAATGGGAAATACAGATGAAAAAAATGGACAAACAAAATGCAACTATGATCTCACCACTTGGAGGTAACTGTTCATACATTGTTGTAAATCTTTCCAGACCTTTTCCTATAAATACATGAATTTACACACACATACACACACACACAGCACAGCAAAATGCAATAGTTTGTTTTTTTATGATCATCTTTCCATGTCAATGATTTTTGATTTATAGTATCATTTCTAATGTCTGTTATTATTTCATTATATTGATTATATCCTAGAAATGGAATTGGTGGGTGGGATGTGTTCAAGCCTAGGCATATGTACAGGCTTTTGATATATGTTGCCAAATTGCCTTCCAGAAATGATGCATCCATTTATATTCAGAAAGTCTATTTTGAGTGCAACATAAAGCCCTGTAACGGGTAACTCTTTACTCAGCTGTTCATGGGCTTTCAGCCAAATTCCTGGGGAGGAGAATGTGGAAACCAGAGGACACTGAAAATCTGTGTTGCCAGTGACTCAGGACACTCACAGGCTTGATGGGGGAGTGTCCAGTGCTGGTTGAGGGGGCATTTCCTACCTTGGTACAGTGATAGGCAGAGTGGAGCCTGGCAGGATGAGTATGTCCTGTGGCCAAGACGGGAGCTGCAAGCTCCAGCGGGAGAGGCCGCGTTGGGTTAGCACCTAGGCGTCTACTGGGAAAGCATGGCGTCCATGGAGTTGTGGAGAATGAAGAGGTGTGAAGAGGGGACTCATGTTGCTCACTTGATAGTGGGGATCATATCTCTGGGGATCTCTGAATGGGCTGGGAGGGACCCTTCGGCTGAGGTTCCAGGGATTTTACTGCAGGGAGCCTGAGATCACTGAGATTATGACCCCTGGTTGTTAATTTTATCCCTCAGGCTTTCAGGGCCTGGGAAAATACAGGTTATACCAGGGAATGAGTACAGAAGGCCCGATAGCCTTTGCAGTTTTTATGCATTAATGGAAGATGCTGTTTGACTTTGGTTCTTTGCCCAGTATAAGAGATCCCAGGGGGGCATACTTAAAAGGAAAACCAAGCTAATCTTAAATGAAAAAGGAACTATTTTATTTTATAAACATGAAAATTATACGGCACTCAATAAAATGTGTTGGCAAGTAAACTCCTGACACATTGTATGATAAATAAAGTAGGCTAGCTCCTCTTGGGGGAAGAACTTGAATTCTACTTATCGTTAGATTAAGAACTTTCGACAGGAATCTTTCTAGGGAAGATAAACCATGGTCTCTGATTTACTGGTGGATAGAGCATAGTAGAAAAGGGAATAGCACCTTCATTGTTGTCCAGAAAGGGATTGTTACCCTTCTTACTGTGTTTCAAGACATTCACAGAGCACCTGGTCATCTTTGGGCCATGGACCTTTGCTGGTCAGACATAACCTATACATGAGAAGGACAGTCACGTTGATCTTGATATGGACTTTGAGAAAGAATAATGTATTGTAGATAAGAGTGAAGAATTAACAGCAGTTTGACTTCTTTGTAATGTAGATTTAGCTGCCAAAGTTGCTCCCAAAAGTAAACTTATGTTCTGTACATTTGCCCAAGGCAATGAATAAATTTCCAATAAAACAAACAAACAATTCTTTCCTTGGGGTTGTTTTCTTCTATCTTCAAGTGGTACCATGGAGAATTAATTACTTCATAATCTTGCTCATGATAGCTTATCCAATTAAACATAGTTATGGAAAAACAGGGCTTACCGTCTATCACTGGTTTAGGCTGAGAACTTTTGAGGCGCAGCGAGGGCCGGAAGCGGGTTCGGTCGTTGAAGCTCCAGCTTTTCTGCACTTTGGTGGGGCTGCCCTCGGCTGTGATGTCGGTGCTCGGGGACCTCCTGTCACCTACTGAGGCTTGTCTGCTCTTAATACTCTGGCCCCTTGGGCTAGCCATGCGTACTCGCTCCTTAAAACTTAGCTTCTGACTGTGGACAACAGAGGCATGATTATTCCATTTCAAGCAATCTCTTCCACTCCACTTGGGTAAATACTTTGATGAAACTGTATATTATATTTCAATAGTATTTTCAGCGAGTAGGAGCATAGCAATATATTCTTCCCTTATTGAAAATCTGAGCTTTATTTAAACTCTCTCTTTGCATTCATTTGAGCTCAATCTCACTAGACAGGTATGCACACCCTTCCTGGATTCTTCATAGAAAGGACTGAGATCGGGCACGGTAGTTTGTACACAATTACCCTGGAAACAACCAAGAACTGGTTCGGTATTTGCTTTAGAAACAGACTTTAGCTTTAACCTCAACTTTACAGATGAAAAAAAAGTTATTTTTTATTTGGGAAAATATCTCTTTGTGATTTCTAAGCCTTTCTACAGGGATGACAGTTACATATACATATATATCTACATTCTGCATGCATTTCATATTCCAGGCAAGATTACGATATCCATAAATTCATGCAATCTCATATCAGTTGGTGGTACTGCATACTTAATATTAAACATACAACACTTAACACCCATTTCTTTAATGCTCGCATTCATTCTTGTGAGACAAAAACCACACAATGTACAACAGCCCCAACATATAATGAATGTGATGACTGATTAACGGAATGAGATGTTATGTTCACTAACACAATTTCCTGCTATTAAACAGGTTATTGATTTGCTGTGGCAGCTACTGGTAAATTATATTTGTTCAGACATTCAGTTCTCAGATGCCAGCTAGGACTGAAATGCTGTGTGCTGATCAAGGAAGCATCAACAACAACAAAACCCAAAGTGCATCTCCGTGCTTTCCTAATCAAAAGATGTAGTGTGATGTGGTGGGAAGGGCAGGCTGGAGTCAAAAAGACTTGAGGTTTGGAGTCCTCAGCTCCAACATAAAGATGAAAACAGCAGCGTTGCTAAGAGATTTTTGTGGGAATCAAATGAATGGTAGGAATTGTCGTGTACCCATTTTGTTTGTGTTCTTGTTTAATTTCTAAACCACTGTTACTCATTAGAAAGTGACACTGTTATCCAGTGACAGGCCCGGGACTCTATAGGGTCTGAAGAAATGAAGGGTGAAGGGTCTGAGGGCAGTAACTTGGAGCAGCCACTCTGAGATGCTGAGATTCCAGTCATGCTGCAGCCTTTGTGGGGCATGAAGGAGGCAGTGTTCTCATGGACACGGATTATCTGAGACGAAGTGGTGTCCTTGTTTTTTCCACTTACCGCAATGTCCACTGTCCCCAGCTGCAGCATGCCAACAGCAAATGTGTTTAGTGGATATGTGTTTTGTAGCTAACAAGAAACAGTAACATTTATTTTTCCATGCCTAGTTGCTTAACAAATGATATTCTAAAAAGACACCACATTTTATGTGTTTACATGAAGACAAATCAAATAATGAACTGCGGTGATCAGAAAGTCCTGGTAACAATAAACAAGTTGACCATGCAGCTGACAGCCCCCCTCTAAAATGCAGACATAGCTAAGTCCAGCGTGACTAGCTGAAGGCACATGCAGGGAACAGGCCGGGCAGTTTTGTGATGGGGTCAGGTGGGTTCAAGAGTTCTTTAAAACAATCGCATCAGTCAAAGGCTTCCTTTGTACTTGACAAATGCATGATTAAATGGTAGGTCACATTAAACAACAGCAACAATAACATATAAAACTGTATCTTTTTATGCTCGGGTTAGGTTCTTCACGTCATCCCAAACCTTCCGATTATTTAAACAAATCCTCAAAGGGACAGGGCCCAAAATGTCTACCCTTTTCAAGCTTTTTCTTTCTTTCTTTTTTTTAAATAGTAAAGACTTCATATCTCTTCAGTTTCAGCACATCTGTTCCATCATTTAAATTTATGATGATTGGGTTCAGGAACATATGCTCAACTCTGCACCTTTATTTCAATTAATGAATGGCTCAAGTTTACACAGCTATCATTACAAGTATTCTCACTATACTTCATCTAATTGATTATCTTTTCTGGAGTTAATAGATGCTAATTACTACAGAAGGCTGAGTTTAGTTAATATCAAACCATTTTCTCAAACTTTAAAGATTTATCTCTTTCTTATACCAACTAAATGAAGAGAAAACTGATAAAAAATCATAAAACCATTTAATATGAAATTTAGTTTTTCCTTTTTAAAAATTTCAATTACTGAAAAAGTAAAAAAATCTGACATAAGCATCGGTGTCACACCTGGCATGGTTTATCTGCAGTAACAAAACATTTAAAAGCAATTGCTTCTATGGAGATATTTTTTAAAAGTTGCCTCTATGAAACATTTTGATATTATCTCTAATAATCAATGGAAAGTGAAAATAATATTAGTCTCTGAATCTTAGTATTATTTAAAGCACTTAAAGTTGATAGAAATGAATTCAGGTACTATTTCCCTTTTTGTCCTTCTCAGCTGCATGAATATTTGCCAATGTCTATATTAAAAAATAGCAGAATTATTTTTAACTGAATCCAACATATTACCTATGAAATTAGAAGAAAAAAGATGTAATGTTTTCACTCTCTCTTTTGACATAATTGTATGAAAGTTAAGAATAAGATCTTAACCCAGAACTTTTAACCAGGCAAAAATTTTGTTCTCCAAAGCAAAGACCTGTTCTTACAAAAAGCTCACTTTTGTTAGTTTTTCTACTTCTTTTCCCCTTTGGAAATCAACAGAGCATCTTGTTTAGATGACTATTAACTTGATTAGATGAATGTTATTGAAAATGCACATTGATCACAAATACAAACTCTTTGCTGGTCCATTGAAGTTTGCATTATTTTCCTGCTTTTTTGCCACATCTATAAACACAATTTTTTGAGGAAGATTTATGTAACAATATTTTTAGGAAGACTGTCAAAGATTATTCCCAGGAGACCAACAAGGTGGTCTCTCTCTGGAGAAAGTAACCAAAAGGACATCGTGGTCATGGATTGCGGCATCTTTGAGTATGCAGTCCCACCTTCCCATCTGAGGACTATAGTGGGGGAGCCTGCACAACTACTGGGAATTCTGCAAGGGAATTCTTCCCTCTCTAGGAACCAGATGTACAAGTTACTCAAATGGCCCAACATGCAGGCTACTACCGGTTGTTCCCTGCCAGGGAACTATGTGGCATTACTGTAACCCCAGAGTAATCCTCTTGGACCTAGAATGCTATAGTTCTTGTTATCCTTAATTACGGTTTTAGCCCTTCATAGGATAAGCATTCAACAAATTCTCGCCCCAGGCACAATATGGCAACTGAGCCAAAACCATCCAGTGCGTGCGGCAGCTCAGCAGTTGTCCTACCACAAGGGGGCGCCAAGGGGCTGACTGCCAGTGCTGTGCGGGACCCTGCCTATTTGTCCCTGGGGTAGAGTATCAAAGCAGGCAACAGGCAACAAGGAAAATTACAAGCGGGTTGAAAACCTCATTCAAGAAGTCCTTAGGAAGAGTGAGTCTGAGCAGGGCTCAGGTAGGATGGCGGTGTAACCTGGTCATGCACCTGAGGTTAGTTGGCATTCTCAAATTTCATGTCAATAGCCGGGATGCTGGGTACCTCTGCTTCCGTGAGGTGTACATTCTGAAGAGCTTCTGCTTATTACTACAGAACTTACTAGGAGTGAGGGAAATAGAGCAGCACATTACTAAGCATTTCACCACCATGAAAGTGCTCAGGGATTTCTTTTTCTTTTTAGAACAAAGCCATTTGGCTTTGTTGTTTTTCAGATATAAGTATACAGACTATTTAAGCAGTGAGTACTAACTATGCAGTTTAATCGTGCTGCTGGAAATATAACCAGTGCTCTTAATGGTTAGGCTGAAATAACTGGATGTGAAATAGGGCATTACAGATGATGGACGTCTATGTGTTAGCATCTGATTCATATGAAAATTAAGAAGATAAATATTTTAGAAATAGCAATCCTTGTAATAAATAGCAATGCAACAGAGTAGAAATGAGGAACAAAATATTTCAGAACTTAAAAAAATAAATATTTATAGGAATCAATGAAGTTGATACCATTAATTGCTTTGAAATATTTAAAAAAAGTTTCTTGATTTGTATAAGACACCTGTAGTTATAGTTAATATTGGTAAATAGTTGTCAGAATACATGCTCAAAAAAGTCAGAAGAAAAGATTCTAGGTCACTAGCTTGTTAAAAAAAGAGTTTCTTACTGTAAGTCGTATGATGTGTTTTTAAAAGACTAAATCCTTTCCCTCTATCAATAAATGAGAACAGAAGGAGAGACCATTTTCAAAAGATTATTTTTGAAACAATCTAACATTTTGCCCATAAGGACACAAGTTGATTATGCTGAAAAAAGAAGTCTAGTCTTACTTAGTTTAACAACACATGCAGATCATTCTTTGCGCACAGAAGAAAGAAAATGTAAATAATGGAAAATAAATGCAGACGAAATACAAGAACACACAGTCTTTTCTGTCAGCATTCTAGAGTTCTCTCCTAAGAGCCATTCATCTCAGAACCTTATGAAGCCAACCACATAGGAGCTATTTGGACAGAGCACTCAGTGGATCACAGCACAAGATGATAACATAATAAAAGAGTATCATTTATGCTTTAACTTTTAAGACATGCATCCTTGTAACAGTCTCACAAGAACCTGTTAAAGCAACTTTAGATAGTCTACTAAGAAGTCTGACAGAGTTCTATTTAAAGCTATACACTGTGATCAAGGCAGCTTAACTATGGAGCAGGCACATAGCCAACAATTGTTGATTAAGGAGACAGGGTAAGCAGAGGCAGCGAGATTTACAGATCATCCCTAAACCTCCATTGGCATGATCTATTCTCGTAGCAATAAAAACCTAGTAGGCAGGAAGAAGTAAGAGCCTTTTTGTGGCAGTGTGCTCTCGACGGCTAACTGACTTTCTTGTCAAGGAGGGAAGGAGGAGGACATAAAACCTCAAGGTGAGAGTATTGGCTTAATCTGGTTAGATGGTTTATAGGTAAATTCTATTTTCTGACAGTGACAATTTATACTAAAATGGAAAAACTATCCAGTTTAAAAAATGAGTTGGAAAATTCCTTAATGGAATGATTAATTGCAATAAAATCAGTAAACATATTCACCACATATGAGATTAGAACTGTTTTAGTGGGAAGACAGAGGAAAACAAATGAATAATTAAATGATGCTAAACAACTTTCATTTATGGTCTAAGTAAAGGAAGAACAGAGCAGGCTCCATTGACACTAACAGTAATGTACCTGACCCTGTACCAAACAAAGAGACATTATTTTAACTGTTGTTCAGCTGAGCTCTTGAGACCGTTGGTTTGCATTTTAAAGAAAAATTTTGGACCTGTCACGAACAATGCAAAAGCATCATGGAACTGGATGTCTTTCCCTAGCCAAAACATCATAGATACATTTTGTTTAAACATACCCTAACCTCAGTGTAGAAAGACAAAAATCTAACAAGAATATTCCAAAGCAGGGAACCTTGTTAACTATGGGGGTAAATGAATGTGTGATGCCTCACTACATTCTGCAGAGAGAAAAGCCTCTCTGTGTATGGCCTGGTCATTCAGAGGTAACAAATGCCAGGCACCTGGAGAGAGTTATTGGCTACTGGACTAACCTCATCTACACTTGAATTACTCCCAGTTCTTAACACAATGAAAAACCATATGGAAAGATTTAGGAGAGTCTAGGCTCTGAGATATCTGGAAGATAACAGAGTTGGCTAAAGTTTCTCTCTTCTGCTTCTCTGAATCACCATCAATAACCCTGTGGCCCCAAACACAGTGAGGGGCTTTGCACTGGGGAGGTGTTGATCAATCCACTTGAAACTGGGACAAGGATTATCAATATTATTAGTCTAAACCCAGATCTGCTCTCGTCCAAGAAACAGTCCTCATTCTAAATGCATTTTCTTTTGTTTGTATTTTGCTGGAGTAAGGGCAAATTTGTTTTTCTTAAGGTGGCACTGTTGCTGTTGTTAATACAATAGTCTTTTTGCATTCATTATGCAGTATTGGAAATTCCATTGCCTATGGAGCACAAGGTGAAAGCTAACCTAATGTTAAAATGGGAGTTTCAGCTTGTTTCCTTCAGAATGAAATGTTTTAATTTTTTCATTTTCTCTCTTTTTATGTATTTCCTTTTTCTCATTTTTGTTGGTGTTTTTCTTCATAAAACTACTTGAGGTCAGGAACATTTTATTACTCCATCCAAGAACTGTATATTGAGCATATTCTCTGTCATAGCTTTACACAGGGTGGTAGGATACATAATTGGGGGATAGAAGACCTAAGTGTATGAAGTATGAAGAAGCATCAAGTAAGGCACGCGTGCTAAATAGTAATAGAGGACCTGTTTCACAGTGGTTTTCCAAATGTCCATGACCAGAGAGAAGCAAGAAATCTCTGTTACATAGCTCAGTGTTTCTGTATATGTTCAAAACTGAAGGTGAGTTATTTTTGACACCCTTAGTCACAATTATGTAGAATAAATTTTAACGTTTTAGGTATATGTGAACATCATGAAATTAAAAAAATTTGGTTGTTGTCTGTTTGAATCACAACAGCGGACTAGGAGGTTCCTTGTTGGAGTGAGGAGCAGAAGCTCAACAGTGACACTTTAGTTTTGTCTTTACTTTCTGCCTCGGTGACATTGGGAAAAAGTGCAAGATCATGTGTCAGCCCAAGGGGACCCCTCCCTCAGGACTGCCATAAAGAGTCACACTTTTGCAAGCATTTTTACACAACTCACAAGTTTCCCTTTTAGGCACCAATAGATCTGTTTTGGAGGATGAAACCAAGACAGGTGACCTTACTCTTAGGCAACTATGGAGTTTGTGCCAAAGATTTGGAGTTTCTGCCTTTAGGATTTGGAGATAAATTACCCTTTGTAAATGGATAGCTCCGAAAACAAGGAAAACTTTTCAAATATCATCAGATAGACTAAAAGAGCTTATAATGGCTGTGATTCATTTTGTGTAACTCCTTTCAGGTAAAATTGTCATGACAGAAGGACGGTGGGGTTTGTATGGATGGAGTCTAGACAAAAGAGGACTAAAGGGTCAGAATTGGTCAGCCTGCCTCTTCTAGAGTCTATACAAAGAATGTTCTGAGTCTGATGACCAGAACCTCTCTTTGGGCAGAAATATCTCTAAAGTGGAGAAGACCAAATCTTCAGGCTTTAAAACTTTCTGGAAGTATCATCCAGGAATATCCAATGACCTTTGCTCTAACTCCTTGTCTACCAAAGAAGAGAAGGGTCTTTAATGCCACCCTGGTGTAGGCTTACCTACCCCAAAGGAGTGTTGTGCATCCTACCACATCTGTCTCCCATGATAGGTGCATTTATGTTTTGGCTTGTGAATCTTTTTAGGTGTTAATTAACATAATGCAGAAATGGGTGGGCCAGATTCTCATCACCCCAAGTGAACTTCCAAAACTAGTTTCAGTACTGTATACATGTATTGCAATTAATGTCATTAGTAGGACAGTACATAACTAAATGAATGATCCTTGGACTCCCGTTGGTCCCCACTGAGGGGCCAATTCTGTGCAGGTGGGGGGGGGCAGGGAACGCCGGTGTTCCCTCAATACTGAAACAAACAGCAGTGACTGGAAAAAGTTTTTTCTTCTTCCCTTTCAGGAACCTGGGTTTCTTCTGCTGGTTCTGCCTCTGCTACTCCTCACACCATCAGTGCTGAGATCCACCTGGCTCTGTCCTTTGAAGCTTTGCTCCCAAATTCAGATCCTTCCTGGCACTTACTAACACAGAATAAAATGTTCTCTTTCACCTCCTATTCCCCTATGTCTAACTCTCTGCTTTTTAATCTGATAAAGCATTTCCTTGAAAGGCATGAAAGAATGACCATAAATTACTTGGTGAAGTTTCTGGGAGGATTATCTTCTTCTTAAAGGATGGTGGGTGGGTGAGGGGGCCGGGTAGGGGGAGCTCTTCTCCTGAAGCATGTCACCTGAGTAAGCCTCAGCGCTTAATGAGCTGGAGATGTCACAGAAAGATTGTTCCTACCTTCTATACACAGTGTTCCTTTTGCCAAAAAAACCCAATTTCTTATTCTAAAAGAAGGACCCTGAAGAAGGGGAATATATCTTCCTGGAATTTGAATACTTGGGTTAAGACTTCTCTCTGAGAAAATGGTAGCATGAAATAACCAAAAGCCATAGTTATTATTTTTCCCCAAGAATGTTCCATGCCCTGCCGATTGTAAAAAGCAGTGAGTGAGTTACGGAGACACTTATGCTTCTAAGGGAAAAAAAAGAATCAATGAAACAGCAACCTTTGCAGGCAATATTGTGGAAGGTCACTTTTAATCATTTCCAGTTTGTGATCAATTTTACTCACATGAGACACATTTAAAACATCTGTTAGGCATCAGATTTATAAACAAACATGTAGCAGAAGAGAAATCACAAACCTGCTTGATGTTTCCCCTTGTTCTTTCCTTCAGGTGCGTGCAGGCAGAAGAGAAATGATGATAAACTGGTGAATACATGTATAGCACTTGATAATGGCCAAATTGGAGATTGGGGAATAAAATTACCTTAAGTATTTCTTTTCAAGCAAGATCCATAGAAGCAATAGTCTTTGTAATAAGTGTGCCTAACTTTTAAACATCTATTTTTTGTGCCACAGACCTGAGCTGGCACATTTACTTAGCAAGACCAACAGTGCTCACATGTCACCCAAAACTATAGACTCTTCAGTAGCTGAAGTTATCCATCCATAGTTAAGAAAAAGTGGTTCTGATCTAACTGGCATTAGCAAAGACTCTTAGAATGGTGCTGGCAACACTGTAGCTGTAGTCCTGTGCTTTAGGCAGACTTTTGAATTCCTAAATCTGGATTCATTAATGTGTGACTGTGGCCTTGTACTTTAATCACTTGTTGAGGAAGATTTTGTTTTCATATTGCATACCATAGGAATTCTCTTGGAATAAATTAGGCACATAGAAAGTTAATCACAACTCTCCTAGCCTAGTGTTGGATGGCATTTTTAATAACCCATCTAGGCAGATTCAGGTCTGTGCAACCTGGTGTAGGGTCCCTGCTCTTTGGGAATGAGCTGTGTGTCCTTGGACAAACATCTTACTTTCTTGTAGGCCTTGATTTTCTTATGAATAAATTGAAGGCGTTAGATTAATAATGTCTAAATTCTGACTTCTTAAGTATCACATGGCATCCTTGGAGCTTGATAATTCCCCACAGCTTCACAAAATATCAGACTCATTCCCTAAAAGAGCACATTTACCTGTGTTATACACTTTACATAGCCTTCATTTTCTTGGAGAAGAAAATCAAGAAAAAATATGTCCTGCTGTAAATCCTTCTGTTATTAAAACAGAACTTTGAAATAGCAACTGCTAAGACCTTGAAAATGTATGTGAGACGAGCCAGACCAGAAAGGAGAGAGTCGGAAACTGCTGTGTGTATCCCTGGCAGGTTTGAGTGGGTATGGCATGCCCCTCCCTCCCCCGCACACTTGTCACACCTCTCTTCCATCCTACTCCCTGGAATAAGGTTGAGGAGTCAAAGCATCTCATTTTATCTCTAAAACTGCTGGGGAGAAGAGCATGAGTTCGTGTTTTTTAATAACAATATCATTGATGATGCTGCTGTTGATAATATGATCTCTCTTCCCTGACCACCTGTTTAAAATTGCAGTCCCTAATGTCCCTTAAATTCTTTCCCTACTTTACTTTTCTCCTTAGCACTATTGCCATCTAATATATTACATATTTATTTGTTTGTTTTCTCTTCCCAATGTTTGTTGAATATATATTCCCTGCAGCCTGAGATTCTAATCTATTTGTTTTTTTTTCTTTCACTGCTACATTTCTAATAGGTACTCAACGAATAGTTATTTAATGAATGAATGCATGCATGAATGAATGAATCATTTCTTCCTTCAGAAGTTCTTAAACTCTGAATGTTATAGGAAATATACTATGTAAATAAAAAGAAGTTTCACTCTGTTTCTGACTACATCACTCTGCACTCAGTAAGCCAGCTAATTATAAATGTCAAAATATCTAAGTTATTGTAAGTTACTCTCTTCACAGATCTACAAACTTGAATAAAGCAGGCATGCTTTCTAAAGCAAAGGTTCTGAACTTGGCTTCAGGGAGTCCGTGAATACATTAAAATGGTAGGCAAAGTTTTGATTTTTTGTGCATTGAATATTTTTTGTCGTGAAGAGTCCATAATTATGATCATTCTCTATGGTTTAACAAAAACAACAACAATAATAAAGATTAAGAACCACACAATTTGGAGCAATAATGTGTCACTAAAGGGAGAGATGTTAGGACATCCAGGTTCCTATGAACTTTGCTAGTGACTGTTGTGTCATTCTGGACAAGTACCTGCTATTGAGTAAATGGGACTGAGATTCAGAGGTTAATGTGTGTGTGTGTGTGGGGGGGGTGGTGTAGGGAGACGATAATGAAGGGGATGGCTGATAGCCAGAGTGGAATAGGATGAATACAGGTGTTTGCATAAATTCTCCTCTACCCGCCTGCCCCCCCCCCCCATTTAAAATGGAAGATATCAGAGGAAACAGAGAAATTATGTGAGTAAAATAATAGCTTATGCATTGGGAGAATGTGACTCATTATTAATTTTTTTCTAGGTTTCAGAATGACCTTAATCCAAAAACTTGCGAAACTAGAAAGCCAAATTATCACATGATAAGAGACCACTCTCTTCTGTCACTTGAGAACCTTCTTTTGTTTTTTTCTACTAGCCTTCCTCTTACAAATTAACCCAGACAACTTCATGAGTACAAGGCATGCAATTTCTATACAGTTCCCATTTCTGATTCATACCCCCAAGTACTAGATGGCATGAGTTATGTCCCTTTTTTGTTTTTAATACCACAACTTTGAAAGAGTCTTATACTCAACAGAGGAAATTCAACTAAATTTTAAGATCTATGCGAAAAGACAATTCTCATCCATGCGTTCAGTCAACACTATCCATGCTTCTATCCTTGCTAAGGTTCCATCTCTTCTAAAGCCTAGGGTTCTGTGAGTATCTGTCACAAGTGCTGACAAAGTTTTGACTCCAACTTCTAGGAGACATGTCCTATCGGAGCTTAGAGGTTATCTTGCTCACCTTTAGTCCTTCACTTGGTAGATGGGAAAACTGAGGCCCAAGGAAGATTAGGGAAGCAATGTAATGGATCCTGACAGTGACACATCTATAGCTTCTCAACAGCATGCACTCTGAAGCATCACAAATCTCCTTCGAGACTGAAATTCCAGGCAACAAGTCATGGAGGTTTCCCCAGATGATTCCTCTTCCACATCAAGTAAGAAGGAGGTTTTTATGACTGAATCACAGTAGTTAGATGCCTTGAACCCTTTTCAGCAACTAGGATTAAGGTTTTGTTGGACTAGGAAGGGAAACAGCAAGTGCTCTAGAATACTAAATCAGATAAGCACTTTGATAACGTTTGAACAATGTGAGGAATGGACTGTTGTAATCAAGCTGGGTGACACACAGAAAGCCTTTCCCTTGACTTGGTTGCTTTGCTTGTTTCACTGATTTCTTTAATTAGATGGTGATTATGATTTAGTATGTTCTGCTAGTTGAACTGGAGTCTAGGATTTCAGGACTAAGGACTTTTTTTTTTTTAAATTAAAGATCACTGTGGTAGCCATTATGGCCATTCATAATTTTTCCGGTTCTTCTCTCTTTTTCAGGCACATAGTATGATTGCACTTTCCCATCCTCTTTGAGTTGAAGCATGGTCAGGTGATTTGTCTTGACCAATGGAATGTGAATGAAAGCCATATTACTTTCAAATTTTGAATGCTTATTTCAACTTTTAATTTGATTGGTCCCATGGCTTCACTGTAGGTTTTAATCCTATTAGGACTCCAGCTCTTCTTTTGCTACTGATACTAGTTTGATCAGCAAGTGAAAGCTCAAGGACCATCCTGTCAGGAGATCCAGATGAGAGAGGGCTTTGAGGGACTTCATGCAAACATACATTGCTCTCAAAGTGTTCCCTGCTTGGGGTCAGGTATTGGATGGAGTTTAAACAGTCATTGTTTTTCAGGAGCCCTAGTGCTTACCTTTAGAATTTTGGTGGGTTTTATGAAATGATTTATTAGAAAATAAACATGTAATAATAGAAATAAATCTCTATAAAAATTTGGATTCCTTTAATCTTTAAGCTCAGTCTATGAATGGTGAGGAATGATCCTGAGTCCATTTAGTTTTGTGCCTGAGTTGCTGCTGAACAGGGCTGAATCTCTCAAAGAGCAGCAGAGAATAAGACAAGCCAAAAGTCAACACGTGTGTGCACGTGTGCGCATGCATACATGGGTGTATGCGCAAGTGCGTGTGCGTGCGTGTGTGTGATTTATTTTGCAAACTTGAGGAGGCTTGATGACAGCATCAGCTGTCACACTGATACCTACTTGGTGGGGCTGCAGGTGTGCAAGGCCTTCAAGTGTGGCTTCCAGGTTGCAATGGAAACAGATTTCTCATCAGCTGCATAACTACGCCAAACGCACTGCATGTGGCATACATGAGGACATAAAAAACAAAAACAAAAGAGAGGAGAAAACAGAATAACATGAAAAGGGAGATTATTAAGTTACTATATCTTAAGAATCTTTTCCTTGTCATACTTGGCCCTGATAAATGCCCAAAGGGTGAAAAAGACTACCTTTGCATATTCTTTCACATTAGTAGAATTGTTTGTCCAAACAACTCACACCAAACAAAAAAAGTACCAAGGGGTGCCTGGGTGGCTCAGTTGGTTAAGCATCTGACTCTTGATTTCAGCTCATGTCATTATCTTGTGGTTCATGGGATCAAGCCCCAAGTCGGGCTCTGTGCTGACAAAGTGGAGCCTGCTTGGGATTCTCTGTCTCCCTTTCTCTCTGCCCCTCCCCCACTTGCTCACGCTCTCTCTCTCCCTCTTTCTCAAAAAAAGAATAAAAATTAAAAAAAGAAAGAGCCCAGCAATTACTTAACAACATTGTTTCAGAAGTAAATTAAAAAAAAAAAAGAATAAAAGTACCAAAAAGTAAAACATGAAGCAATTTTTGAATTGGCTAGGAAGAGATATGACTTATTTGAGGTAAATTATCTGAGTATGAACATGTCTTCCAGGAACCAACTGTATATCTTTAATCACTATTTGATAAGATAGTGGCAAAGGACTACTGAAAACCCACAATGCAACTAGTAAACTAACTAGTAAATTAATGACCACCAGAGTCATTAATGTACGTGAATTAGTGTAATTCCATGATGAACTGTGTAATATTCCTAATGCTAAAAATGGAGACAGTGGTAACAAAATGCAGGGCTAAAACAAGATGGGGAAATGTATTCTCTAGGAATATAATTGGAAAGTTAAAAATTAATGTCATGGTTGGGGTGCCTGGGTGGCTCAGTCGGTTAAGTCAACTTCAACTCAGGTCATAATCTCGCTGTTTGTGAGTTTCAGCCTCCCGGACTCTGTGCTGACAGCTCAGAACCTGGAGCCTGCTTAGGATTCCGTGTCTCATCTCCAAAGGCATGGGAATTAAAAGCAAAACTGAACTATTGGGACCTCATCAAGATAAAAAGCTTCTGCACTGCAAAGAAAACAATCAACAGAACTAAAAGGCAACCAACAGAATGGGAAAAGATATTTGCAAATGACATATCAGACAAAGGTCTAGTCTCCAAAATCTATAAAGAACTCACCAAACTCCACACCTGAAAAACAAATAATACAGTGAAGAAATGGGCAGAAGACATGAATAGACACTTCTCTAAAGAAGACCTCCAGATGGCCAACAGGCACATGAAAAGATGCTCAACGTCACTCCTCATCAGGGAAATACAAATCAAAACCACACTGAGATATTACCTCATGCCAGTCAGAGTGGCTAAAATGAAAAAATTGGGAGACTATAGGTGCTGGAGAGGATGTGGAGAAATGGGAACCCTCTTGCACTGCTGGTGTGAAGGCAAACTGGTGCAGCCACTCTGGAAAATAGTATGGAGGTTCCTCAAAAAATTAAAAATAGATCTACCCTATGACCCAGCAATAGCACTGCTAGGAATTTACCCAAGGGATACGGGAGTGCTGATGCATAGGGGCACTTGTACCCCAATGTTTATAGCAGCACTTTCAACAATAGCCAAATTATGGAAAGAGCCTAAATGTCCATCAACTGATGAATGAATAAAGAAATTGTGGTTTATATACACAATGGAATACTACTTGGCAATGAGAAAGGATGAAATATGGCTTTTTGTAGCAATGTGGATGGAACTAGAGCGTGTTATGCTAAGTGAAATAAGCCATACAGAGAAAGACGGATACCATATGTTTTCACTCCTATGTGGATCCTGAGAAACTTAACAGAAGACCATGGGGGAGGGGAAGGAAAAAAAAAGTTAGAGAGGGAGGGAGCCAAACCATAAGAGACTCTTAAAAACTGAGAACAAACTGAGGGCTGATGGGGGGTGGAAGGGGGGGGGTGGTGATGGGCATTGAGTAGGGCACCTGTTGGGATGAGCACTGGGTGTTGCATGGAAACCAATTTGACAATAAATTTCATATTAAAAGAAAAAGGATTCTGTGTCTCTCCCTCTCTCTGCCCCTCCCCCGCTTGTGCTCTGTCTCTCTCTCTCTCTCTCTCTCTCTCTCAAGAATAAACATTAAAAACTTTTTTTTAATTAAAAAAATTAATGTCATAGTTTAAGATTATGTTTATGGCTTTTTGATGTAAAACATAAGCTCTCTTTACTTCATACATAATTACACCTGATACATACAATACAATGTATTTTCATGTAGTCTTCACACTCAGAGTATGGATTAAGACTCTTATTTTGTATAAGAGAAAATAAAGGCTCAGATAAATTAAGTGGTTGGTAGAGTTGAGACATTATCTCAGATTGCCTGGCTCTTGGTCTTAGAATCCCTCTATTGTCCTTTGCTTACTACTTGCTGACTATTGCTGGAAAAGTTTCCCTTTAAACTGTCCATTTGAGAGATTGCTTGAACGTACTTTCCATGTAGATTTAAATGAATTTTTTCCTTTTTAATAAGTCTGCAAACATTTATTTAAAAAAATTTTTTTTAAGTTTATTTATTTTGAGAGAGAGAGAGAGAGACAGAGAGAGAGAGAGGGAGAGTACAAGCAGGGGAGGGACAGAGGGGGGGGGGAGAGAGAATCCCAATGAGGGATGAGGGGCTCAAACTCTCAAACCATAAGATCATGACCTGAACCAAAACCAAGAGTCGGATGCTTAACTGACTGAGCCACTCAGGCGCCCCAGTCTGTAAACATTTCTAATGACCAAGTGTTTACTCCAATATTCCAAGAGAAAAGTTTTTTTTATTACAATTCATAAATCAAAGCATTCTACTTTATTGGGCAGATTCATTTAAATGGGTCATATCCCCGCTAAATAACTATCATTCATGATTTTGAAACTTATAAGGAAGAGAACATTGATCAATGATCACTGATCATTTGATCAATAGTCAAAACTTACAATGAAGAGAATATCATTAAATAAATGTGTACTGAACAAAAAAAGTTAAAAATTGACCCAACAACTTTGGGAAACTGGCAGTATCTATTAAAGCTGAATGTATATATATCTTATGATACAGCTACATACTCCTACATACATACTCAGTAGGTGTGTTTATATATGTTCACCAAAAGATATGTACTATAGTGTTCAAAACTGCACTGCTCTCTTAATAAACTGAAGCTGGAAATGTTCAAACTCCTACTAACAGTAGAATAAAGAGGTAAGTTGTGGTACATTAACATAATGGAATGGTACACTATTACAACAGTAACAGCACACTGGAACTATGCTCGATGATGGACAAGCTTCATATGAATAACGTTGAGTGAAAGAAACAAGACACAGAAGGGTACATGTCATGTAATTCCATTTTCATAAAGTACAAGCAACAGGAAAAACTAAGCTATGCTGTTAGAACACCAGCACAGTGAGGGACAGTGATTGAGAAAAGGTATATAGGAGGTACTGTTTAGGTTCTGTTTCTTTATCTGGGTACTGTTTACACAGCAGTGCTCAGTTCTCTTTAGATATGTGCTCTATTCTGTATTCACATTGTACTTCAATAAAATGTTCAAGAAGTGATATAAAAAACTAGAAAAATATATAGTAAGACCTGAGGGTATATATATTTTTAAATATTTTTAAGGAAAGTTTAAATAATTGAAGCAGGGTTTCTTGCCTGGAGCCTTGCTTACATGGCTCATGCTGATTTATCCTACAGATCTGTGAAAACTTCTGCTAAATATCTTGGTATCTTAAAGAGTAAAACAATTACTGTTTCATCCTGAAATGGTAGTTTTTGCAAATATTGTACAAACATAATTTACAGAGTGACCTCGAGTAACCAATGAAAACACATGGGTTTATTACTGCAGCTTCTTTTTTTTTTTTTTAGTTTATTTATTTATTTTGAGAGAGAGAGAGAGAGAGAGAGAGAGAGCATGTGTCTGTGTGTGCCCATGAGCAGTGGTAGGACAGACAGACAGGGAGAGAGAGAATCCCAAGCAGGCTCCACACTATCAGCACAGAGCCCCATGAGGGACTTGATCTCACAACTGTGAGATCATGACCATGAGATCATGACCTGAGCTGAAATCAAGATTTGGACACTTATCCGACTGAGTCATTCAGGTGCCCTTATTATTGCAGCTTCTCATGTAGTGAGGCCCAGAGAACTTCCAATGCTTTGATAGCATATATGGCTGGTTTAATTTAACAATTTTCATAGAAGGCATCATATATATGTGAATTCAGATGCTTTGAAAGCATGACCCATGTAGAACTAGAAGCACACAGCAAGTCTGTGCATTATTAGATACCAGTGACAAAAATCCCAAACAATATAACAAAAAGTGGAACTAAGGCATTACCTGCCAATGTTATAAAGAACTGGGGGCAAGAGAAGCCTCTTTTAGAAAATTGAATATTTTCTTAAAAATGAGACCTGGTTTCTTGCTCTTTTTCTATCACATTGATCTCAATAGCTAAGCTCTTATTCCTTTCATTACTCTTCTCCCAGAAATGTCTTGTAAATGGGAGGTACAGAAGGAGCAAGTGGCATCTATATTGGGGCTGATATTAGGTAACAGTCAAGATAGAAGCGGAAAGTGTAGCTCCATTAGTCTTATACTCTTAATAACTTTGTCTTGTCCTTAGCTCCGTCTCTCTCTCTCTCAGCTAATTGGCTTCAAGTACCTGAACCTCAAGGCCACAACTACATGTTCAAGCAGCTGATGTTTCTGTATTTACAGTCAAAATCACATAGTGGTTGACATGAGAAAAATAATGCCTCAGAGGGATATGATGTACATGGCATATATAATCCAAAGGATAAACCAACAAAAACCAAAATGGAAGTCAAATTTACCATTTATCAGGTGACCCTGGTGCTTTAGGCAGCCAAAAATTTCAGATTTTGGTCTATAATTGTAAGTATAATATCGGTATAATTAAGTTTTTAGGGAGTATTTAGTTTGTATTGTCTGGAGTATAACAGCTATGGCACATTTGACCCTTTCTGGAAATTTTAGTTTCAGGTCACCTCCCAAAGGTATAATTAACATGGATCTGATTATTTCCAAGGTACAGAATTTAAGAGGTCAGAGAACTAAAAGATTTAGGATGAAAACAAGCAATCCCTTTCTCCACTTTGCTTCTGATTAATTTTAAAAAAATGTTTATTTATTTATTTTGAGAGAGAGAGAGAGTGTGTGTGCATGAGCAGGGGAGGGACAGAGAGAGAGAGGGAGAGAGAAAATCTCAAGCAGTCTCCATGCTGTCAGCACAGAGCCCAAGGCAGGGCTCCATCTCAGGAACCATGAGATCATGACCTGAGCTGAAATCACGACTGGGATGCTTGAGCCACCCCGGTGCCTAACTTCTTGAATAAGGATAAATGGTAGATAAAGTTTTGAGATCTTGCATTTCTAAGAATGTCTTTATGCTACTTTCACACTCCATGAATAGTTTGGGTGAGTGCAGAATTTTAGGTTGGAGATAATTTTCTTCCATAATTGTGGAAGTATTGTTATGTAGTCTTTTTTGCTTTAATTTTTTTTAATGTTTATTTTTGGAGAGAGAGAGACAGTGCGAGCGGGAGAGGGGCAGAGAGAGAGGGAGACACAGAATCCGAAGCAGGCTCCAGTCTCTGAGCTGTCAGCATAGCGCCTGACGTGGGGTTTGAACTCATGAATGGCAAGATCATGACCCGAGCAGAAGTCTGATGCTCAACTGACTGAGCCACCCAGGCAACCCTAAGGATCCCCTTTTTTGCAAGTATTGTGTTGTTTGAAGTGCCAGGCACTTGGTAGCCCTTCTCCTGTGACCACCAGTTCTGGAGAATCATAACGTAACATGACTTTGATACAATCCTTCCCTTACAGTTTCCCTGTACTCTTTTTGAGGGACTCCTGTTAGTTGGATATTTGATCTCCTGGTAAGGTCACCTACCTTTCCTATTTTTTGGTTTCATTTTCTCTGTCTTTTCCTTCTAACTTCTGGGAAGTTTTCACAATTTTAGTGACCTTCTGTTTTCTTTTTTTTCCTGCTGTCACATTTTTCACTTCTAGGAAATTTTTTTTTTTCAGTTTGTTCTTTTTTATGACTAAAGCACTAAAAAAAGATTATGTAATCTCTGTATAAGGCTTGAGTGTATTAACTGGTGGCCTTACTTTTTTTTTTGGTGGGGGGCATAGGAGTATCTATGGGAAATAAGCCTGTCTGGCAGCATCCACTTCACAAACTTTCACTTAATTCCCCTGTTTCCGTTCCAGTAAACATCTTGGCTCCACCTTGAGCTGGTCCAGTCTCTCTTGATGTGAACTCTCTAACACGGCACTTTTGAAGTATCTTTAAATGCTAGCCCCGAGCTTTCAGGAATACATAAATGAGGATGCAACTGCTGCTATTTGATTATGATTCAGACCCCAGGGACTGAGTTCCAACTCTTCCTAGAGTTGGCCTGGAGATCAAGTGACATCATGTATTAGAAACACTCTACAAACTGAAAAACACTTTGCTAGTCTTGGGTATTATTAATAAAAGTTATGACATTTGGGCAAGTATTCAAGCTGCTTTCTTTTCCCAGACTGCTCCACTTGAAAGGAAAAGTTAATTTAAATGAATCATGCAAAGATATTGACACAGCTAAATTTGCTGAAAGCTGCTGGGCTTTTAAACTTTTCTCTAAAACCCAGAAAGGCTGGTTAATTTAGTTGTCTCACCAACCAAATGACAAAGCAATTTGGGCATCTCAGTGCCCTTTTATTTTTTTTAAATTTTTTTTTTATTGAGGCATAACTGACATATAACATTAGTTTCAGGTGTACAGCCTAATGATTTGATATTTGTATGTATGTGAAATGATCGCCACAATGAGTTTAGTCTCCCTTCATTGCCCTTTTAGAAAGATAGCAGCTCTGGCTTAAAACAAATGACATTATTCTTGGTCTTGACGCTTTGTGTGTTCAGCAAACCAAGGCAGGTTTATTGGGTGAGAAAATAAATGGATCAGCAAATGAGGATTGCTATTCAATCTAGTGTATTCTTAAAAATAAATTTCTGCAATATATAATCAAAGCTTAAAGCCCTGAATTCTGGCTAAGGGTCACAGCAAGGAAGAACAATGAATACCTTTAATAATTATACTATTATTCCTATGTCTCATAAAAAATCAATTGCATTTGGATGGGGGAACAATTACCTTTTGAATTTGTAGATTCAGGGCACCTGGGTGGCTCAGTCGATTGTGTGTCTGACTCTTGATTTTGGCTTAGGTCATGATCTCACATTTGGTGAGACTGAGCCAGCACTGGGCTCTGAGCTGACAGTGTGGGGCCCGCCTGGGATTCTCTATCCCTTGCTCTTTGCCCTTCCCCCACTCATGCTCTCTCTCTCTCTCTCTCTGTCTCTCTGTCTCTCTGTCTCTTTCTCAAAATAAATAAAATTTAAAAAATTTGTAGCTTCTACTTTGATTACTGAAATTATGATTAGATTTTAAAGGTATTCTTGAATATTTTAAGTCTTTCATTTTATACTATTTTTTGTTCAGCATAACATAAACTAGAGTTTTAAGTAAAATAAGAATTAATGGTTTCATATGTATTACCTACATTTGTGTGAGTTTAATTATTACTTTTTATTGAGGCATAGGTGACACATAGTTACATTAACTTCAGGTGTACAACATAGTGACTGGACCACTCCATACATTATGCTGTGCTCCACACAAGTGTAGTTACCATCTGTCACCATACCACACTATTACAATACCATTGACTATATTCCCTATGCTGTACCTTTCATCCTGTGACTTATTTGTTCCATAACTGGAAGTATGTACCTCCCACTCTCCTTTACCCATTTTGCCCAATCTTTTACCCCATTCCCCTCTGTATTTATGGGTCTGTTTCTGTTTGTTTGTTTGTGTGTTCATTTGTTTTGTTTTTTAGATTCTACATATAAGTGAAATCATATGGTATTTTTCTTTGTCTCCCCTATTTCACTTAGCATAATACTCTCTAGGTCTATCTATACTGAAACAAATGGCAAGATTTCTCTCTCTCTTTCTTTTTTTAAGGCTGAGTAATATTCCATTGCATAAATATACCACATCTTTTTTATCTGTTCATCTATTGATGGACACATCTTGGCTGTTGTGAATAATGCTGCAATAGCATAGGGGTGCAAATATGCCTTCAACTTAGTGTTTTTGTTTTCTTTGGGTAAATACCCAGTAGTGGAATTACTGGATCATAAGTTATTTCTATTTTTAATTTTTTGAGGAACCTCCATACTGTTTTCCACAGTGGCTGTATCAATTTACATCTCTACCAACAATGCACAAGGGTTCCTTTTTCTCCACATTCTTGCCAACACTTGTTATTTCTTGTCTCTTTGATTTTAGCCATTCTGACAGGTGTGAGGGGATATCTCATTGTGGTTTTGGCATGCATTTCCATAATGATTAGTGATCTTGAGCATCTTTTCATGTGTCTGTTGGCCATCTGTATGTCTTTGGAAAAATGTCTGTTCAGGTCCTCTGCTGATTTTTTAATAGGATTGTTCGGGTTTTTTGGTGTTAAGTTGTATACGTTTTTTATATATTTTGGATATTGCCTCCTTATTAGATGCATCATTTGTAAATACCTTCTCCCATTTTAAGCAGGCTGCTTTTTCATTTTGTTGATGGCTTCCTTTGCTGTGCAAAAGCTTCTTACTTGTACAAGTTTAATCACTGATTACAATATATATTACATAGCCCAGTTCCATACAATGAGATTCTAGATCTTGAAGCAAAACTGTTCAATCAGACTCTTTACTTTTCATGGGTTACCTGAGAGGAAGGCCCTATCTTGCTTTATCTGTCGATATATAAATACCTCTGGTCCAAAGATTTGCTGTAAGAGTAGTAATCTGTTTCCAAGTTCAATTGCAAATTGTTTTTGCACAACTTAGTAGTTGATAAGTTAGATCAGGGAATTTTCTCCAATACTCTCTGTATCTGTCTTGTACAATATGGTAGCCAGTAGCCATCATATTGCTACTGACCACTTGAGATATGGCTAGTGCCTTTGAGGAATTGAATTTATGAATTAAATAGCTACATGTAGCTACTGGCAACTGTATTGGGCATCATAGTTCTATATTATTACAAGGGATTCATGCATGAGAAATGCCTCAAAGGGCTCACTTTTCTTTTCATTATTTTTTTTAAAGCTTATTTATTTTTTGAAAGAGAGACAGAGAGAGAAAGAAAGAGAGAGCACAAGCAAAGGAGGGACAGAAAGAGAGAGGGAGATACAGAATCTGAAGCAGGCTCCAGGCTCTGAATGGTCAGCTCAGAGCCTGATGCAGGGCTTGAACCCATGAAACATGAAATCATGACCTGAGCCGAACTTGGATGTTAAACCGACTGAGCTACCCAGGTGCCCCAAAGGGTTCAGTTTCTAACAGAACAGCTGATATTTTAAAATGTTTTTTGATATAGAGTTCCACTTTAATGTCCAGAATTATCAAGAATATGTGCCTAGAAGTGGTTGTATTTTGAGTATGTGTTGATTGAGAAAATGTACAATAAAAAAGTTAATAAATACTTTAGTAAGGATTTTAAATGAATTTAAACTTTATTTTTGATAACAGTATCTACAGTATCCTGGGAGCAAGTAGTCTAGATATGGGGAAGATATATGACTGGTTCCATAGGTAGACATATATGATTAGTGCCTGGATAGATGTAAGGAACTCATAGAATAATGTCTGCATTCACAAGTTGGAAAACATTGTTCTAGAATTAAAAGATGAGAGGTAAATTAAAGATAATTAAAAGATAAAAATAGTAAGAAGAAAAATTCATCGAAAGTGTGTTAATACCTCATAACCAGTTAAGAAGCACCAAAGGCTGAAAGGCTATCTGGGCCTCAGGTATTTTGTGTGCATACTAAAATGTGTGACATTTGTTTTAATTATGGTGATCTTAAAATTCTACTGCGTAAGATCTTAAAATTCTACTTGGCTTCAGATCTTAAAATTCTACTGCGTAAGAATCTTTTTATTTACAAAAACAAAATTTATCTTTAATGCTTTTTTAAAACCTAAAAATTAAAAAAATAGAGACTCTCAGTGACTTGCATTAGAAGTCATGTCCAATGGTCTGTCAATAGTTGTAGAATAGTTTGATTTAAAAATTAATACTTATTGGGGCACCTGAGTGGCTCAGTTGGTTAAGTGTCCAACTTGGCTCTGGTCATGAGTTCGAGCCCCGCATCAGGTTCTCTGCAGTCAGCACAGAGCCTGCTTCGGATCCTCTGTTCCCCTCTCTGTGCTCCCCCCCACTTTCATGCTCTTTCTCTCTCAAAATAAATAAACATTAAAAAGTTAATACTTATTTTGTCATTATATACAAAAAGATGTCCTTCATGATATAACTGAACGGCCCTCCCCTGCTTCTTTCCCTTGTTCCATTTCTGTTGGAGGTACTGCATATCATAGCCATGGGCAAAGGCTAAAGATAGGGTTATGTAGTAGCTATCCCCCAGCAACCCACCCACTTAAACCTACAATCTAAATGAAAACAGTATCTGGTCACTAGTAGGAATTTATCCAAAGGATACAGGAGTGCAGATTCAAAGGGGCACATGTACCCCAATGTTTATAGCAACACTTTCAACAATAGCCAAATTATGGAAAGAACCTAAATGTCCATCAACTGATGAATGGATAAAAAAGATGTGGTTTATATATACAATGGAATACTACTTGGCAATGAGAAAGAATGAGATCCTGCCATTTGCAGCAACGTGGATAGAACTGGAGGGTATTATGCAAAGTGAAATAAGTCAGTCAAAGAAAGGCAGATATCATATGTTTTCACTCATACGTGGAACTTGAGAAAGTTAACAGAAGACCATGGGGGAAGGGAAGGTGAAAAAATAGTTACAAATAGAGAGGGAGGGAGGCAAACCATAAGAGACTCTTAAATACAGAGAACAAACTGAGGGTTGATGGGGGTGGGGGAGGAGGGGAAAATGGGTGATAGGCACTGAGGAGGGCACTTGTTGGGATGAGCACTGGGTGTTGCTTGTAAGTGATGAATCAATGGGAATCTAGCCCCAAAACCAAGAACACACTGTATACAGTAGCCAATTGCAGCCAACTTGACAATAAATTATATGAAAACAACAACAACAACAACAACAACAACAACAGTGTGCTGTTACTACAACATGAAGATAAATCTCCTGACATCTCAGATCACCACCCCAAAACCCTTCAGTTTAGAAGTTCTGCATCTCCCACTGCTTGGCAGGAAGGGAAAACAATTTCAGGCTGTATAATCATTGTCTGCATAATTAAATACCAACTTCATGGTATGGATTTAGAGAAGAATATATTTTGTGATTCTCAGGCAACCTGGTTTTAGGATGGTTCTATTCTCAAAAGATATAAATGGCAATGGGAAAAGCATTCCTTTTTAAGCCTGAAGCAAACCCTGAGATATTGAAAAGAGAATGAAATGTTAAACAACCTTATGAGTTAGTTTCAAATAATATGCTTATTAGTTCATATTCTCAAACATTGACATATTCCATAATCCCACCAGCTCTTAAGATATTCAAGTTATTGCTCTAATGATGGCATTAAAAACAATCTCATGGGCAGCAAACCTTGACATCCTGAACAAATATGCTGTTCTTCAGAACAGTAGCACACATCTGCCTGGAGAAAGTAATCACAATGCAGGGAACAATCCCATGTTCTGCTCTATCACTTAACGATCAATTATGTTTCATCAAGTAATTCGCAAGACATATTAGGTCATTCCAGGAGCAACACAACTGCTAACCTCTCCATGGCCTTGCTGGCATGGTTAATAAATCTGAGCAATACACGGGCCATTTGCTGAAAATATATATAGTCGGGAGGGGGGAGCATTTGCCCAAATCCAAGACTGTACATTAAGTTCCAATTTCATTTTTTTTACAAACAAAACAAATCAGAAGCTCTACTAAGCACTGAAGCACAAAGACTGGAAAATGACCCGGCAAGCGCTTACAGTGACAGATGTTGCCATCAACCTATTACATTGACATTCACCTGAATGAGGTTGGCAGCTGGGTTCCTTCTTTTCTCAAAGTGTTTCTGGCGGTGCTGTTCTTGTACTTTTAATGCAAAACCTGAGCCAAGAATGCCCTGGAACAAAATACAAAAATAGTTCTTAAATTTTTTTCAAAAGGACTGTTAAGCAATATAAATATTAAAAAAAAAAAAACCTCAAATGAGTCTAAGGAAAGACAAACACTATTCAACCTGTTCGTAAACATATTACTTATTAAAACAAACACTATTTACCTCTTGTATGATACCACTGGCAATGGCAAGTTGTGGGGCAAGACTGCCAAGAAATGTAACAACTTTTGTTCTTTAGTAAATCAACCAGGCAATGCCATTTATTATTTCTTACAGTATGGTAAGAGGCATTACAATTACAAATAAAAATCACAATTTTTAAAAATGTTTTTTGTGTGACCTTCTCTGTGACACTTCTTTATATGTTAGAGGAAATTCCCCATTTGGAATTAGGGGATGTGATAGAATTCAGAGGCTAGGAATTCTGGTTTTGGGCAGAGGTGGATTTAAAATTTGGGACAGTTTGAAGTCTCACTACTGTGGACATGGGAGTTTTTCTAGCACTTTGATGATACTATGAAATTTTATATTTTCCATTCTTGAAATGGTGGGGTATTTTTAAAATCTGTCCCAGCTTAATTCTCCACGATGCTATAATTCTACGCCTACCCAAGTAGAGTGAAAGGGGTGGGGGGAGATAGTTATCCAGACACTCAGTTTTGAAGACAAAGTTTTCCATTTTGCCTGTTTATACAATAAAGACAAGAGCTCGGATTATTGCAAAGAACATTCCTACTTCCCTGAGTTTTAATCTCACACTTTCAGCATTCCTTACCTTTCTGGTTTTAGCTCACTTTTTCAGATTTTGGAGTTAGTCAGACTAGTATGTGTCTCCTATGTTTATATTAGTACTTTTGGCTGGTTTGCCTCCTTCTGCTTATCATTTTGATCTGCTAGAATCCTGGCTCTTTGAAATGCCTCCCTCTTTTCAGTTTGCTCTGGTCTAACATTTGTGGAATCAAGATGCTTTGTTTCAGCCTTGGGCTGGCTTTTGGAGCTTGCTAAATTCAGTCTCTAGGCTTTGTTCATAAGTTTCCACTTTATTGGCATGGGACGTGGATCTCTACTGCTTTCAAGTCTGTGGCTTTTACTTGCTAGCTATAAATTATTACCTTTTTATTAAATTTCAAGGAGTCTAACTCTTAAGCTAGAGATGGATGTCTTATAAGCACTGAGTCAGTATTTGCTGTAGATAGGGAATGGTTGTTTTTCTTTTCATATATATATGTTTACTTATTCATTTTGCAAGAGAGAGAAGGGGAGGAGGGGCAGAAAGAGAGAGGGAGAGAGAATCCCAAGCAGGTTCCGCGCATCAGTGAGATCATGAACTCATGAACTGTGAGATCATGAGCTGAGCCAAAATTGAATGCTCAACCAAATGAGCCACCCAGGCACCCCATCTTTTATTTATATTTTCAAAGTAGCTCAAAGATGGTATAAGCTACCTAGGCAAGTGGTGGGTTTCTCATCTTTAGAAGGTATTAAGTCTCGGCTGGATGACAATTTGACCAAGATATATCTGGGCTCTAGATCACCTTTAATGCCCCCTTCTTCTCTTACATATTACAATTCTGAGCACATCTGTGACAATAGCCAGATAATCAGTAATACAATTATGTTTAAAATACAGTTACATGATAATACTGCTTGCTATTAATGAGCAATAATCTCCATTATTAATTAGGATGAATGACTGTACCGTGAAATTAGAAATTACATTATAGGTTCTGTTTTCCATCTGCCTTTTTTTGTGATTGTCTCATGCTGTCTAAGATTTTCATTAGGCTGAGGATGCACAAACCAAACTTCGTGCAAACTTAAAAACCTGGTCCGTATGGTCTTGTTTGTCAATTTAAACATTTCCCTCCATGTAGAGGTTATAAAAATGGCCTTCCAACTCTAGTCACTCATAACTCCTAAATTTTTTACTGCTATTTGAAGTGAATTAGGAAAGATTTATTTATTTTCCTTTTAATGTTATTTTTCCTGAAGCACATACATGTAAGAAAATAGAAGGCATTAGAGTATATTACATATTTGTTATATGTATTGTGTGTACATACATTACATGCATAGGGCACATAATCCACTCATGGAGCATAATTCAGATTTTGTAGACATTAAATTAACAGTAATAGCTACCATTTTTAGGTATTTATTATGTGCAAATGAGGTTTAAATGTAAATCCCTTTTGGAAAATAAAGACAGGCCTAGCACAAACTCAGCATTTGCCAAACAAACTAAAATGTGCTAAAAATCACACTGGCATTGCTTAGAAATATATATTAGTAGTTGGCAAATGTTTGCTACATGTCTCTTGTGCCAGACTGTACATTACAACAGTTATTAAACCAGGTCTGCTCATTGTCTCATTATGGCTCCATTCCAATTTTCTTCCACCTCTCTACACAGCTCAGTGAACCTCAGTAGAAGTCTGTTAAAATAAAGTTCATTATGTTATATATATATATACACACATATATATGTATACATATATAAAACTTATGGGATATATATAAATATATTATATATCTATAACTTATGGGATATATATGTTATCTATGTATATAATCCATGTGCCATGCCTTCAAATAGCAACATCAATAAAATGAAACTTCATAGAAATTGACTTCTGTTGGGGTGCCTGAGTGGCTCAGTTGGTTAAGCGTCTGACTTCGGCTCAGGGCATGATCTCATGGTTTGTGAGTTTGAGCCCTGTGTCGGGCTCTAATGCTGACAGCTCAGAGCCTAGAGCCTGCTTCGGATCCTGTGTCTCCCTCTCTCTCTGTCCCTTCCCCACCCGTTCTCTCTCTCTCTCAAAAATAAATTAACATTAAAATTAAAAAAAAAATTGACTTTTGTTTTCATTCATTGCCTAAGATCACATGACTTAAATTTTTAGGTTTTATGTTTTGGTGCTATGTTGAGAAGTATTACATAAACATCAAGTACAAAGAAAATATGTTTTGGTAAACATTTAAGTATCTATCCCTTTTTATCTCTCAGATTAAAGGAGCTTAATGTAGTGCAGAAGGACAGGCTACACTGAAAGATACACTTAGCAGGAAGGAAGGGAGTGTTCTAAAGAAGGGAAAGGCCTGCACCTTAGGGCGATGCTGAGGAGCTGACTGCTTCTGTCTGCTCATTAGCTTAGGGATGCTGTGGGCCTCAAGGAAAGTGATCTTCCAGTGGAGTTTGGAAGGGTAGTTATATGGCTCTATGATGTGCAGAAGAGTCCTTCTGCTTTGAAGAAAGATGGGGAAAGGCTCTTCTCTTTCTTGGTCCTTGGTTTCCTGGGTGGGAGGAAACCCAACCAGGGATGGCTCACGTCTCACCTCTAAGTTTCCTAGCAAAATGTGCTCTCCTAAATCTCAGTCATACAACACTGTTGCCAGCAGGCACACAAGACATAATGGTATTTCCAGCCACTTTTTTTAAAGGTATATATGGACCATTTAGTCTTTCATTCAGTAAATATGAGGTTGCAATAAAAGATATATGGTAAGCCAATGTTTCTTGGCATTGTTAGGGAGTGTTCTGTGCAAGCAAGTTTCTCAGATTTCCAACACATATATATTTTTTTAACGTTTTATTTATTTTTGAGAGAAACGGAGTGTGAGTGGGGGAGGGGCAGAGAGAGGGAGACACAGAATCTGAAGCAGGCTCCAGGCTCTGAGCTGTCAGCACAGAGCCCGACATGGGGCTCGAACCCACAAACCGTGAGATCATGACCTGAGCTGAAGTCAGACACTTAACTGACGGAGCCACACAGGTGCCCCCCCTTTTTTAATGTTTTATTTAGATTTCCAACACACATTAATTTAATTTGCATATCTGAAAATTGTAATCACTTTATTGGGAAACATTTCCAAGCATAACAACTTAGTGTCTGACCTCTAACCTAACAGAATAACACAATTTAACCTTCCTGTGATAGTCCAGAGTTTCCTTATGGGGACTGGTATTTTGCTGTGCTGGATACGGCCAGTTTCCAGGGATGGGTTGACCCTAACACTAATGGGCCCCAGGTCCTTACAGATTTTGAACACTCGTGTTTGCTTGCTTCTTACAAATATTTTCCCCTTCCTTTGTTGTTAGTTTTCCACCATCTCTTCCATTACACTGTTCAATCAGTGGACCTCTGCCTTTGCTGTTTATAATCTTCAGAGAATTGTAAAACTATGTAGCTCAGCTTATCAGAATTTTCTCTAAATTAAGAACAGGTTATGATTTAGGTTTCAAGAGGCTCTCCTATGAGGACAACACATACACTGTTGTCAATTTTAATAGCCCAGAAGTTGCCTGCTTCTTTGTTTATAGTTTTTCACTGGATCACACAGGTTGTTTTATATGTGGTCTCAGGATAAGTATAGACACTAAAGCAGCAGTATTTTGGTAAAAAAAAACACCCAAGAACGTATTTATTGTTTCTAAAGGTATTTTCATGTAGGGAATTTGATTACTGAATGAGTCCCTGCTCTGTTATGGATTGTTGAGTTTGCCAGATGAGTTGATTCTGGATAAGTGAGATTTTTTTTTTGACTCTGCTTGATTTTGTCATTTCACAACAGAAAACAATACATCTAGATTCATACATAAAATGGGAGACAAAATTCATGAAGGTTTTCTACATGGCAAGCATTAGACTTATATCACCATATTGCTCTTGACAAAATTTCTGTGGGTGCAATAATTCTTCTTCTATTATATAGATCAAGAAACATACCCCATGTTACTATTATTGGCTGAACTGTATCCCTCTGAAATTCCTATGCTGGAATCCTAATTCCCAGTACTTTAGAATGTGACTTTATTTGGAGATAAGGTCTTTACAGAAGTAATCAAGTTACAATGAAGTCATTAGGATGAGCCCTAATATGATATGACTGGTGTCTTTATGAGAGGAAGTTTGGACATAGACATGTACAGAGGGAAGACAATGTGAGGATACAGGGAGAAGACTGCTATCCGTGAACCAAGGAAAGATGTCTGGAACAGATCCTTCTCTCATGCTCCTCAACAAGAACCAACCTTGCTTGCCCCTTGATTTTGGACTTCTAGATTCCAGAACTGTGAGACAATAAATTTCTGCTGTTTAAGTCACCCAACCTGTGATGTCTTTATAGCGGCCCTGGCAAACTAATATAGTCGCATGGGTGTACGTGACAAAACCAGGTAGTATGTGGCTTTAAATACAAGCCAAGATCTAGTGCTCAAGTGTATGCATAGTCTTTTCGGTGTCTTCTCTGTGGTCTCGTATGGTCTGGGGCAGAACCAGCCAGTCAATCTAAAGTTGGGGTCTGGCCATGGGAACGACATGAGTGTCCTCTGCACTCATTCACAGGCAGAGATGAAGCCCTGTGAGCCAAAGGCTGGGATGCTGAAAATCCCTAATCCCTTGGCTTCCTGTGGAGGGATGCTCTGGGGTCTCTGCTCAGCAGAGACCGTGATGCCACTCATGGATAAGTACAGAGCAAGAGTGTCTGGAGCAAGAGTGAAGTTATTGTTCCTTAAGCATGCCTGCTGCTACACTGTAACCCTCCTTTTTGTTGGCTCTCTTCCCCTACAAGAGGTGGAGTGAGCAAAGTGAGAATTTGGGGATGGAGGCAAATTGTAATATTTTGACCAGCTGCCTTTACAAAAACAAGAGGATAAAATGATCAGAGAGTAAGCATCATCCATTAAGGAGAAAATAATCAGAGGCTTGGGAGAAGATAAATGTGCTCTTCATTCTGATAAGATGCAGAAGCTGTTCACTAAGAAAAATCAGTGATGGTGACAGAAAGAATAAATCGTCTGACACATTGAAACCCTTTAAGGTCATATGCTTTTCACTCAAATGGATCTGAAGAGGTAATATTCCACTTATCACATCCAGCTCTTAAGCAGCACATGTTATAAGCCAAATCTGAGAGACCAGTTTAAAAAGAAGATATCTTTAAATCTTTCTACATATTTTAAATGTATTAGTAGCACATTGAATGAGAGGTGATGCCATCTGAATTATTATTTGGTCATAAAGACCAAAGGGCATAAAACTCTCAGGTTAAGTATCTCCAAGGGAAGACCATATTTCACAAATTTTCCAACTAGATGTATGTATAAAAGTCAACATTATATTAATAAAATTATATCTGTAGCGATATAGATACGTTCTGGGCACACCAATTTGTGAAAGCTCATGCTAATAAACCTCTAAGATCTAATTGAAACTGTTTTATTTCTGCAAAGATACTCACGGCAGGAAGTGCAAAGAAAGAAATGCCAAGGAGTGCAAAGCCTGCAGAAAGCAATCTTCCCAGCCAAGTTAGGGGAGTTTTGTCTCCATAGCCAATCGTTGTCAATGTAATCTAAAAACAAAATAAATAGAACGTGCAGCTTAAGTACTTGAGAGGAAAGTTAGGACCTATGAACAGGAGGCAAAGCAACGTTTCCACTAAATCATTATTCAACAAGCCTTGTTGGCGCATTTTATTACTGTGCTTTAATTTTCCGTGACGCATAACAGAGCTTCTCTTTGTTTAAGGAAGGGAATAACCTACATACTTGTTCCTCCCTTATAACACAATTTTCCATCTTTTCTAAGTGTTTCCAAGGAAAGGTTATTTAAATAAGCGGATAACCATCAGAGATACAGAAATGATAGCACCATGGATTTAGGACTGGATCAGTACACAAAACAATAATTTATGTTAATTAAGGCTGTCTATTTATTACCTTGGCAGGCATTTCCTGGAGGTCTGGTGTGTGCAAGGTACGTGTTATGATTTGTAGTGGAACAAAAATTAGAGGTGCGTAGTTCTTGTCCTAAGATATTTACGGCACAAGAGGGGAGACACGTCACACACAAATCATTAAAACACGAAATAGGGCAAGACAGCTACTATGATGGATGCACAAATAATCTGCTAAACGGATTCAAAGAACAGAATGATTGTTTCCAGCTTGGAGGGGGTGGGGGAGGCGGTCAAGGAGGCTTTGAAGGAGAAGCAATATTTTGTGAGGCAAAAATGATAAAGAGGGTGATCTAGGGTGGGAAACAGGTGACCAGCTGCACAGCAGTGAGAACAAATATGGTAGGTTCTAGAAAGGATAAGTTGTTTAGTTGGGTTGGAGCATGGTGGGTCTTAAGAGGATTAGTGGAAGAGGAGATTAACTAAATATGCTATTGCTAGGTCAGGGAGTGTCTTTGAAAAACGATATTTGGATCATGTCTCTCCCATGATCAGACTGCTCCAGGATCTTCCCATGCTTCTTAGAACAAAGTCCCAGCTCCTCTCCAGGGCCCATGAGGTTGTGCACGATATGGAAGAATGATGGCGCAAGTGAACTGGAACAGTGGCAACGAGGCTGTATGGGAGTGCAAAGTAAAGAGACGTGCTTATGAAGTTCAATAGAAATGCATTTGTTAATCATCTGGGATGAAGGGGAAGACTAAGTCAACTAGGACTGAAAAATTTTAAGAAGACTGGGGCGCCTGGGTGGCGCAGTCGGTTAAGCGTCCGACTTCAGCCAGGTCACGATCTCGCGGTCCGTGAGTTCGAGCCCTGCGTCGGGCTCTGGGCTGATGGCTCGGAGCCTGGAGCCTGTTTCCGATTCTGTGTCTCCCTCTCTCTCTGCCCCTCCCCCGTTCATGCTCTGTCTCTCTCTGTCCCAAAAATAAATAAACGTTGAAAAAAAAATTAAAAAAAAATTTTTTAAGAAGACAGCTCCAGTATAAATAGAAATATGATGAGAAAAAGAAGATTTTGGAGCAAAGATAGAGAGTTTGGTTTTGCAAATAAATGCTTTTTAAACATTTTTTAAATGTTTATTTATTTTTGAGAGAGAGACACACACATACCATGTGAGCATGGAGGGGCAGAGAGAGGGAGACACAGAATCCAAAGGAGGATCCAGGCTCTGAGCTGTCGGCATAGAGCCCAATGTGGGGCTCGAACTCACAAAACACAAGACCATGACCTGAGCCGAAGTCAGATGCTTAACCAACAGAGCCACCCAGGCACCCTGCATAAGTAGTTTTTCAATGTTAGTATGACTCTGATCTAGAAATGTCGAGCAGGAAACTGATATAGAGAACTTGAGTCTTGAAAGACAGAGACTGGGTTTGGCATGAGATTTGGATTTTAGAGTCAGGCACAGGATGATTATTGAAACTTTGTGAGTAAATGAGATTGCAAAGTGTGCAAAGAAAGGGTCCAAGGACACCTCAGGAAATAGACATTTAAGGGATGGAAGGGAAAGGAGTCAGAGAAGAATAAATATTTTAAAAAGCAAGGGAACTAGAAATGGGTAAAATACATGGAAACTCAATGAAGAAGAGAGAGTTTCATAAGGGACCAGGTGATCCCTGGTATCACAGTCTCATAGAAAACAAGGAGAATGAGGACTGAGAAAAAAGATACTGGTTATGGAGATAGATAGTCACTGATTTCTAGGAAAGGGGTTGCTTTGGTCTTATCATCCTACCTGGGTTTTGAAGGAGGGGTTACATTTGAGACACAGAAATGATAGAAGGAGATGATGCTTCATGATGCCAGACCTTTCAGAAACTTACAGCTCAGCTGATAAGCCCTTCCTAGCTTTCTTCCCTCCTCACTTCCATGAGGTATCTTTGGTGGCTTCCCTTATGTGGGACCTCCTATGCTAATCAAACTTTGACTATTGGATTCTTAAGGTTTAATTCTGGGTCTTTCTCTCTTTTAAAAAATTCTATTCTTCTCTCACTTTCCTTTCTCTTCTATCCCATTTATTTCTGTCTCTTCCCAGGTGATCTTAAGTGTTCTCATGGATTTAAATTTTTATGGTGAACACACCAATTTATACCTTCAGGCAAGATTCTTTTGGGCTCTAGATTCACATATGTACAGTTGATATTTCAATTTGGATGACACACGGTCATTTAAACTTTGCATGTTTAAAACAGAGCACTTATCGCCCCCAAAGCTGTAACTCCCCCAAATGTATCCCTTCCCATCCTAATCAAGGGCACCACCATCCACCCAGTTGCTCATGTCAGAAGTCTCAGATGTCCTCATTCCTTGTTTCCCTCACTCCTCTCCCTGAATCTATCAAGTCCCATGGATCGATCCTATTACCCAAAGATACTGCAAATTCATCCCTTGTGCACTGTCTTCCCTGCCACCATGATAGGCCAGGCTTCTGCAGCAATGTCTTAATTGCTATCTCTGCTTTTGCTTTTGATTTCCTCCAGTTCCTTCTCCCAAACCTGTGAGGGAAATTATTTTGTTACTTCCTTTTAAAAGTCCTTCAATGGCTATTCACTGAATCCAGAATAAATTCTAAGCTCCTAACTATGGGCCTACCTGATCTAGTCTCCACCTGCCTCTCCAAGATGATTCCGGTTTCACCCTTGCTCACTATACTTTATTCACAATGTCCTTTCAATTCCTCAAACAGGCCAGGCTATGTCTGCCACAGTTCCTTTGCATGTCTTGTTTCCTCAGCCAGAATTGTTTTTCTCCCCACCCTTCCCAGGGTTTCTTCTCATTCTTCAAGTCTTATCCAAAATACTCCATTGTCAGAGAGGTCTCCCCTACCCACTCTGTCTACAATGGGGCCTCCAGTCACTTTCTATTGCAGCCCCTTGCTTCTTAATATCACTTACCATAAGTGGTAGATTTCTGTATGTTTCTTTGGGGAGGGATCTCTATTTCCTTTACCAGAAGGGAAACTGTGTCTTTACTCTGTTATCTCTCTAACATCTAGCATGAGTAAATTAAGTAAATTACGTAAATATTGAATCCTTTCAAGAACACTGGCAACAAATGGAGTGAGAAAAATAGGGCAAGAGCTCCCAGAAACCTCTGACTTGAAGGCAGGTTTTCTAGGATGTATTTGTGCATGTCTGAAGAAAGAATGAGGCTGACAGGGGGGAAGACTGGTAGCTTTATACAGGGTAAGGCAACCGTGGAGGAAGGAACATGGGATCAAGGGTACAGTTGGAATGGTTAGCCTTGGCAGTATGGAAGAACACCTCTTCCCCCATGGGGAAAAGATGAGTACACAGTGTGAATGAAGAGCAGCACTGAGGATGCTTGAGATGGTTATCTTCAATTCCAGTGAAAGAGAGGGTGGGATCAGCCACGGGGAGCAAAAGGCTTAGAGCAGGGAAAAAGCTTGGGGCTGTGACAGTGTGAGAGGGTGTCAAGGACAGATCAATAAGTGGTCTACAGAGTGGGGGAGGCTCCTCCAAGGTTGGAGAGAGGGAGTTTGTAGTAGAACCTAGTAGTCAAGTTAATCACACATCACCAGCGTTACCAGTGGTGGGGCTCTCAAAAGAATTCCTTGAGATTGCAGAAAAAATACTCAATTTTAACATTTTTAAAAAGTTTATTTATTTATTTTGAGAGAGATGGAGACAGCATGAGTGGGGAAGGGGCAGAAAGAGAGGGAGACAAAGAATCCCAAGCAGGCTCTGTGCTGACAGTGCAGAGCTGGATGTGGGGCTCTGACTCACGAAACCTCGAGATCATCACCTGAGCTGAAACCAAGAGTTGACTGAGCCACCCAGGCACCCCTTGCCTCAGTTTTATTATAGGTTCCTAATCTTAAAATACCTGGGAAAGATTTTAATCTATAAATTTTCTGCAAAGTAGCTTAATCCTTTTACAGCAGTTTAATAATAATAAATTAAAGGAGATATTTCATGGTTTGGTCACAGCAATCATGGTAAACTTTACATTCTAATAATACAGTAGTCCCCCTTATCCACAAGGGATGTATTGTAAGACCCCCAATGGATGCTTGAAGCCACACTTAGTACTGAACCCTATATATGCTGTTTTTTCCTATACACATATATCTATAATAAAGCTTAATATGTAAATTAGGTACAGTAAGAGATTAACAACAATAATAAGAAGAACAGTTATAACAACATACTGAAAGTTATGTGAATGTGGTGGTCTCTCTTGAAATATTATCCTCACCCTTCTTGTGATGATGTAAGATGATAAAATGCCTACGTGATAAGATGAGGTGAGGTGAATGAGGTAGGTATTGTGAAGTAGTATTAGGCTACTACTGACCTCTGACCAAACACAGAAGGAGGACCATCTACTTCCCAACGGCAGATTGACTGCAGGTAACTGAAACAGTGGAAAGAGAAACCAGGGATAAGGGGGAACTACGCTGCATTTAAGTTATTCTCATTGACTCATCCCTCAGAGAGCATTTTTGTTTTGTTTTGTTTTGTTTTGTTTTTTTTAAATCACTGCCTCTAACTCTGAAGAATGAGACACGGCAAAGTGATGATGTACTCAGTATTTCATTGTGAGTAGAGAAGAATGCCTGTTCTATCTCGTTCTGGATTTATAATTGCCCTCCCTCTTACATGTGTCCTTTTTCAGGGAGAAAAGAATGCTTCAACTCTGGGAGCTGCCCCCTGGAGCCCCATGGGGATGGCAAAGACTCTGCTCACCTCTCTGCACTCCGGTTCAGGCTTCCAGACCACCCACCTTCTCTCTGCACTTGGTGCAGGCTTCCAATGACCATGTTCCACTGCCTGCAGGTGGCTGGAAAGACGGCAGGCAAGCTCAGGTGCGACAACTTCCTCCACTCCAATTTCAAAGTCTCTCAGGATGTTGCTTGGTTGAAAGCATAGAGGTCTTTTGTTGCCAAGCCGGGCTTGGGGAGGATCTGGCAACAGGGTGGCAGTTTTGTCTCAGTCCATTCTGGGGAGTGGGCTGGTGGGGGTTGCCTTTGTTTTGTGCCTGGTGGGAGTGTGTCCTTTTTTATGGCTGCAAAGGGGGCAACTGGGCTCCTTGATAGTTAACAGACAGGTAGCATCAGGGATGAAAATGTGGCATTTCTAAAATGCACATACATAAAAAGATGTGAACTTCTTTGTGAATTCACACTGACCCATCAGCTTGATCGGCTGCTGGCTTTCTAAGCAGTAACTGGTACATGCGATGAAACCATCCTCCGATGAGGCCTACATAGCTGTTCATTGATTTTCAGAACTTTTAGGTCAAGCTGTCCTTGAAGTACTGGTGTGTCCCCTTGGAAAAGTACAACTACATTATGTTTCTCTTCTTTTCCTAGCATCTGGAACGCCCTGCTAGTGATTATCAGCTGATCCTTTGTACATGACCTGAGCAGCAGAAGCTCTTTCGGTGTTTATTTTTCCCACATTTGCACCAAACAATAAACCCATTTCTGTCTTCTAGAAATCTTGTGAATCTTCCAGTGGCTGAACGTAGTGACGACTAGTTTCATTTGGATCGAGATGCAGAAATGCTCTGGGGGAGCAGCTTGTCTCAGAGAAACTTGAGAGGGTGCGTACGTGATCTTTAGGGAATTGGAAGACATCCACCATATTGGACATCATTCCATTTTTTACCTACTTCCGGAGCTTACAAGAGATATGCTGGTTAACAAGTGCTGAATAGATTAAAAATTTAAAATGTATTTACATACGTACTTACATATTGATGATTGATTCCTACTCATTGACTTTTGACCATGGTGTTTACAATATCATTGGGAAGTTTGGGAAGTTTTGAATTTACTTATAAAATGAAAAGATAAGTTTAAAAACTTTCAAGTATCTCTTCCAGTGCAGTTTTAGGGAGATTACTACTTTCCTTAAGCGAAAGGATGTCATTTATTGCCACGTGTTGTGACCCGAGGTGGAAACTGGCAGATGCATTCTCAGGCTGTAGCCTGACAAGACAGATTAGGATCTGAGAGGGAATGGCCCACTGCACCCTGTCGCCCCTCCTCAGTTGACCTCAGGAATGCTGGTAGTTTGTGCCGTGTCTCCAGTCGGACTATCTACTGGAAGGTGATGTGGCAGCCGGGAACAGTTCAGACACATTTTTGCCCTCATCTTCCATATACTCAGTTGCAGCCATGCAGGTGAAAAAACATAGTTTATGAAAAATCTGTGGGTTGCAAATGTTGGCATGGATATGTACTTGTAGTAGCAAAGGCAGACTGGGGGCTCCTTAGTGTGTTTAGTAACCCATAATTCTTCTTCAGGAATAATACTGCAACACAAATGTAAATCCTGGCCCAAGCTTTCTTTTTTTTTTTTCTTTTTAATTTTTAAAATTTAAATTCGAGGTAGCTAACATACAGTGCAATATTGGTTTCAGGAGTAGAATTCAATGATTCATCACTTAAATACAACACCTGGTGCTCACCATAACAAGTGTCCTCCTTAATACCAATACCTGTCATGCATCTAGCCCATCCTCCACCCACCTCCCTCCGTCAATCCTCAATTTGTTCTCTAAGAGTCTCTTATGGTTTCCCTCTCTGTTTTCTTTCCCCCACCCCCTTCCAATATGCTTATCTGTTTTGTTTCTTAAATTCCACATATGAGTGAAATCATATGGTGTTTGTCTTTCTCTGACTGACTTATTTCAATTAGCATAATATACTCTAGTTCCATTCACGTCATTGCAAATGACAAGATTTCATTCTTTTTTTATGGCTGAGTAGTATTCCATTATATATATATATATATATATATATATATATATATATATATATACAATATGTATACACACACACACACACACACCACATCTTCTTTATTCACCAGTCGAGGGACATTTGTGACCCAAGCTTTTTTTCTTTTTCTTTTCTTTTCTTTTTTTGTGAGATAGCAGATGCTACGGTCAGATTACAATTTGGAAACTGGTTAGGCTATAGTTTTTTTTCTTTCAATAACAGAATTAATTCTAAACCAGTAAGTATAAACCCATCCTTCTCTTCCAGTAATAAATCAATAAACATTTATTGGTTTAACTTTGAGGATACAATTATGAATACTAGTTTATAGCTAATGTATTCATGTAAACAAACTAAAAACATACTATTTGTAGATTTCCAAAGCACAGTATCATTTCCATGTAAGGTGGTCTTTTACACGAGGATGATTCACATTAGCAGTTTGTGAACCATTAGATGAGAAAGGTTTTCCATCTGCAAACACCGAATCTCTTGTGGTGGTGGTATCATATCATTTGGGTTCTGTCGTGGCAGGCAGCTCAGGGCAATAGCATTTCATGTTGTTCTTCCAGGCTCATAGTCAAATATGTAATACCAGTAGTGACTAACATTTGTCCAGTGTCTGATAAAGCACATCTACGTGTCCTAATCTCATTTTAATACACATAACAACTTTGTATTTGGGTAATATTATTTTCTCAATTTTATAGAGAGAGTAAATGTTTGCTGAATACCACACTAAATCATAACAGTAGGGCTGGAAGCCAAGTTTCTTGACTGTAATTCTTCTGCTCTTTTCCAATAAGTATGTGCTCAACGTTTATGGAATAAATCTAAGCAAAAAATATTCAGAACCATGTGTGAGATGACGTTACTAGAGGAACAGACTTCTTAGGAAAGGCTTCCCCAAAGAGGCTTCTGACCAATATACTTCACAGATCCGTGCCATTAGGGTAGGCACAGGGCTTGTAGATGCTCACGGCAGCTAGGATGTTTTGGTGGGTAGCAGCTTGGGTATGTGTGTTTCAGTGTTTGCTTGGTACTTGACAATGTTCTTGAATAGTTGGGGGTTGGTGTGTTGATTATCTTGTGGCCAAGTGAAGCTCTGATACATCAGACGGTGTATTGGTGGTGAGAAACAACTGTTAACTTTTATTTAATGGATCAGCACTGTGTCAGAAAACAACAGCTTAAAAAAGTGGCAGAAAACACTTTGTACTGTTGAACCCAGTCTAAAGAGGGTTGATTCCTGGTATTATCAAAGAAAAGGGTATTTTTGTTCATTTCACAAATTTACACCATTTCTTATTAATTAAATTTTTTTTAATGTTTACTTACATTTGAGAGAGAGAGAGAGAGAGAGAGAGCGCGAATGGAAGGGGGCAGAGAGAGAGGGAGACACAGAATTGGAAGCAGGCTCCAGGCTCGGAGCTGTCAGCACAGAGCCCAACGAGGGGCTCAAACTCAGACTGTGAGATCATGACCTGGGCTGCAGTCAAGACGCTCAACCGACTGAGCCACCCGGGTGCCCCACACCATTTCTTATTCTTAGATTTTGCAGGGGGATGAAACTCATGGCATACATTTGGGCTGTACAACCTGCTGAGTGCACCATACATAGAGTCTTCTATATTATTTGCTTTCAGAAAGTCTGTAAGATTTTCAGCATCAATTCTAGAAATAATACTTCTACATGCCTGAAGTAATCATTTCAAGCACACGGTCCCAGGTGGGGGTTGTGCTCAGATGGTTACTCCAGAATAGATTTATACTACCTGCTGCTGTATGCTTCTTAAAAAAAAAAAAAAAAGGCTACCCCATAACACTGTCTTCATCACAGAAATATCAGTAAATAGAGAACAAACTGGCCTTTGAGAACAGGTCATATCAGGCAATATTACTTCAGGAAGACCTGAACTTATGTTATTTCAGAATAAATCTAACTGAAAAGGAGAAAAATAATAACAGGAAAGGAGATAATAATAGGAAATAACTCCAGGAAGACTTGTTCTTAAATTGTTTCAGAATAAATCTAAAGCAACCAAAAAGGAAGAAAATAATAATAGGAAATAGTATTAAATGGAGCCACGCTTGACAACAGAAGATCCTCTTTTCCTGTAGCTGTCGGTGCCTCAACCACCAGAGTTAAGTCCCCTTGCACCTTTTTTTACTTCCTCTGTCACAGATGTCCCTTTAGTTGCTACTTCAAAACCTAGAATATCTTTTCACTGTAACCCCCAATCCCCAAACCCCTTCTGTGCTTAAGCTGTGGGTCTGACATGAAGTACATAGCTCTTTGTTCTTTTTGTTATTAAGGTGTTTCCATCTAACATCCACAACGAAATGTCCATAGCAACAGTAGCTACTGTCTTTGGGCACTGGCTGCGGTCTTAGTCTTACTCCACTTAATGGGCTAGGTGTTGATATTCAATAGTATGGAATGTTTTCAGGGATCAGAGTTCTTTGAATTGCTATTGGCTTTGAGTAGCGCTGATCACACCATGAATTCCTCCAAAAGTTGGCCTTGGAGATGGCCCTCACCATTTTCTTAATGAGAGAAGTTTAATATTTAATATTCAGAATTCACTGGGATTTTGTATCCATAGACCACAAATTGCATTTTGATACTTAATGTCAATAATTTGGGCTTTTTTAATGAAGAGAATTTCCTTTTTTTAAATGTTTATTTATTTATTTTGAAAGAGGGAGAGAGAGGAGAGAGAGAGAGGGAGAGCAAGCTCTGAAGGGGTAGAGAGAGAGGGAGAGAGCAAGCAGGCTCCACACCATCAGCACAGAGCCCTATGTGGGGCTCAAACTCATGAACTGTGAGATCATGACCTGAGCCGAAATCAAGAGTTGGTCGCTTAATTGACTGAACCACCCAGGCGCCCCAAGAATTTCCTTTTTTTAAACGAAAGCCTACCACTTAGAAATACTCCAATTCAGGATGCTTTTATTTCTCTATTTATTATGGATACTTTCATAGTTAGCAAGGAGTCCATTATGTGCAAAATGGACAATTTCAACTAAAAAGTATCCAGCCATATATTTCATTAAGGTCTGATCAATATATCATAAAAGGTATAGTGTTCTAAATTTATTTTATTTCACACTGGAGATCTAGTATATGTTCTTCTTATAAAGACTAGAAATAATACACACTCTTGTTTGCTTTCTTGTATATTTCTAGGATTCAGATAATTTCATCAATGACTCAGTTAATATCAACAAACTCACTGTGGACCAACACGGCCTTTTCCTAGAAGCCTGACATCGTAGAAGATTTTGACTTTTGCATTCAAGACTAGATTTTTTTTTTTAATAGAGACATAATTAGGTCATTCAAAGAACCTGTTAAGTACAGGTTAAACTTCAGTCCAAATAGCACATCTGAAATGGGAATCAATGAAAATATGTTGCTTCCCCTCTGAAAGTCACAGATATGACCTTTGAAAACCTGCTACGTGGGTTATTCTGGCAAAAGAAATAAGCTGGTGACTAAGTGAGAAGTATATTAAGACTTTCCCACACACTGTTTAACACACAATACAGCAATTCTTATTAGTAATAAGGAGAAAAGGAAGGCTATTGGGAAGAAAGATAAAGAGCTGCCAGGCTGAACTCACCAACAACTGCATCTCAGTGGGACGGGTACACCTGAATGTCTCAATAATTTAAGTACGTTAGAATTATCAGAGAGAAACAAAAACTAAACTTAAAATTCAAATTGTTGCTTTGAAGCCTGGGATAATAAACTGTCGTCCCCTTGCTGGCTAGAAAAGCCTCCTATTTTCTCAGTTTACACAGTTTATCTCACAATGAGTCATAGATTTTCATTTGCTCTCTACATATAAAAGGTATTTTAAGAATGTCACATGACTGCTCTCTTTCAGGTTTTCTACTTTCCTCCTTTCAAAATGTCCATTATTGCTTGTGAAGTGGAAGGAAGGAGTTGGGAACCAAGTTATGAAACCACCAGATCGCTTTGTTATCAATGGCATAATCTTGTAGACATTTACTCTGATAATTTAATTAAAAAAATCCTAACCTTCAGGTGAATATATTTCTGATTCTTATTCATTTTACTGCTGCCGTGCAGCCAACAAACATACCGAGTTCTGCTTAATACAAGCCCTGACAAATTGTCCTTGTTCTTGACGAGGGTTCTAGTTCTCCCTGATGAGCTTTTGATGGGTAGCAGAACAATGCAACAATTGGTAACTTAAATCCATGCTTCACAAAACCAACAACCAACTTAAAAATATTAAAAAAATTTTTTTAAACGTTTATTTATTTTTGAGAGAGAGAAAGACAGAGTGCGAATGAGAGAGAGAGGGAGACACAGAATCCGAAGCAGGCTCCAGGCTCTGAGGTGTCAGCACAGAGCCTGACGCAGGGCTCGAATACACGAAATGCAAGATCATGACCTGAACTGAAGTTGGATGCTTAGTCGACTGAGCCACCCAGGTGCCCCCAACTCATAAATATTTTAATAACAGTTTAAGAAAATGGTATTTTAATTTTGGTGAGTGTCTAGCACTCAAGAAATATTATGATTTATTAGAGAACTTAACTTTGTTGGACCAAAGAGATGGGAAGCTGTTTAGACAGTTAAAAATGCTGTACATTTTCACAAAACACACTTTTGGAATGTCTTAAGGAATAAAATAAAAAGAAATATAGTTTATACACTGCCAAAAGCACTCCCCTAGCCTGTGACATTATTATTAGGGCACATATTTCAATGACTTTTATAGATTCTTTACAACGCAGACAAGATTTTTGCTTTAATGAAAAACTGTGCCCTGCTTAGAGCACACCCTTCCAGGTTATCAACTTCTGATTTTATGGGGCTCTGCATCTTTCATGGCTTTTGAGCTACTTTACAACTCTGTAAGTTGTAGATAACTAGTAGCAGTGGAAAGTAATTCTTGTCTATAGACACATAAATAAATTCTGTCTAGTGGAGGTTTAATTGACTTCCCTCTCACATTGTGGAAGAACCAGATTCATTTCAATATTCCTGATCTTTACGTGGTGATGTTCTTGGATAGCTCTTTGAACTGGGTGTAACATCTTACTGGTTCCCTCATTAATCACGACAAATTTGAAAAAGGAGTTAAAATCTTTAGCATGTGTCTGTATGAGAGTTATCATTTTTTTATTTGGGTGAAGTTTTCTGTAACAACCATTTATTTATTTTTTTGATACCTTTTTTCTTCTTAAAAACATTTTTTTGAAGTTTATTTATTTATTTTGAAAGAGACAGAGACAGCGTGGGTGGGGGAAGCACAGAGAGAGAGGGAGACAGAGATCCCAAGCAGTCTCCGTGCTGCCTCTGTGGGGAGCCCCATGCAGTTGGCTCAAACTCACAAAACCGTGAGATAGTGACCTGAGCTGAAACCGAGGGACATTTAACCTAATGAGCCACCCAAGAGTGGCCTTTAGTAACAATTTAAATGAAAAGTAGGTTTTTGTATGGATAGGTTTTAAAAAAATTGTTTTTAAATGTTTATTTTTGAGAATGGGAGAGAGAGACAGAGACCAGGGGGAGTGCAGAGAGGAGACAGAATCCAAAGCAGGCTCCAGGCTCTGAGCTGTTAGCAGAGCACCCAACACCAGGCTCCAATTCACGGACCTCGAGATCATGACCTGAGCCAAAGTCAGATGCCCAACCAACTGAGCCACCCAGGTGCCTATTATGGAAAGTTTTGATATTAGGTGTCTATAATCTCTGATCTCACAGATGGTTATCAGTTTTCTCTTTTTCACTTGTGCCATATTTTTCTTTAACTTTCATTCAGCTATTATTCCTTTTTTTTTTTAACCTCAGAGAAACTTTCTGATGAGAGGTAAGCCAATGCAACAATTGGCAATTGAAATTTGTGCTCCACAAAGTTAAGACAAACAAACAAGCCTATTAAGATTTTAATCACTGTTTAAAAAAAAAAACAATGTATTCTTATTTTGGCAACAATCTAGCACTCAAGAAATACTTCTGATGGTTTATAAGAGAACTTGATTTTGTTGAGCTATAGAGATGGGAAAACTCTTCAGACAATTTTAGTGCTGTATATTTTCATGTAATTCTCTTTTGGAAGTTAATGTTTTTATTGAGACCTTTCATAAATGATTCCTAGGAATCATTACACTGTATTCAAAGGAAACATTTCACAACATCCAAAAAACAAAACTAGATTTTTATACTCACTGTGCCCCACCAGAGAGCATCTGCATATGTAGAAAACTCTTTATTGGCATCCTTTTCCACAAGATAGACAAGGAAAGATGAAAAAATAAGAACCAAAAATCCTATGTACCAAGCCGTGATTAATTCCTAGATATAAAAGGAATTGAAAGATTGTTAGAAGTAAAAAATCTGTGTAAAAGGGGAAAAAAAAACCTATGCATTCATTTTACTACTTTTTGGATATTTATGATAATATTTATTTGTTTATTTATAGGATTTACTCCTTTATTTAATGTTTATTTATTTTTGAGACAGTGCAAGCTGGGGAGTGGCAGAAAGAGGGGACAAAGGATCTGAAGCAGGCTCTGTGTGGACAGCAGACAGCCTGATGTGGGGCTCAAAATCATTCACCGCGAGATCATGACCTGAGCCAAAGTTGGATGCTCAACCGACTGAGCCACCCAGGTGCCCCGAATTTGCTTTTTTTATTCAGTGGATGTCCCAGTGAACAGGACAACTTCCTCAGGTTTCTTTTTTAAATGGTTGCACAGTATTCTAAATGTATGGGTTTACTATAATTTATTTGAGGCGTAAGGACTTGGAAAGCATTGCTTTTTATTTGAGTATAGTTGACACACAATCTTACGTTAGTTTCAGGTGTACAGCATCCTGATTCTACATCTCTGTATGTTACGCTGTGCTCACCACAAGTGTGGCTGACATCTGTCACCACACATACTGCTACAGTATCACTGTCTATAGTCCCTGTGCCGTCCCTTTTATCCCCGTGACTTAGTCATTCCCTAACTGCAAGCCTGGACCTCCCTCTCCCTTTTACCCACTTTGCCTCTCCTCCCAATCTCCTTCCCTCTGGCAACCATCTGATGACTTTTGAACAACCCATTATACATTGTGCTGTGGCCAATTTCTGAAATGACTCAGTTTGCTTGATGGGTTCTACTCTCCCACAGCAATCAACGAAAACGTTTCAAAAGTCTTGTTCTGCAATTCAGAAGGCAGATCTTACCTTGCTGTGAGCATAAACCACCGAACCTAGTAATTTCCAAGTGCCTCCCCTTCGGTCCATGCGCACCATACGGAGGATCTGTAGGAAACGGAGACTTCTGAGTGCGGACGTGGCGAAAATATTACCCTGAGTTTTTGCAGAAACAACTGCTATCGAAGCGATAAGAACAATGGTATCTGAAAGAAACAGGTTGAAACAATCGTAAGTAGCAGGACTAGGAATTTTGATTTCTCAAAATAATGTTTCAGAAAGTTGCACTTTGACCTATTTGAGGCACAAAGAAACAGATCCAACCCCAGCCTGGAATGGTGCTACTTGGGCTTTGTGATAACTGAAGAGTGAAAAAGGAAGGAGGAAAACCTACTTAACTGCCTTAGTTCTGACCCCTTGGCCGTTCTATGCTTTATGTACGCAATTCTGAACCGTTTGCTATGTAACCTTTGATGAATTGGATGGCCAGTGGCCTTCAGAAAGTTCAGTGTACCAGGGAGCAGTGAGGCTGTGCGGCTCTGGTTTCTCAGCGTTCCCGTCTGGCAGAAAGGAGCTTCTGCCTCAGTCCCACCACGGTGGCTTCCCAGGTGATGCCACAGAGGCACCACAGCCTGCACGGCTCTGAACGTGCTGCTTGGTATAATTCTATTTCTGGTTTTCTTGCCAAGGAAACTCGTAGCTCCTTTCTCCAAAAAGTTCCCTTATGCTGGGGAACCATGCACCATTTAACAAAGGTCTTAACTGAGGTGCATCCTCTAGGCTCTCTGCACAGAGTGCTCTTTACGCCTGGTCAGTTACATGGAAGTTTGGTATACAAATGAAACAATACTACATTTGTTACAACAGAGTATGTAATTATATACACTGTACATTGCATGGGAATGGATATTTGATGTTTGACATTGACATTTGGCTTAAAATACATCTGCCCTTTTGTAAGCTAAAAAAGAGAAAAAAGAGCAGCTAATGAAAGCATAAAAAAAAAAAAAAAAGAGGACTTAATTGCTCCGAGGGCAAATATGTGAGGGATGGCAAGTAGGTTCTGAAGAGGGAGAAGTCAAGTGGGGATGAATGGTCTCCTATGGCAATTTTAAAATAAGTTAACTTGACCTTAACGTTCTCAAATAAATTTTCTTTCCCACTCCAAGTGGGCTGTGCATGACTGGGTGTCCAGACTCCAGAGAGAGGTTCCACTTCAAGGGCATTGGATTTATAATGTTTCTGTGACCCTCAGCATTAACTGCTGTATGAATCTGTATTCATCATCCAGCTGAGTCCTTCTCCCTGTACTGAGCAAACTCTGGTCTCCTGGTGTGGACTGAGCACATCTTTTGAATGACTCTTCTGGTCCCCTTTTTGGGTCAGGACTTGGAGTGGCTGGCGGTACAAGGGTCAGCTAAAGGGCTTTTTCCAATCAGATCTAAACACTATAGGACTTTGTGAGTAGGTACACAGGAAGCCACAGTACCTCCTTGAGTTACAGCTCTGTGCTGCTGTTGGAAAAGAGAAGGAACTAAATGTGTTGACAGAGACACCAAAGACATATTTTAAGAGAGTAAGAAGACAGTTGTAAAGCTATATATACAATGTGATCTTATTTTAATAAAAAATATATGACTAGAAAAGCCATGTGAGAATATACACAGGTTATTACCATTAATTCTCCTTCGGGGTAGAGAGTGGGGTGAATATGTGGGTAAAGGGACTTTTTACTTTGAGTTATTAATTTCTGTAATATTGAATTTTATAACAATGAAAATGACTTTTGAAATCAGAAAAAAACTTTATTTTTAAAATGTTTATTTATTTATTTATTTTGAGAGAGAGAGAGAGAGAGAGAGAGAGAGAGAGAGAGAGAGAGACAGGGGAGGGACAGAGGGAGAGGGGGAGAGAGAATCCCAAGCAGGCTCCACACTGTCAGTGCAGAGCCTGACTCAGGGCTTGAACCCACGAACCGCAAGATCATGACCTGAGCTTAAATCAAGAGTCCGATGCTTAACTGACTGAACCACCAGGTGCCCCAGAAAAAAACTTTAGAGAAGAGTTAAGTGTAAAAACATCTCTTGGTCTGTATCATTTGGAGGGATTTCCTCCTGAGATAAGTGATTTACAGACAAAGACATTTCTTATATGGTCCTGTTAGATATATATTTGCTTTTACTTCTCATTGTAAACCTGCTTCCTACCAAGTGTACAAAGGAAAGGAAAAAGAACAATACCCCATTTACCATGTTAAAATATTCAAGATAGTAGAAATAAGTAAATGACTGAGAGGGGTGCAGAAAATACAGCATGTAAAACTTACTGTGTGCCTGGTACTTTGTTTAGTTCTGTGTTTTTTTTTAATTAAAAAAAAATTTTTTTTTCAACGTTTATTTATTTTTGGGACAGAGAGAGACAGAGCATGAACGGGGGAGGGGCAGAGAGAGAGGGAGACACAGAATCGGAAACAGGCTCCAGGCTCGGAGCCATCAGCCCAGAGCCTGACGCGGGGCTCGAACTCCCGGACCGCAAGATCGTGACCTGGCTGAAGTTGGACGCTTAACCGACTGCGCCACCCAGGCGCCCCTAAAAATTTTTTTTTAATGTTTACTTATTTTTGAGACAGAGACAGAGCGTGAGCAGAGGAGGGGCAGAGAGAAAGAGAGGAGACATAGAATCTGAAACAGGCTCCAGGCTTCAGACTCTGAGCTGTCAGCACAGAACCTGATGTGAGGCTTGAACCCATGAACCACTAATTCATGACCTGAGCCAAAGTCGGAAGTTCAACTGACTGATCCATCCAGGTGCCCATAGTTCTGTGTTTTTTTATGATGGTCATTATTTGATCCTTATAACAACTCTGTTTGTTGGTTAGGTCATCTACAGATCCCATTGTACAGATGAGAAAAGTGAGGCACAAAAAGCACATACTGTATTAGTTTAAAAGAATCAGCCATCAAGCTGTTAGACTACAGCACAAAAAGTATGAAGCTATGAAGTTATGCTAGCTCATTAGAGAAAACCTAGACAAAGTAAAAGCAACAGTGCTGGTTTGAGACAATTTAAAAAATTATGCACACAGTGAATCATAATCTAAGTGTTTGAAGTCACAAAATATGCAAAGGTAACTACAGATATGATTTAACACCCTCATTGTAATTCAGTTCAGATGAGAAAGTCAGAGTTCAGTAAAATGAAATCATAGATGAGCGACCAAATGGCAAATGATGAATGCAGTCATAACAATGTTTCTGGCTGGATTACAGTCCTCCACTGAATTTTGCTGTCAGTACCACCTAGAAATATTTCCCAGGCCCATATTTTAGAAGTTATGACTACTCCTTATTTTTATTTTTATGTATGTATTTATTATTTCTGTAGTCCATTACTTTATAGATTGGAGGTTCCACAAGGTTGGATACTTGTGTCCCAAGTACATAGTGTAGTTCCTGAAACATAGTAAGCACTCAATAAATATTTATAGAATGAACTCTGGTTAATAAATACTTAAAAATAGCTTGATTTTTGTTCTCTTACCGTATCACTGCCTTAATAACTAGAATCATCATCTAAAACACTCTTTTTAAAAAAAATTTAAATGTTTATTTATTTTTGAGAGATAGACAAAGCACAAGCAGGGGAGGGGCAGAGAGAGAGGGAGACAGAATCTGAAGCAGGCTCCAGGCTCCGAGCTGTCAACAGAGAGCCTGACACAGGGCTTGAACTCACAAACTGTGAGATCCTGACCTGAGCCAAAGTTGGATGCTTAACTGACTGAGCCACCCAGGTGCCCCTAAAATACTCTTAAATTAATGAAGGGATCATTTCAGTATTCTATCTTGAAGTCTACTGCAACATATTGATTCATAGCTATCATCTATTAAAGTTATAACTCTCACTAAGATTTCCTTTTTTTTTTTTTTAAAGTTTACTTATTTTGAGAGAGAAAGCACGTGCACATGCACAAGTGGGGAAGGGCAGAGAGAGAGAATCCAAGCAGGCCTCATGCTGTCAGTGCGAGCCAGACATGGGGCTCAAATCCACGAACCGTGAGATCATGACCTGAGCTGAAACCAAGAGTCAGACACTCAACCGAGTGAGTCACCCGGGAGCCCCAACATGTCCTTTTTATAAAATTAGGTGCGGGCAGTTTTTTTTTTAAGTTATGGTTTTTTTTTTTTTTATTTGGGAGAGAAAGCATGAGCTGGGGAGAGGGGCAGAGGGAGAGAGAGAGAGAATCTTAAGCAGTCTCCTTAAGCAGAGAGGTAGGGGCAGTTTTTAAAGACAGTGACATAGGAGGCTCCCGAACTCCCTTCCTCCCATAGGCACACTGAATACACAGTTGCACATGGAGTAATTCCCTTTGAAGGAAATCCAGAAACTAGCTGAGGGAGTCCCACACATTTGGCAAATAAGAAAATACCCACATGGGTAGGAAAGGCTGATGAGACATAATCTTGCCATAAACGTCACTCCTGGTACAGTGCCAAACGGGAGCTAACTTGCAACTCCCAGCTTCTCCCTGAGAGGCTAGGGGTTTGGATCCCACGTTTAGCCTCTTAACTTTTAAGACTCCCACTTCAGGGACAGTTCTCCCAAACACCTTGCTCTGAAAGCCAGTGGGGATTGCATCCATAGGATTCACAAAACTATAGCACAAAGAAGCAATTATTAATGGGTGTGAGCACTGCTATGGCTCTCACCCTAGGGCTCAGTACAGAAGGAACAGGCAGAAATGTCCATCTCTCAGGCTTTCTCTAAAAGGATTCTATTTGCATACTTAAAAAAGTTTTTATTTAAATTCCAGTTTGTTAACATACAGTGTAATATTAATTTCAGGTGTATAAGATAGTGATTCAGCACTTCCATACATCACCCAGTGTTCATCACAAGTGCACTCTTTATTCTCTATCACCTATTTTACCCATTCCCCTGCCCACCTCCCTTCAGTAACCATCAGTTTGCTCTCTATAGTTAGAGCCTGTGTCTTGGTTTTTCCTCTATGATTGTTTGCTTTGTTTCTTACATCTCACATATGAGTGAAATCATGTGGCATTTGTTTTTCTCTAATGGACTTACATTGCTTAGCATAATATGCTCTAGCTCCATCCATGTTGTTGCAAATAGCAAGATTTCATTCTTTTTATGGCTGAGTAATAGTCCATTCTCTCTCTCTCTCTCTCTCTCTCTCTCTCTCTCTCTCTCTCTCTCTCATATGGTATATGTGTATACCACATTTCTTTATCCATTCATCTGTCAATGGACACTTGGGCTGTTTCCATAATTTGGCTATTGTAGATAGTGCTGCTATAAACATAGGGATGCATGTATCCCTCTGAATTAGTGTTCTTGTGTTCTTTGGGTAAATACCCAGTAGTATGATTGTTGGATCAAGAAGTAGTTTTATTTTTAACTTTTTGAGGAATCTCCATACTGTTTTCCAGAGTGGCTGCACCAGTTTGCATTCTCACCAACAGTGCAAGAGGTTTCCCCTTTCTCCACATCCTCATCAACATCCGTTGTTTCTTGTGTTGTTGATTTTAGCCTTTCTGACAGGTATGAGGTGATATTTCATTGCAGTTTTGATTTGTATTTCCCTGATGATATGGTGTTGGGAAAACTGGTCAGCAAAATGCAAAAGAATGAAACTAGACCACTTTCTTACACCATAACAAAAATAAACTCAAAATGGATAAAGACCTAAATGTGAGACCTAAAACCATAAAAGTCCTAGAGGACAACACAGGCAGTAACCTCTTTAACCTTGGCCATAGCAACTTCTTTCTATACACATCTCCTGAGGCAGGGAAACAAAAACAAAGATAAACTATTGGGACCTCATCAAAACAAAAAGCGTTTGCACAGTGAAGGAAACAATCAACAAAACTAAAAGGCAATCTACGGAATGGAAGAAGACATTTGCAAATGACACATCTGATAAAGGGTTGGTATCCAAAAAGAACTATAAAACTATAAAAAAGAACTATAAAACTAAACACTCCAAAAAGCAAATAATCCAATTACAAAGGGGGCAGAAGACATGAATAGATATTTTTCAAAGAAGACATACAGATGGCCAACAGACACATGAAAAGATGCTCTACTTGCCTACTTTAAAAACTGCTGCCTAAGGGTCAGGTTTCAAATTTAGCACATCATGATCATGATCACACATTTTGATCAAGTAACAGTTATTCTAAGGATGCAAGGATGGCTCAGCATCTGCAAATCAATCAGTGTGATATACCACATTAACAAAATGAAGGATAAAAGTCATATGACCACCTCAATAGGCAGAGAAAAAGCCTGTGACAAAATTCAACATACTTTCATGATAAAAGTTCTCAACAAAGTGGCTATAGAGGCCATATATGACAACCCCACAGTTAACACTGTAGTCAATGATTAAAAGCTTTTTCTCTAAGGTAAGGAACAAGGTAAAAATGCCCACTCTTGCCACTTTTATTTAGCATAGTATTAAAAGTCCCAGCCAAACATTTAGGTAGGAAAAAGAAACAAAAGGCATTCAAATTTGAAAGGAAGAAGTAAAACTGTCACTATTTGCAGTTGACATGATATTATATATATATAAAACTCTAAAGATTCCACCAAAGCATTATTAGAATAATAAATGAATTAAGTAAAGTTGTAGCACACAAAATATTATACAAAAATCAGTTGTGTTTCTATATACTAACAGTGATGTCTGAGAAAGAGAAATAAAAAATATCCTCTTTACAATAGCATTAAAAAGAATAAAATACTTACAAACAAATTTTTTAAAGTTTATTTATTTATTCTGAGAGAGACAGAAACAGCATGAGTGGGGGAGGGGCAGAGAGAGAGAGAGAGTGGGGGAGAGAGAGAATCCCAAGCAGGCTCTGCACTGCTAGAGCAGAGCCTGATGCAGGGCTCAAACCCATGAGATTATAATCTGAGCCAAAACCAAGAGTTGGATGCCTAACCAACTGAGCCACCCACGCACCCTAATATTTAGGAACAATATTTAGGAAATTTAACCAGGAGAGTGAAAGATCTGTTTGGTGAAAACCATAAGACACTGATGAAAGAAATGGATAAAAACACAAATAAATGAAAAGATATTCCATGTTCATGGATTGGAAGAATTAATATTGTTAAAATGTCCCTACTACCTAAAGCAATCTACAGGTTCAATGCATTCCTTATCAAAATTCCAATGGTATTTTCCACAGTAATAGAACAAACAATTCTAAAATTCATATAGAAAGGCAAAAGACACTGAATAGCCAAAGCAAACCTGGCTATTCAAAGGAAAAAAGGGGAGGCTGGGAGCATCATGCTCCCTGATTTCAAACTATACTACAAAGTTATAATAATTAAGACAGAATGATATTGGCAAAAAAAATAGACACATAGAACAATGGAACAGAATAGACAGCTCAGAAATAAACCCATGCATACATGATCAATTAATTAATGACAAGGAGCCAGAAATACACAGTGGGGAATGTATAATCTTGTCAATAAATGGTATTGGGAAAACTGGACAGCCACATACAAAAGAATGAAGCTGGACCACTATCTTTTCTTTTTAATAAAAAATTTTTTTTAATGTTTATTTATATTTGAGAGAGAGAGAGACAGAGCACAAGTGGGAGAGGGGCAGAGAGAGAGAGAGACAGAATCTGAAGCAGGCTCCAGGCTCTGAGCTGTCAGCACAGAGGCAGATGTGGGGCTTGAACTCACAAGCTGTGAGATCATGACCTGAGCCAAAGTTGGATGCCCAACCGACTGATCCACCCAGGTGTCCCTGGACCATTATCTTATACCATATACAAAAATCAACTAAAAATGTATTAAAGATTTAAGTGTAATACCTGACACCGTACAAGTCCTAGAAGAAAACATAGAGAGTAAGTTCCTTGACACTGATCTTGACAATGATTTTTTGGATTTGACACCATGAACATAGATAACAAAAGCAAAAATTAACAAGTGGGACCACATCAAACCAAAAAGCTTCTCTACAGAAAAGGAAACCAGTAACAAAATGAAAAGGCAATGTACCAAATGGGAGAAAATACTTGCAAATCACATATCTGATAAGGAGTTAATATTTAAAATATATAAATAACTCACACAACTCAACAGTAAAATAAAAAAAATAATCCAATTAAAAAATGGGCAAGGAAATGAATAGACTTTATTCCAAACAACATAAAAATGGCCAACAGATACATGAAAAGGTGCTCAACATCACTAATAATGAGATAATGCAAACCAAAACCATAGTGAGATGTTGCTTCGTCCCTGTTAGAATGATTATTATAAAAAAGATAGGAGATAACAAATATTGGTGAGAACGTAAAGGAAAGGGAACCATTGGGCACTGTTGGTGGGAATATAAACTGGTATATTCATTAAGGAAAACAGTATGGAGGTTATTCAAAAAATTAAAAATAGTGGAATAGAGAGTGGAATATTTTTCATCCATGAAAAAGAAGAGAATCCTAATGTTTGCAACAACATGGATAGACCTTAAGGGTATTATGCTAACTAGAATGATCCAGACAGAGGAAGACAAGTACTGTACGTCACTTATGTATGGAATCTAAAAAAACTGAACTAATAGAAACAGAGACCAGAATTTTGATTATCAGGAGAGGAGGTGGGAGAAATGAGGAAATGCTGGTCAAAGATTATAAACTTCCAGTTATAAGATGAATAAGTTCTGGGGATCTAATGCACAGCATGGTGACTATAGTTAATGATACCGTATTATTACATACTTGAAAGTTGCTAAGAGAGAATGTCTTAAATGTTTTCACCGCAAAAAAGAAATGATAATTATGTGATACGATGGAGGTGTTAGCGAACAATCAGTTTGCAATATATGTGTATCAAATCAATGGGTTGTACATCTTAAGCTTACACATTGTTATATGTCAGTTACATCTCAATAAGGCTGGAGAAAAAAATCAGGGAGAATAGCTTAAGTTGTGAAATTAGTTAATCATCTAAAGTGGTTTTTGAAATAGAGGAGCCTTGTCTTAAGTGAAGATACCACATTTTAGTATAAGGTAGAAACTATAGACAACTGTCAAAGCTCATTGGATTCATATTCGTTTATCCATTCATGCATCAAGGAGTTAATTGAATGTCAAATATTTTGTTGGATACTTGCATTAGAAATGAATATTCATCCATCTATCTGGTCCTAAGTACTTATTACATACATCATTGTTGTCAATGGGGATGATTTTGTCTCCCAGGGGACATCTAGCAATGTCTGGAGACATATCTGATTGTCTTAATTGGGAAGGGGATTGCTACTGGCATCTAGTGGGATAGGCCAGGGTTCCTGCAGAATATCCTACAATGTCCAAATAGTCCCCAGAAAAAAAGAATTACCTAGTTCCAAATGCCAATAGTGCCGAGGTTGGGAAACCCTGATGTACATATTTTATTTAGTCTTCTTATGAGGTAGATAATATTATTACCAACTCCTTCTTATAAATGAAGAACTAAGACTTGCATTGGTCACCTAGCCAAGGCCCAATATCCTAAGTGGCTGAGCTGGCCCTTCCTTGACACCAAAATTTGTGCCCTTAAAATTATGGTACACCATTCCTTGGATTAATAAAATGCTGGGTGACATGGGTGGGGTGGGTTGGGGAGAAGGGGTGCGGTGGGATGAGGAGAAGAGGGTGGGCTGGGAAAGCAGGTGGATAACTAAATTGTTATCACATGAAACATTCAGGGGAGAGCAGAATGCAGAAATAAAATGATACTAAAAACAGATGGTACTTTTATAGATACATCAAGAGAAAATGGGGCTGGAGGAAGAAATAGAACTGCTAATAAACAAGGGGGAGATCCAAATTGCATGAAAACAAAAACATAATCCTGAGCTCTTAAAATCTACCTCTCCCAAGAGAAACAGATGCGAACAAGTTGGGACGTGGGGAAGGAATAGTTATTGATTGCAAACAGCCCATTAGAAATGTGAAATATAGGCTCATAAGGTGCTAGAAAGTAGGTTCACATACTTTCTGAATCATTTAGAATGATTTATGGATGAATCCTTGAGATTTGAGGAGACTGCAAAGATTTGAGAGAAGTAAATACTATAATGATATTTAAGACACATAGGGACTATAAAAGAGCATATTATTAAATTCCACTGGAACTCTGCTCTAATATTTTTTTCATCAGCAAAATCAATATAAATTGATCACCCTGGAGTTTGTGTAAAAGGGATTAGTCACTGAAATACTGAAAATCCCTCATTATAAGGTGGATTCATATCTAAGGCTACCTTAACAAGGACCCAAAGATTGGGTTAAAGCAAGATCAACTGCATGGATGGATCTAGAGACTATAGGGCTAAGCGAAATAATTCAGTTACAGAAAAATAAAGACCATCATTTCACTCATATATAGAATTTAAGAAACAAACCAAAGAGCAAAGGGGGAAAAAGAGAGAAAGAGACAAACTAAGCAACAGATTCTTAACTATAGAGAACAAACTGGTGGTTACCAGAGGGGAGGGTGGGGGGATGGGTGAAATTGCAACAGGGATTAAGGAGCACACCTGCTGTGACGAGCACCGGGTGATGTATGGAAATGCTGAATCACTATAATGTATACTTGAAACTAATACTGTACTAACTGGAATTATAACAAAAGTTTAAAAAAAAAAGCAAGATCAACTGTACACCTGAACTTGACGGGATACATTTTGTTGCTACAATTATATGACATAATGCATCTATTAGAAAGTATATTTTACTATACTTGCCTTAATTTAAAATCATTATTGGAACAATGAAAACTTATGGATTGAGCAAAACATGGCCGAGCACTTTTAAATTAGTAATTGTAAGGACATATAGATTCTGTAGAGGTAAATTACAAAGGGGGTACATCTTGACTCCTAAAAACTGTCTGGAGACTTTAGGCTTTTAAAATTTTTGCAAAGTATGTAATATAATAGTCTCAGAAAGTTTCCCCTAATGTTGAACATAAATTTCCTTCTTGCACTTTAAACTCATTTCATCTGTTATCTCTGGGAAAAACAGAAGTGCAACAAATACAATATTCTTCTCCCACCATCTTTTTTGCTCTAAATCCTTGAGCTCTTGTTAGTGGCCTCACTATAAGCTAACTTTGGATGATTTAAGTAAAATCTTTCTCTATGTTTTCAAATTATAAAAATAGTAGCTGCTATAAAATATCAAAACACTAGACATATGTAGTATAAGATAGCAAATAAATTTAATTAGCCAATTATTATTAATGAAGTAAAGGTTACTTTAATTTTTGCTCTAAAAATGATACTGAAATAGACAGTTCCTTACACATATTTTTGTAGGTTAAGGATAAATTCCTAGAGATTGGATTGTTGGGTTGAATGTTGGCACATTTTGACGTTCGATATCAAAATACCCTCCAAAGGATGGTACCAATTGTTACTAACAATGTATGAAGGTAAATATTTTTCTGTCTATTTGCTAATACAAACTAATGGTAATAAAAATAATAATAGCATAGGGTGCCTGGGTGGTTCAGTTGGTTAAGTGTCTGACTCCTGGTTTCGGCTCAGGTCATGATCTCTCTCTGGCCCCCACTCGAGTATACTTGCTTGCTCTTTCTCTGTGTCACTCAAAATAAATTAAAAAACTTAAACATGTAAAATAACAATAGTAACAGTAACACCTAACAGTAACAGTTTACTGTCTGATAGACCTTGTTCTAAGCATTTTTAGGTATTACATGGAATATTATAAATTTGTAATCTTTGCCAAGATGATAGGCAAAAACATCACTTTTTTTTTGTTACTGATTCTGGATTTCAGATTATTTAGAAGTCAAAGAGGTCAGGTCATCTAGAAAGACTTTGCCCAAGATTATAAAAATATTTTCCTAGATTTTATTTTGGTGTATTTAGATGCTCACTTAGTTAACATACTGACTTTTACTATTCAGGATGGTTCTCACAGCAAAGTTTTGGACATTGTAGGATGCCTGAGTGGCTCAGTAGGTTAAGCATCCGGCTTTGGCTCAGGTCATGATCTCACGGTTTGTGGGTTTGAGCCCTGCATCGGGCTCTGCGCTGACAGCCCAGAGCCTGGAGACTGCTTTGGATTTTGTGTCTCCCTCTCTCTCTGCCCCTCCCCCACTTGTGCTCTGTCTCTCTCTCTCTCTCTCTCTTAGAAATAAACATTAAAAAAATGTAAAAATTAGATACAATCCAAATTGCTAATAAACATGGATTCATAAAAAATGATGCAGTCTAGATATTCCAGAGCAAGCACTATGGGAGCTCATCTTGCCTGAGTTTCAGGCCTGGCTCGCCTCTTATCAGCTGGGTTACCCGGATGAAGTTACTGAACTCTCTGCCCCCACTTCTTTATCTGCAAAATGAGAATCACAAAATTACCTATTTCATAGAGTTGTTGTAAGAAGCAAATAAGTTAATGCATTTGAGAGATCTTAGTACAATGCTAATGCACAACAGATTTTATCTAATTTATTATTATTAGTAGTAGTATTACCATGGATAACTATGTAACCACAAGACATCATGTTTTAATGCTTATTTATTTATTTTGAGACACAGCAAGAGCATGAGCAAGGGAGGGGCAGAGAGAAAGGGAGATGGAAAATCCCAACAGGCTCCATGCTGTCAGTGCAGAGCTGACGTCCGGCTGGAACTCACCAACTGTGAGATCCTGACCTGAGCTGAAATCAAGAATTGGACACTTAACCAACTGAGTCACTGAGGCACCTCAAGACATCATGTTTTAGAGGAATGTTGATAAAATAAGAAAATTTCTCCTCCAATATATCACTATGTAAAAAACTAATTACATAGCAGAATACGCAGATGGTTCCAATTTTGCCTTCAAAGGATTATGTGCTCTTATAGTATATATAAAAATAAATACTGTAAGTACCTATACTTGCATGCTAGCAGGGATTATTTTTGGGTGGTAGAATTATGTGTCAAGTTTAGTTTCTTTATACATACCTCTTCTCTTCCAAATAATCTATAATAAGCATGCATTGCTTTTGTAACGAGGAAAAGGAGAATTATTACTTATTTAAAATAAGAAGCTCTGGTGGGGCACCTAGGTGGCTCAGTTGGTTAAGTGTATGACTTCAGCTCAGGTCATGATCTCACAGTTTGTGAGAACCCTGTGTCGGCTCTGTATTGACAGCTCAGAGCCTGGAGCCTGCTTGAGATTCTGTGTCTCCCTCTCTCACTCTGCCCCTCCCCGACTCGTGCTTTGTCTCTGTGTCTGTCTCTGTCTGTCTCTCTCTCTCTCAAAAATAAATAAACATTTGGGTGCCTGGGTGGCTCAGTGGGTTAAACGTCTGACTTCAGCTTAGGTCATGATCTCACAGCTTGTGAGTTCGAGCCCCTCGTCAGACTCTGTGCTGACAGCTCCGAGCCTGGAGCCTGCTTCAGATTCTGTGCCTCCCTCTCTCTCTGCCCCAACCCACTCGCATTCTGTCTCTGTCTCTCTCAAAAATAAATATTAAAAAAAGTTTAAAAACATAAATGAACATTGAAAATGTTTATGGGGCTATGTGCCTTGTATAGTGCACACACTATTTCAATCCTTCTCCATAATGGCCCTCCAAGGAGGCACAGAGGTTAGAAGTGTGGACTTTGTGTGAGAGATCCCAGGTATTCCTACTTCTGTTCTTTCCTAGCTGTTTAACTTCAGACCTATTAATCTTGCTGAATCTTGGAGTTCTCACTTGTAAATAAGGACTAGAACCACTCTCCTCACAGGGCTGTTATGGGGATTAAATGAGATCATATACATAAAATTCTTAGTCTGCCTTAATGTGCCTGACTACATGTTACTGTAAGAAACTTATTTTATATACACATACACACTTTTATAGATCGTAATCGATACTAAGAAGGTTCAAGAATCTTATCCAAGATCATTTAGCTAGTAAATGGAGCCAAGAATCAAATTCATATCTGTCTTATTATAAACTGCTTACATTTTATTCCATGCTTCTCTTTTGATAATTTTTCTCTAGTAAGAAACCAGTAAACAGAGATGTAGGCAGTCAACCAAGGCTTAAATGTGAGACTCCAAGAAGTGTTATTAAGACGAGGGAATGTAACGACTTACAAACAGTTGGCATTCAGATAAATCTAGCCCAAACTTATAATTAACAGGTTTTTATATTTTAGCTTGTCCCAACCAGATAGCAGAATATAACAGAGTGGTCAGCCTGTCCTGTCTATGTGGGACAGTTTCTGCATGAATTTGTCATTTTTTAGTGTCCCGTGTATATCATGTGCCAGATGCTTTATTGCCAGTAGAGCAGCAAGACAAGAAGGAATTAAAAATTTGTAGTTCCATTATATTTGCCAGTGTACACAACATTCTAACCTCTCAAAAGGAACAGAGATATGAGGAACAAAGTGTGAACGCATAAAGAACACTGAACTATACCTGGTTTAATGATCAGTTCTGCCATTTACTAGCTTTGTCACCACTTATCTCTTGGGTCTGGTTTCCATATCTTCAAAATGAGATGCACTGAAGTGGAAAGTAGCAAGGATACTTTCTAAGTCCAAGTTTCTATAATCAAAGTGATAGTCTTTGCTGGGACATTAAATGGTTGGGTGACAATGCATCAGTAGGACTATTTTGGAAATGATTGTTTCTTAGATTAAATATTAAGGCAATACACTCATTCAAGGACTATTTTATTTTATTTATTAAAAATTTTTTTTACATTTTATTTATTTTTGATAGAGAGAGACAGAGCACAAGTGGGGAAGGGGCAGAAAGAGAGGGAGACACAGAATCCGAAGCAGGGTCCAGGCTCTGAGCTGTCAGCATAGAGCCTGAGGCGGGGCTCGAACTCACGAACCGCGAGATCATGACCTGAGCTGAAGTCGGACGCTCAACTGACTGAGCCACCCAGGTGCCCCCAAGCACTAGTTTATCCAACAAAGAATTTTTATTGCATGTCTGCTGTGAGCCATCCTCTGGGGATAGAACAGTGAATAAAACAGAAAACTTTGCTGCCCTCAAGGTGCTTATGTTCTATTGGGGTAGGCTGACATTAAACCAATAAATAAGTACAGAATCCAATGCCAGGTAGTGACAAAGGCTCTTGAGAAATAATAAACAGGGAAAGGGGTGGAGTCACAGGGGAGGAGGGGGTGCTTTCTCAGCTGGGATGGTTAGAGAAGACTTCACTGAGGAGATGACAGTTGAACCCAGATCTAGAGAAGTGAAGGGCTGACCATGACAATATTTAGGAAGAAGTATTCCAGGCAGAAAATACAAAGACCTTGAGGCAGAAGCATGGTCCATGTGTCCAAGGGGAGGTAAGAAGGTCAACTTAATTTGAGTGGAGTGAGGGGGAGAGTGAGCCCTGGCCAGATCATGGTGACTTTGGTAAGGGCTTTAGATATCCCTAGAGGTGTGATGGGTTTGGGGCAGAAGAGTTCAGGATCAGGTTTGTATTTTACAAGACTACTTTGGTTGCTTTTGGGAAACAGATCAAGATGGGGCTGGACGGCAAGAGTGGAAGTCAGAGGCCAGTTAATAAGCCACCTGATGGTCTGGACAAAGGGGAGGGAGCTTTAGAGGAGCAAAGTTAAAGTGAGGAGGAGCTGAGAAGGAGTTAGATATGGGACAAGTTGTGAAGGCTGGGATGTCAAGACTTGCTGAAGTATTGATTGTGGGTTGTGACATAAAGAAGGGAAGCGGAGGGTGACTTCTGGGTTTCTGGCCTGAGCAACTGGATGAATGAAGTGCTATTTACTGAGATGGGGGAATACTGCAGTTGGGTGGCTGGGTAAGCAGAAAGGAGGGCCATTTGAGGGGTAGAATGAACAGTTCAGTTTTGGCCTTGTTAATTTTGAGATGCCCTCTAGACATCTGGTAGACAGTGGGTGAATCTGGAGTTGAGAGAGAAAGCAGGTCTGCAGAGTCAGGCAGTAGATGTGTGTGTGTGTGTGTGTGTGTGTGTGTGTGTGTGTGTGTGTCAGCGTGCATATGTGCATGCACATGTGTTTTATGCTACAGGACTAATCTCCAATAATAGTAATATACTGAAACTATTGCTTCAGAGTGCGATCACAAACATTTAATTTCAGATGTGGGGTACACATTGGGGGATATAAAGAAGCTGTGTTTCTGTATTTATAAAACATGAAAGAAGCATTTGTCCTCTGAGAATCACTGTAATGAGTAGGAGGCAAACACATCCTATTCAAGGCACACTGTAGTATCTTGAGTAAATTACCTAGGTGTAATCCCATCAGTCCTCAGTACATCAAAAGATGAAAAGTCATGTGTATTTCATATTCAGAACATGTTTTAGGGCAATGACATGATGGCTTTATATTATATTTCTTGATACAGAGAGTACAAGAAAGGCTTTTAGAAGCAGCAATTTCCCACACTGACATCCTCAGATGTTTAAAACATTCTCCTAGCACCTATTTTCATATATACCAAATGGTTCCGCAGTCAGTTTCAATTCAACAGAGCCCCATACCAGTATTTGACTACAGGTCTAAAAAAAGATTTGGATTCCCACCAGTGAATGATCAAAGTTGAAACTTTTACTGGAAATCCCCTAACATCCTATGATGAAATCCAATGCTTAGATATCTCGTTCAGAGTCATAGCCTGAATGTTTATATATCAGTCAAACAATGCCATTACAGGTTTAAATTTACAGAGTAAAAACAAAACTCCTAACTTTCAATGCTTTCCACTTACCCTAAGCAGTTGAATGATACTGGCTCTTTGAAATCTTGGCAGCCGGTTACGGTTAGTATTGGGATATGTAATCTTTCCTTGAGAAACTTGATATCTATTTTCAGATGACATGCAGGTTATGATTAATCATCACCTACTACTAAAGTTTTTGAAAGGATATCTTCAGGAAGTTCTTTGAATACACTGTGCTATTTGGGTTTTGCAGATGGAGATGCCATTTCAGCTAAAATGTCACTAAGCAAAGGACACCTATGGATGGCAATTCATTCTAAGTATTATCTGGGGAAATTGAGAATTACCTGGTACACCTGGCTCTCTTAATCTTTTTCAATACACAATCTCTTATTTTTAGAAATAAGAAATGGATAAAGTTTAGGCTTCTGGATAATCCTTAGGGATAAACACTGGGGTGTGAAAATGGACTTTTCCTTCTGTGAAGAATGAAAAGAGTGGTTTAAAGGAGTGAATTTGAGTAAATACATGCCACAAATAGATACCTGGCACTCATTATACTTGGTGCCATGTGCAGATCTATTCTATCCATCTATCTGTATTTTTAGGAGGTCAATAACCAAATAGATCTTGTTTAATTACACATATAAGTTCTATCTTTAATTATAATCTCCTGGCCAAGTTTGCCCTCATTGGCGGTAGATAAAGGAAAGTTTTAAGACCTTTAAAATTTCACATTTGCTTTTGTGTGTTTCTGCTTGCGAACCTTACATAGTATATTGCAGTTTTAAAGGAAAGAAACAGTGTCCCAGAGAGGCTTGTGTAAGATAATACAATGTTACTTCCAGAGACAGGATTAGAATTCATGGCAACCGACTCTGCAAACTGTAGCTCAGACTGGGAAACATATTGCCTCATAACAAATCCTAACACTATGAGGAAAAATCCTACTTTGGACTCAGTTTCTTTTCATTATCAATTCTTTTCCTACCATCATGAGCTTTTTGAATAAGACACGCTCTGTTTAAAGGAGAACAAAAAACAAGGTTTATTGAAAACATGTGGTGATACAACCTAGGAATCCTTTATAAAGAGGATGGAGAAGGTCTGACAGAGTTCAATACCATACGAAAGCCGGACATTTTCCCACAAACTAAGTATGGGGAAGTATCAAGAAAATGTAAGTAAAAAATAGTTTCAGATGTGCACATTTGAACACTATGATTGGTAAATACTCCAGAAAACCACAGAAACCTGATAAGAGATGGATTCTTAAGTCAGACGTTGGCAAATGTCCTGAGGATTAGCATCAGTACTTTGATCTCCAAATTCCAAACACAGATTCGGAGTCTGTGGTAGGGGCTAAAATCAAATACTTAAAGCGTCTTTGCAAAAGGCAGGAGTAAAAATATTGAGAAAAAGGCAGCATGGGAATAGAAGAGCCTTCTGTAAAGGAGCCTACAATTTTATAAGTAGGCAAAATAAGCACTTTATTTAAAAATGTCATCATGTTCACGTGACCAAGTTAAAGTAGGGAACTGAAGCAATTAGACAAAAAAAAAAAATGCAGGCAAAAATAATTCTTCTGAAAACTCCTGATAGCTGAGGCAAAGGTGCTATGTTCTATCTTTCATTGTTTAGATAATTGCCACACAATTTTTTCTTTATTTCTTCATATTGTTCTTTTTACACTGTGTATGTGGGTACAATGGGGCTTGAGGTTCTGCATGTGAATATCTACTAGTTGGCAAGTTTTTAAATTTTTTATTCACTTAATACACATTTATTGTGGTCAGAAACTGCTAGAATCTGGGTATATAATAATAAAGGGCATGGATGGGGCATGGAGGAGGTGGTCAAGACAGACACCTTTTTTGCCCATACAGGGGTGAAAGGACACTTGGCATAGAAGACACTGAATGGAGAGACCACAATCTCGGATGATGGATGTTATGATAGGAGAAATATAAGGAACCTAGTTATGTGGCCAGAAAGCCCTCCTGGGGGCAACATAGGTGAAACCATAATTAATAACCAGTCAAAAACAAAGCTACAAACCCTGTCTTATTTAACCCAACACCCTTTAGGCACCATAACAACCATTTCTGCAATAATCACATCTATAGAGCTCTAGTCTCAAAAAGTTCCTGATGTGGTTCCTTCTCCTCCTCTTTTAAAATAAAATTTATTCTTAAGATACATAGACTTTCAACCCCTAAAAGTTTAGTTTTGAGAAAGACAATTTAAGAAAAAACAATCAACAAAAACATACAGAGAGGTCTTACCAAGTTGATTTTTTTTTCTGATTATATTTATCACTTCCAGGATTGATGAGAATACAATGAATCCATTACTATTATGATTCAGTTTACTATCCCTAACAGTTGAGTATTTATTACGTGCCAGGCACTTAGCTAAGTACTTTGCATGCACTACCTCATTTAATCTTCTTGGGCAATCTTTTTGAGAAGATACAACTAAAATTCCAAGTTTAAGATTAAAGAATTATATGGAGAACACATTAAAGCAAATCACAGATCACCTTTTAGAATAGGGCTTTATTAAGAGAGTTAAAAATGCTATATGTTATGTTATTTCAGTCTAGGATTGTGGGCATTCATGTGAAAATCCTATGGAAAGTTATCGTTGGCATTGTCCTTCTTTGCAATGATAAAAATGTTTTGAGTGGGTGTGAGATCTTGCACAACTGCACATTATATGAACCAACTGACCCCGATACTGCTATGCAATGATAATGACGATAAACATTTACGCTGTGCTTACTATGTGTAGGCAACAATTCTTTCTACTTAGTTTTGAATAGTTAATATATATATATGGTTTAAGTATGAAAATGATACAAAGAAGTGAAAAAGAGAGGAAAGCCAAAAAACAAACTCTTACCTATTGAGAACAAACTGATGGTCACTAGAGGGGAGGTGGGCGGGGGATGGGTGAAATAGGGGATGGGGATTAAGGGTGCACTTGTTGCGAGGAGTCCTGGGTGTCTTGTGGAAGTGTGAAAGGACTATATCGTACACCTGAGAACAATATTATGCTGTATGTTAACTGACTGCAATTTAATCAAAAACTTGGGACATCTGGGTGGCTCAGTCGGTTAAGCGTCTGACTTTGGCTCAGGTCATGATCTCACAGTTCGGGAGTTCGAGCCCTGCATCGGGCTCTGTGCTGACAGCTTAGAGACTGGAGCCTGCCTCAAATTCTATGTCTCTCTCTGCTCCTCCCCTGCTCATGCTCTGTCTCTCCTTCAAAAGTAAATAATAACATTAAAAAATTTTTTTAAATAAAAACTTAAAAACAAAAAAGAAGTAAATGACGAGAAATCTAATTTCCCCCACCCCAGCACCATTCACTTTGTTCCTACTCATTCTTCCAATGTTGCTTTATACAGATAAAAGCAATGTGAATATAGACTCTATTTTTTTTACACCAAAAGTTACATACTCTATATGCTATATTACAATTTTTTTTTTACTTAATGTATCTTGGATCCTTCTATAGCAATACAGAAAGACCTTCCTTTTTGCATTCTTTGTTTATTCAGCTATACTGAACACGTCCTATACATTGATGGAAATATTAAGAAGTAGAATTCCTGGGTCAGAGAGTAAATGTTATGTAATTTTAGTAAATATTGACACTTTTCCATAAGAGTGATACCAGTCTGCACTCCTGTGGAGTATCAGGGCCTGTTTACTCATAGTCTAACTAAAAATGATTGTGGTCAGATTTTGGATTTTTTCCAACCTGACAGGTTAGGATAAGATTGAGTATGTTTAGGAGTCATATATGTATTTATTTTTTTGTGAACTATCTGTTCGTGTTCATTTCCCTTCTTTTATTTTCTACTGGGTTGTTGGGCTTTTCTTCTGGATTTCAGCAGCTCCTATACAGTTTAGGATGATTAACTGTCTCTGATAGAAGTTGTAAATATTTTCCCACATTTGTCTTTTGATTTTGCTTGTTGTTTGTTTTCTTTTGTTTTATCATGCAGTATTCTTTAATCTTATGTGGCCTAATTTTATCAATTAGTAATTTTCATCTGGCTTAAGTTTATCAATATTTTCCTCTACAGCTTCTTTATTTTTTTAAAAAAATTTAAATGGTTTTTTAGTTTTGGAAGAGAGAGGAGAGAAAGCATGAGTGGGGAAGGGGCAGAGAGAGACACACACAGAATCTGAAGCAGGCCCCAGGCTCTGGGCTGTCAGCACAGAGCCCAACACTTGGCCGAACTCAGGAACCATGAGATCATGACCTGAGCCGAAGTTGGACGCTTAAACCGACTGAGCCATCCAGATGCCCCTATGACTTCTTTATTTTTAGTTATAGTTAGAAAAGCCATCTTGGTTCCAAGGTCACAAGAGAATTTACCCATTTCTGCATCCAGTATTTTTGGGTCTTATTTAATGTAAACCATTGATTTATTTGTAGGTTATCTTGATATATGATGAGATAAATATAGATCCAACCTGAACTTTTTCCCAATGAGTAATTAGTTGTTCCAACATTGGTTCTGACCAGAATGAGGATGAAGTTGAAATTCACGAATTTGGCCACATGGGGTTGTTACTAACTTTTGACTTTTTTGTTAGTTAAAATGTAAGATCTACTGGGACACATTAAACAGGGTTTGGGAGGAAAAGCAGAGTCTTAGAGGATAGGTTTAAGAACAGGGGGATTTTCAAAACGTTTGGGATCAGGGAGGACTAATGACCTCTTTTTACATCCTCTTAGGACCATGAATAAGGGCTCCAACTTACCATAAAGCACCATTGAGCCTTGGTGGCAATTTTAAACATTTTATTCTGTGGGAGTCATCCTTCGAGGCTGTCATGTGATTATATACATCCTTTAGCAGGCAAACATAATTATTATTGGTCTCAATAAAGTTTACTTGGATATGGACTTTCTGCAGCGTAAAGTTAGATTTAAATAGTGGTGCTTCAGGACTTTGTACAGCATTGGCTTTTAACATTAATTGCTCTCTCAATACTTCATCTATGTAAACGTCAAATTTATATTCATTTGCCAGAGAATGAAGAACTCCTCCTTAATAGGCTCTATTTTCATTTGTTTCTTGACCCAAATGGTTAAATATGAATTTCAGAAACTCTGCTTATTAAAATAATTTTTATAGAAAAACAGACAAAGCAGAAACATACATTTTCTATGAAAATAAAAAATGTCATTGAAGTCAGCATAGATGTAATTTACTGCCATGGAATAGCCTAGGCATTTCTGTATTTTAAAAGGAACGGCCATCCTCTGGAAAACAGTTTGGATGTTTCTGATAAAGTTAAACATACACTTACCATATGACCCTCTAATCCTACTCCTGGATGTTTACCCTAGAGAAATTAAAAGTTATGTTCATACAAAAAACTTCTACATGAACATTCATAGCAGGTTTATTTATAATAGCCAAAATCGACAAACAATCCAAATGATCTTTTACATGAAAATGGACAAAATGTGGTACATCCATATCATGGAATACCATTCAACAAGAAAAAGAAATGAACAACTTGGAACTAGATCATTTGGAAATGATCTATCCAATGATTTGGATAGATCTCAAGAGCATTATTGGTTAATAAGCATAGGCCTGCAGTTTAGTTCATAAACTATATCGACATCAACTTTCTGTTTTTGATAATTGTAATACACTTATATAAGATATTATCATTGGGGGAAGCTGGGTAAAGGGTACGGATACATGGGAACTCTATGTGCTGTTTTTGCAATTTCTAAGTAAGTATGAAGTTATTTCAAAATAAAAAGTTGAAAAAAAGGCCAGATCTTAGAAAGATGACTGTTGACAGAAGGAACTGCACCTTTTTATGATACTAACATCTCTTTTGTTTTAGACTTCATATTAGTAAATGTCTCCCATGGGGTTTGGGGAGATTTGGGGGTAGGAATCAGACCTCATCGCATGGTTTATTTATTTGTTCCTATGCCACATGCGGGTTGTGTAGAGAGACAATGTGGTATCACAGCAAGAAGTCAGAATTTGATATGAGTAAATCTCTTCCTTCCTTTTTTTTTATTCTCTTGCTTATATGCTGTGTGATCCTTGATAAGGCCCTTATTCTAAGTTTCTGTTTTTTTGGTATATAAAAAGTATATAAAATAGGGATCATAATCTCTTCCAACTTCAATAAGATTATTATGAATTATATGAGATAGTCTATAAGCATGATTACAACTTAAACCATGAAATTTTATTCCTGTTCATATAACACCAGGTACCACAACTCCTAATTTCCTGTTATTTTTCTCTTCAAAGGAAGATTTCTTATCTAAATACAGCTCTAAAACTATTGTCTCTTTTTTAATGTGCATATAGGAAATAGAGAATGGATGGACTAGCATGGACACAGACACAGTGAATTAGTGGGGAAATAAACAAAAGCAAAAAATGAAGCAAAATCTCACTCATCTTTTGTTTCAAGGAAGGCTGTAAGTTGTGCATTTAACTCAATATAGTTCTTTCTTTTAACCCAGAAGGAGCGCAGAGGGGAATTATGCACGATTTTCTCTCTTATTTAACAACAGTCCTTATGTTTTATTTCTGACAAAAAAGATGGTTCTGCAGAATTTTCAACTGGAACCCTTCCTTATGTTTCAAAGTAAGAAAAAACAATTAGTCTCTTGTTAATTGTGGTCAGTAGAATTAGGATCATCTGTCACAGCATCAGACACCAACTAGAACATACTGAAAATTTGGATCCTAAAAAGAAGCTAATCTATATAACATGGTCTCTCACCAACCTGTTAATGAATTCATTTTTTCCTGCACCTTCATTATTCTTCCATGTGTAGATTAAATGGATTATACCGTAATTAAATTTGACTCTTGCAAGAGGCAGTGCTTTAGAGCAGTGAGCTATAGGGAGGCTGGCATTCTATTCCTAGCTTCACTGCTAACTTAAGGGCCGAGCACAAAGCACCCCCACTTCCCGGAGCCTCAATTTTTTCTATCTATGGAGGGAGATAAACAATGTCTCAGAGGAACATGGTGCTGCTTTATGAGCTCTATATTCTAATTGAGCTCCAAATTCCTTTATAGAAAGGTACTCTTTGAAGAATTAAAGATGCATTTATATTGTTGTTGTGACTCTTAATAGGAATAAAGCTTTAAAATCTAATTTTAAAAGCCTCCTACTGCACAGTACATTATCCACGTTCTTAAATACTGCAATCAGCTGTGCACTGAGCTGCTCTGTGGTATTTATTAAAAAAAAGCAGCACCATGAAGATATACTGTAGAACATTTTTAAAACCATGTGCAGTGGTTTTAACTGCAGGACTTCCTCTGAAGTTAATGGGACTCATACTGGCAAATTTCAAGCACCACTTTGAAAATTTACCCCATAGTGATAGTTTAATGCTTCTTATTGATCATAAGTCTTTAGATAACATCTCAAGGCAAAAAGGGACAATGTCTCAAAGGAAATAAATAATCTTTAATGAAATAAATCTGCATTGCAACCATCATAACTAAGAGTCTGCAGCAGAGTCCTTTGGGAAGCAGACCCTTGGGGACCGCTCATTGGTGATAGTTACCAGTGGGGCCATAAAAGACCTTCAATCACATTCTCCTAATTCCAGTTGCTCATAGAAGATAACATATTTTCTCTTAATTTTGAAATTTCATGTTTCTAAGGGTAGATATGTATGGATACATGGAAAAGTCAGAGGGAATATATTTATATTCTGAATAAATAATAATTTGTATATTGCTGATAACAAGTTCGAACAGTTACAGATGACTATGAAACCCTGAGACTTATATACTTTTCACTGCCTGATAAAATTTTTTTTTCTTGTTTTTTTCAACCCAAATATTCACCATTAGGCCTGTCATCAAGCTACTGGATGCTTGCTAGGGCCCCATCTCAGGAAGCTGTCCTGTATCAGGCAACTATTATATGGCCTCAAATGGCCTACATGGTTTTCAGGGTGTGACTGTCCCTCTTTCGTTTCCTACTACTTGCCCACTGCTCACTGAACTCCAGCCATAATGACCTTATGTCTCTTCCTTATATAAGCTGTTGGGTCACAAGAATATTGTAGTTATTATTCCCTGGCCTGGAAAATCTGTGCTTAAATCTCACGAATGGCTCCTTTTTAATATTCAGGTTAACTTGAGTGTCCATTCCTTAGAAAGACTCTCTTGGATCACCTAGTCTCTCTGCCCCTAATCTCTCTGTTTTATTTTTTTCATTGCAGTTATCTCTAGTTGATACTACCTTGCTTTTCAAAAATATGTTTGCATAGGATTTTTCTCCATCCACTGGAATATTACTCTACAAGGAGGCCATGGGCCATTTGGCACAACATAGCCTCCCAGCATAGAGAACCATGCTTGGACATGGTAGGTGTTGTATAAATGTTTGTTGAATGACTGAGCTCAAAACCTTGGGTATCTTTTGCTTCTCTGTCTCATATAATCAATCATGATATTCTATATCCTTCTTACCGTGACAACTTCTACCTCCATCACCTTTGCTCTGTATCAGCATAATTAGTCTCCCTCCTACTGGTTCTGCCCTTTTCTAAGGACAAAGGAGACCATACTTTCACAGTCAGGGACTATGTTTTAGTCATCTTTGTGTCTTTAGCACCAAAGATCATGTTTGGCACATAAGTGTTCTGTGAATGAATTTCACAGATACAGTGTACAATACTATGTACATACAGTACAGTACAATAAAGTACTAAGATAGTACTATGTACTATCATCATAACTAGTGCCTTCCTTAATACCCATCACCCATCTAGCCCATCCCCCACCCGCCTCCCTCCATCAACCCTCAGTGTGTTCTCTTTTGTTTTTTTTTTTAAATTTTTTTTATATATGAAATTTATTGACAAATTGGTTTCCATACCACACCCAGTGCTCATCCCAAAAGGTGCCCTCCTCAATACCCATCACCCACCCTCTCCTCCCTCCCACCCCCCATCAACCCTCAGTTTGTTCTCAGTTTTTAACAGTCTCTTATGCTTTGGCTCTCTCGCACTCTAATCTCTTTTTTTTTTTTTTTCCTTCCCCCTCCCCCATGGGTTCCTGTTAAGTTTCTCAGGATCCACATAAGAGTGAAACCATATGGTATCTGTCTTTCTCTGTATGGCTTATTTCACTTAGCATCACACTCTCCAGTTCCATCCACGTTGCTACAAAAAGCCATATTTCATTTTTTCTCATTGCCACGTAATATTCCATTGTGTATATAAACCACAATTTCTTTATCCATTCATCAGTTGATGGACATTTAGGCTCTTTCCATAATTTGGCTATTGTTGAGAGTGCTGCTATGAACATTGGGGTACAAGTGGCTCTATGCATCAGTACTCCTGTATCCCTTGGATAAATTCCTAGCAGTGCTATTGCCGGGTCATAGGGTAGGTCTATTTTTAATTTTCTGAGGAACCTCCACACTGCTTTCCAGAGCGGCTGCACCAATTTGCATTCCCACCAACAGTGCAAGAGGGTTCCCGTGTCTCCACATCCTCTCCAGCATCTAGAGTCTCCTGATTTGTTCATTTTGGCCACTCTGACTGGCGTGAGGTGATACCTGAGTGTGGTTTTGATTTATATTTCCCTGATAAGGAGCGACGCTGAACATCTTTTCATGTGCCTGTTGGCCATCCGGATGTCTTCTTTAGAGAAGTGTCTATTCATGTTTTCTGCTCATTTCTTCACTGGGTTATTTGTTTTTCGGGTGTGGAGTTTGGTGAGCTCTTTATAGATTTTGGAGACTAGCCCTTTGTCCGATATGTCATTTGCGAATATCTTTTCCCATTCCGTTGGTTGCCTTTTAGTTTTGTTGGTTGTTTCCTTTGCTGTGCAGAAGCTTTTTATCTTCATAAGGTCCCAGTAATTCACTTTTGCTTTTAATTCCCTTGCCTTTGGGGATGTGTTGAGTAAGAGATTGCTATGGCTGAGGTCAGAGAGGTCTTTTCCTGCTTTCTCCTCTAAGGTTTTGATGGTTTCCTGTCTCACATTTAGGTCCTTTATCCATTTTGAGTTTATTTTTGTGAATGGTGTGAGGAACTGGTCTAGTTTCAACCTTCTGCATGTTGCTGTCCAGTTCTCCCAGCACCATTTGTTAAAGAGGCTGTCTTTTTTCCATTGGATGTTCTTTCCTGCTTTGTCAAAGATGAGTTGGCCATACGTTTGTGGGTCTAGTTCTGGGGTTTCTATTCTATTCCATTGGTCTATGTGTCTGTTTTTGTGCCAAGTGTGTTCTCTTTTGTTAAGAGTCTCTTATGGTTTGTTCCTCTCTCTCTTTCCCCCCTCTTCCCATATGTTTATCTGTTTTGTTTCTTAAATTCCACATATAAGTGAAATCATATGGTATTTGTCTTTCTCTGACTGACTTATTTTGCTTAGTGTCATATATTCTAGCTCCATCCACATTGTTGCCAATGGCAAGATTTCAGTTTTTTCTGAGTAATATTCCATCATATATATATACATATACATATACATATATATATATACATATACATATATATATATATGTATATATATATATATATATATATATATATATATACAAGCACCACATCTTCTTTATCCATTCATCAGTTGATGGACATTTGGGCTCTTTCCATAGTTTGGATAGTTTGGCTGTTGTTGATAATGCTGCTATAAACGTTGGGGTGCAGATACCCTTTCAAATCTGTATTTTTGTATCCTTTGGGTAAATACCTAGTACTGTAATTGCTGGATCATAGGGTAGTTCTATTTTTACCTTTTTGAGGAACCTCCATAGTGTTCTCCAGAGTGGCACACCAGTTTTCACTCCCACCAATAGTGCAAGAGAGTTTCCTTTTCTCCGCATCTTCACCAACACCTGTTGTTTCTTGTTGTTGTTAATTTTAGCCATTCTGACAGGTATGAAGTGGTATCTCATCATGGTTTTGATTGGTATTTCCCTGATGATGTATGATGTTGAGCGTCTTTTCATATGTCTGTTAGCATCTGGATGCCTTTGGAAAAGTGTCTACGTCTTCTGCCCATTTCTTAATTGAATTATTTGTTTTTCTGGGTGTTGAGTTTGGTAAGTGCTTTATAGATTTTGGATACTAACCCTTTATCAGATATGCCGTTTGCAGATATCTTCTCCCACTCCACAGGCTGCCTTTTAGTTTTGTTGAATGTTTCTTTCACTGTGCAGAAATTTTTTATCTTGATGAAGTCCCAATTTTTCATGTTTGCTTACGTTTCCCTTGCCTTTGGTGACATGTTGAGTAAGAAGTTTCTCTCACCGAAGTCAAAGACATTGCTGCCTGTGTTCTCCTCTAGAATTTTGATGACTTCCTGTTTCACATTTAGGTCTTTCATCTATTTTGAGTTTACTTTTGTGTGTGGTGTGAGAAAGTGGTCCAGTTTCATTCTTTTGCATGTTGCTGTCCAGTTTTCCCAACACCATTTGTTGAAGAGACTTTTTTCCGCTGGATATTCTTTCCTGCTTTGTCAAAGATTAGTTGGCCATATATTTGTGGGTCCATTTCTGGGTTCTCCGTTCTGTTCCATTGATCTACGTGTCTCTTCTTGTGCCAGCACCATACTGTCTTGATCAGCACAGCCTTGTAATACAGCTTGAAATCCAGAATCGTGATGCCTCCAGCTTTGCTTTCTTTTTCATGATTGCTTTGGCTATTCGGGGTCTTTTGTGGTTCCATACAAATTTTATGATTCTTTGTTCTAGATCTGTGAAAAATACTGGTGATATTTTAGTATATGTGCTGCCGAAGTGAGCACAATACTGGTGATATTTTGATAGGGATTGCATTAAATGTCTATGGGTAGTGTAAACATTTTAACAGTCTTTGTTCTTCCGATGCATCAGCATGGAATGTTTTGCCACTTCTTTGTGTCCTCTTCAATTTCTTTCACAAGTGTTCTATTTTTCAGCGTACATATCTTTTACCTCTTTGGTCAGGTTTATTCTTAGTTATCTTATTGTTTTTGGTGCAATTAGAAGTGGGTTTGATTCCTTGATTTCTTTTTCTGCTGCTTCATTATTGGTGTATAGAAATGCAACGGATTTCTGCTGTTGATTTTTACATCCTACAACTTTGCTGAGTTCATGTATTAGTTCTAGCAATTTTTTGGTGGAGTCTTTAGGGTTTTCTCCATAGAGTATCATGTTGTCTGCAAATAGTGAATGTTTGACTTTCTCCTTGCAGATTTGGATGCCTATTATTTCTTTTTTGTTGTCTGATTGCTGAGGCTAAGACTTCCAGTATTATGTTAAATAATCATGGTGAGAGTGGATATCCCTGTCTTGTTCCTGACTGTAGAGGAAAGGCTCTCAGTTGGGAAATAATCTTTAGGTATTCATTTCCAACTAAGGGCATTCTGTATATGGTTAAGTCATATTAGCTAATCAAGCCACCTTATAAGTTCAAATTTGTGTACTAAGTCAACAACTATCTGTTTAGACAAGTCTCTCAGTAGTCTACTAACCTTAACAAACATGAGAAGGCATTTCTGGGAGTAAGATCACTTACTCTGGAGATATCCCCAATTAGGAAATACCCAGAGAACTTTATGATAACATTGCTTAAAAAAATATGCAATTTTATACAAGGCAAGTAAGTTTATTTTAGAGACCCATTTCCCTTTTAGGTTAGAAAGCTGCAATAGATAACCTGATTTAGTTGATATAATAAGGCTGTTATGTAAGGCCAATACTGCAATTCATGTTGTTTTCTAAAGCCAGGCTTCTCATTCAAAGATCTTAGATTACTAATGATGAACATAAAAGTATCAGATTCTTTGTCTGTAAGTTGATGACAGTGGACAAGTTTCAATTATATTTAATTTTAGGGGCACTTGGGTGACTCAGTTGGTTAAGCTCAGTTGGTTAAGCTCTTGATTTCAGCTCAGGCCATGATCCCATGGTTTGTGGGTATGAACCCTGTGTTGGGCTCTGCACTGACAGCACAGAGCCTGCATGAGATTCTCTCTCTCCCTTTCCCTCTGCAACCTCTTCAAAATAAATAAATAAACTTAAAAATTAATGTAAAAATACTAATAAACTTAAATAAGAGCAATTTTCTTACAGTTGGGTAGTGTGGTTCAATGAGAAATACTCATTGTCTTGGATTCCTGGCACATGACTCCTAAAACCCTTGGAATTTCTGGAATGATAAGTGTCTTTTTATGCTAATTAGATGACTGGTACCTGGGGGGGGGTGGTGGTGGGGGTGTCCCTAGGTAAATTCAAGATGATGCCTGGTTACCAGAAAGACCAAATCATGATTAGAGAGTTGGAAGTTTTAGCCTTATCCTCCAGACATCTGGGAAGGGAACAGGGTCTAGAGATTGAATTTAATGACCAATAGCCAACGTTTAATAAATTATGTCTATGTAATGAAAGCTCCATGAAAATATCTAAACCATGGGGTTCAGAGAGCTTCCAGACTGGTGAACACACCGAGGTGTTGGGAGGGTGGCATGCCTGTAGAGGTCATGGAAGCTCCATTTTAGCCATTCCCTTGCCCCAAGTACCTTACCCTATGCATCTCTTCCACTTGGCTGTTCCTGAATATATCTTTTATAATAAACTGATAACAGTAAGCAAAGCATTTTCCTGAATTCTGGGAGTCGTTCCTCATAAATCCTCATTTATGAAATAGAATATTATAATACCTATGTAGAATTAAATACGAATATTTATAGAATGCTTAGTGCAGTACCTAGCATACAGCAAGTCTCAATAAATATCATTTATCAACTAGAAGGATTGAAATGACTTTAGTATTCTGTGATCAATTAATGCAACAGGGTTTAATTGTCCTCAGATGGTCCAACCAATCATATGGAAAGAGTCTAAAGGAGTTTCAATGCTTAGAAGTAAAGAGTAGTAGCAGAAGAGTAAATGACTGACAGAAAATAATCTGAGAGAACAGAATTTCTCCTAAAGGACAGGAAAGATTGGAAGATAAAGAAAATGATGCAATTCAAGAGCATGTCTCTTAGAACAAAAGATGGGGAAGAAGGAGAAATGGAAAATGATGTTTCAAATCTTCAGTTTAGAAGCCAGTGGCAGTTCTGGGAGTCTCTGATAAAACTTTTGAACACATTAGCAGCTTATGTTGCCTTTTAATAAGATGAACTCACAGATATATTAGAGTGGCCTTGGCTGTGTGGTTAATTTCAATAAGGGCTTCAATTTGGTTTTAGCCAAAGAAGAAACTGGTTATTTTTTTCTCATTAAAAAAAATGCACTTGTTGACATTTTCCTGAGTGACTGTTATCTCATGTCAAAAACGTATATGCCCAATTCATGCGGGAAACATCTGTGCTGTGGTTTGCCTCTTTTGTCCCCTTGTGGAAATATTAATGCTGAAGGAAAACTGTAAAAATAGCAAGAAGAAATTATATTTAGCATCAAATACAGACCCAAGATTAATAACAGGCTGGTATTTTCTGCTTCCCTGAGACATACTGCAAGACCAAGAAATATGGCTCTGTTATATATGTCTTTAGAAAGAGTCACCAGGGAATCCAAAAAAGCCACTGTTAGAAGTAATTTGTTGGCTTCCTGACACATCAGGCTCATTATTGTGATCTAAGTACCAGCCTTTGGTACTATTTGCAATTTTCAGGGAGGTCATTAATGAAAGCAGAAAAAAAAAAGAATGACTATGAAATTAGTCTTTGAGTGTATTTCACACATTCTCAATACTGAGGCCACTGATTGGTGGTTGAATGCAGAGAACTCATAAAGCAGCCAGTCTAGATAAGTGAAGGGCATCTTGGGGTAGTTATCCCAAAATATACTTGACTCTCCAAATTGGTAATGCACTGATTATTGCCTACAGCTATACACATGTTATTTCAAAAGAGTCTTAGAGGAGAGATGTAAATTGAACACACAGGTATAAGGGAGAATTTTGCAATACAAGATAACATTTTTACCAGTTTTCAAAGCAAACTCCCCAAACCAAGAAGAGATAAATCAATATAGTAATGAAAGAAAGCACTTAATTTTTAAAAAATTGAATAAACTTTTTCTTCCCTTTGGTTATACTTGTTTAAAATATATTGTTCAAACACAAGTACATGATGACTTTGTAATTTAAAATGCTCTTCATTCTGGCTAGAATGCAGGGCTGGAGGGGGTAGGCAGTTCAGGAGGGGGAAGTTCCAGTCTTTGGGAATTAGCCTGTGGGGCCTCTAGCCACTCCAAATACTATCAGTTGATCTCTCAGACTCAAAACTATATGAGGTCCACTAGCTGACCACTGCAGTAGCTTCAGTCTGTTTCCAACTGGAAAGAACAACATTGATGTGCCCACAGAAAGGATTTCCCATGGCATAGCCAGGCTACCACAGTTTTTTCTGTATCCTTTTCTGGAATGCTCAAGACTGCTGAAAACATTTGGACATGTATTTAGCGTGTGCAGGGTAATCAACTCTTACAAATACATGGAGCCTTGAGAGATATTAGCTACATTTGCAAACTCAGAATAGTTTTCACAGATGAGAGACCCCATTTCTTCCTTCCTTTCTTTTTTTTTTTTTCATTTGCCATGGTAAATTAGGTTGAACAAGGGAATTACAGGGCTCACTTTACATTGCACTTTGTCATTTTATCAGTGGTATCAATCATTTTTATGCACCTATTAAACAGGCCTATTCTACAGTCACCTGCCACAGCCTGCTGCCTTCAGGCAGATGACATTTGGTTCCTCTGTGTAGATTAAATTTTACTGACATCATATGAAGATCCACATTTGAACATGCTCCACTATTACATCAATTCAGCTGGGCCACAATAAGCCCAAAGGTGATTAGGATATTAAGATTACAGATATCCTGACATCAGTTTTAGAGCCACATATATTTTTTTTAAAAGATATTCTATCATGACCACGAAGATCTGAGACAGGAAGAGACAGATTAAAGGACTAAGATGTACTGAGGTATCCAAAGCTGAAAACAGCTATCAAAAGGCAGCAGGCATCTGGGAAAGGACTTTCTTTTTAGCTTGCAGGCCAGAAATACATCGGCATTGCCTCTGGAATTGGAACAAAGCCAATTTTTAATTGGTTTTAAAATCTGGAATGAAACATTCCTTCAGTCATCCATGAACCGACCTCATCCTGTAGAAGCTGAGTGAATCTTGGCCAACCATCTGCCTTGTGAATTGTTTTGTTTGGGGCCCTTATAGGACAGAAAGTACTTGTGCAATAGTTTCACACCAAGTTAAAGTCCTTCATGATGTTTCTGGAGCAGAGAATTCAAAAAGAGAAAAGTCTCTGGAGAGAAAAATCAAATGCCTTCACTGATATGCCTGGGGGCTGGGTAATTTCTACCTACTTTCCTCCATATCTTAGCATAATGGCTTCCAAAAAGGAGTAAAGCCATTTCTCGCAGAAGACAGGCAGCTGGACAAGTAGACTGCAGTAGTGAAAGCCAAACCAGGTATTTTAAGATAGGTTTCATTTAACATTTTACTGGATTCACTACTGTAATTCCAGTGCTTCACACACAACCGAATTTCCATAAATTTCGGTTAAATGAATGGTGACTCTTTTGAAACAAGCATACTCTGAAATTAACTCAGTGGCAAAGAGCATATGGACAGCCCACCTTTTCTCCCATCCCCAGGACAGTGCTCCATCTATACAGCAAGGCTGGAAGAAAGGATTCTTCTTAACAGTGCCCAAGGATGAGCAGACACTTTCTCCAAGACCTGCCTAAGTCCATTCTGCCATTAGTGCAGGGAACAGGGGGAAAGGAGGAGACTAAGAAGATTAATCAACAATTCCTGAAACCTCAAATAAAATGGAAAACTAGCTGTCGATGAAGAATATAGTATAAACAAGCTCATAAATAAAAACCTACTTCCTCAGATGGGAAGTAGTTGAAGTAAGTAAGCCTCACCAAGAACTTTTAGTATTTGGGTCTGAATGGCTGCCAAAGAAGTGGGAAGGAAAAAAGAGTAAGAAAACCAAATGTAGCTTTTATACAACAACAACAACAACAACAACAACAGCAACAATAGGTTTTATATCTAGGGTTTTTTTCCCCCAAAGGAAGAACATTCTATTTTTAAAAAATAAGCTATAGTCTTCAAAAATGTCAATGTCCTACAAGACAAAGAATGGCTGAGGAGCTATTCTAGATGGAAGGACACTAGAGAGACAGGACAGCTGAGTGCAGTGTTTCATCATAGACTGGATCCAGCACGGGAGAGGAAAGCATGCTATAAAGGACATAATTAGGTCAGCTGATACAACTGGAATACAATCAGCAGATTAGGTAAAGTATTAATGTTCAATTTATGGAGGGTTATGTAAAAGAATATCCTTATTCTTAGGAAATCCACACCAAAATATTTGGGGATAAAGGGCTGTGATGTAGGCAATTTACTTAAAATTTAAAAATTGAGATATAATTGAATAAGTTTTCAATCTTATGGTATACTTTTAAGTATATTCCTGGGAGTTGCCAGATCCTAAGTCCAGACTGCTGTATGACATCTTCATGAAAATGTATAATTTCAGGCTGGTACCCAGGTGATGGAATCCCTCTGAAACCACAGGAGCTAGAGAGCTGAAAAGAAGTGGTATTTATTCAGGGACTGCATTGTGGGGGAACTCAAATTTAACAGGGTAAAACACTTTATCAGGTCTAAAGTTGCCCGTACATAAAGTAAGCCATACTTGTAATCATCCTTGAGGCATGCTAATTGAGATGCTTTATCAGGACTAACACATTGCTATCCACTCCAGTTTGTCAAGAGCATAAAAGGGGTATTGCTCATATTGTAAAGAAAAAAGGGGGCTTTATACATACTGAAATCAATGCTTCCCTAATTCAAGACAATACTGGAGAACCATACATTTCACTGTAACTTAATTGGATATAAGTGAATAGTCTAGAGCCAGACCACTTGCCTCAAACTCCCAACTCCACCACTTTCTTTCACTTCTCTTTGTCTCAGTTTCTTCATTTGTAAAATGGAGATAATAAAAATACTTACCTCATAGTGTTATGGTTAGGATTAAGTGAGTCAATTCTTTTAAAACACAAAGTGCCTGACCCACAGTAAATGTTCCATGAATGTTATCTTTTAATATTGATTAAATATTGCAATAAAGAAAAAAAGGATGCAGTGTTGTAAATCCATATCTAGGACTTTGATATTCACCTATAACACAGAAGGGCTTTCGGGCAAATCTCAGTCTTCCTTGCCATCCTCTATACCGACAACAGCAACCTGCAGACCAGATTCGAATGATGAACTCCAAACCAAAGACGACAATCATCACGAACTCCTAAGATATGAAATAAGACATGTTAGAGAGAGGCATTATGGAGCAAACCAGAGCAAGAAGCTCCATGGGCATTTTTGGACACTTAGACATTTGCTGTAAAACATATAGTTGTTAATCACTAACGTTAACATACCCTCTAAACCCAGAGCACATCTGAACCTCACACTGTCTGTACTTCTACCTTGGAATGCTAGTCCTATGCAAGTTCCTAATACTGCAAATTTAGGAGTTGGTTTTAATACTAAACGGGCAGACTGAATTATAGATCTTCCCTGTGTGGAATATACAGTGTAACTGACTTAGTTACCTGGTAGCATGCGAGATACTTGAATGAAAGAGGGGACCCTGAAAACACAGCTTTACACTTGTACAAAAAACAGACCTTCATTTTGCTGCAAGAAATGATATAATCCCTTAGCCCTTAAGAATTGCTCTTATAGAAAAGGAAATAAACATTTAGAAGTATACTGAGTTCTTTTGTTATGATGTCAAAATCTTATTAGACAGAAAGTTCCAAAAGCATTACTGTGTGTGTGACACATATATTCTTTGCCTGAAATGAGACCCTGAATCCTCCAGATCTGAAGCTTGTTAATTTTTATGTTGCCTTTTGGTGAAGATGCCCAGAAAATAACACCTGCTCCAGCAAAAGGACTGACATTATTTAGGAACAGTTGTGAATGAGCCCTGGGGAAGGCCAACTAAAGTGGCTCATTAAGTAGTGGGTCATAGAATGAGAAGCCAAATAGAATTTGTTAAGAATAAAGCATCTCTGGAGCAAGCTTATCATAGTCACTGTGTTGTCCCTTTAGAGGGATAGGCACTGAGTTTATTGAAATTTATTTTCTTTAAAACATAATTCCATTTCTTGTTTTTTTAAAAAAATTTTTAATGTCTTTCTTTATTTTTGAAGGAGAGACAGAGACAGAACATGAGTGGGGGAGGAGCAGAGAGAGAGGGAGACACAGAATTCGAAGCAGACTCCAGGCTCTAAGCTGTCAGCACAGAGCCCGACTGGGAGCTTGAACCCACAAACTGTGAGCTAATGACCTGAGCTGAAGCCGTACGCTCAACTGGCTCACCCAGGTGCCCCTTCCCTTTCTTGTTTTTAAACAAGGGCTGACTTAGCATTTATCATGCAGGGCAATGTTTACTAATTGATTTTTATTATAATTAATTATAAAAGTGATAAGTAGTCTTTATTAAAACATTCAAACATCACACACATATAGAGCATAGAGAGTAAAGGTCCTAATCTCCCACCCCATGTCCCAAGATAAAAACTGTTACTAAATTTAGAAAAATGGCATTTTTGTTGTTTCAGGCAAATGTCTCTGTTTAGTTAGTGCATGTGATAATATGTTGCACTTTTGCAAAGCTTAGTAGAGATACATCATTCTATCCTTCTGTTATTTTGCACTAAGTGACCCACTAATATTTCTCATGATGAAGAATAAATCTCCAATATCATCACTGCTTACAGTGACTGAAAACTACTTACAGAATAAATCTCCAAAGATGATTTTATGCACAGATAACCAAAACTATGGTTAACATACACTCATTAATGATATGAGGGTTTCATTTTATTTTGGTTTTGCGTATGTATCTAGGTAGTTGAATCTATTCCTTGACTAAGATGGACAAAGTGCCAGATCACCTATATTTAATCCAGCACATCTTTCCACATAAAGAAAACATGCTGAGAGGCCTAAGATGCCCATGAAGTCCAATCTAGTTTTCATGGCAGGTCAGCTTTTTTTAAATCCCTGCCTCTAGCTCCTACTTCTGCCAAGAAGTCCAGCATGCCACTGGGGAGAGGTCATATAATAAGGGATACCCAAGAGAGTCCTGAATGTAGCTTGAGCAACTAGGCACATCATGCAATGAATTTTTTTCTTAAATTTTTTTTTATTGTTTATTTATTTTTGAGAGAGAGACAGGGCACGAACAGGGGAGGGAAAGACAGAGAGGGAGACACAGAATCTGAAGCAGGCTCCAGGCTCTGAGCTGCCAGCACAGAGCCTGATGTAGGGCTTGAAATCATGAACCGTGAGATCATGACCTGAGCCAAAGTCAGACGCTTAACCTACTGAGCCACTCAGGCACCCCATGAATTTTCTTTTTCATAGGAACAGATGAAACCAATAGATGTGTGGCCATTGTTCTAAAGTAAGGTGGGCCATCACTGTACCATTTCTATGTTGCACTGAGGCAGGATAAATTGTATCTACAAGTTCTTAACTCATGGCCCCTTTTTCAGGAATATTGCTTGCTGCCTTTTTTTTTTTTTAAGAGGTTAGGGGAAAAATCCTTCATTTCCAAATAAGCAAGAGGAAGTTGTAATTGGACTTTACCACAGGGTCACAATTTCTGCCTTGGGGTAAGTAACACTAGGGTCAGAATTCTCCTCTCCTTACTAGGCAATTACTTAGTGTTCTCTATAGGGGATAAAATTTCTAATCCTTGAGTAAGCAGCAGTGGGAGAGGAGAGCTCAGCGGATGACTATGGGGCATTTCTTTCAGGTCCAGAGCTACAGGCTGTGGGAAATGTTCTTTCCCAAGGACCTGGGGCTTATGTAATAGGGAACAAAAGCATGAAAACCACTTTGACCAAATTCCGTCTATTGGTTCCTGAAATATACACTTTACTGCAATCATAAGGAACAAAATGCTATTGACTCAGAGAAGGGAGGGCATCCCAAATCTGACAGGTGGGGAATAGATCTGTCAACATGCTGTGTACTGGTATTCATCTTGCACAAGTGAAACTTTGTACCCTTTGACCAACATCTCCCCTTTCCCCCTACCTCTTCAGTCCTCGGTAATCACTATTCCACTCTCTACTTGTATGAGTCTGACATTTTTAGATTCAACATATAAGTGAGATGATACAGTATTAGTCTCTCACTGCCCCTCCCCCATTCAAGCTCTGCCTCTCTGTCTCTCTGTCTCTGCATCTCTCTCAAAAATAAATAAACATTGGGGTGCTTGGGTGGCTCAGTCGGTTAAGCGTCTGACTTCGGCTCAGGTCATGATCTCGCGGTCCGTGAGTTTGAGCCCCGCGTCGGGCTCTGTGCTGACAGCTCAGAGCCTGGAGCCTGCTTCCGATTCTGTGTCTCCCTTTCTCTCTGCCCTTCCCCACTCACAGCCTCTCTCTCTGAAAAATAAACATTAAAAAAAATTAAAAAAAAAAATCATTGCACAGACCTATGTCAAGAGGCTGCTTATGTTTTCTTCTTGCAGTTTTATAGTTTCAGGCCTTACATTTAAGTATTTCATTCATTTTGAGTTGATTTTTGTATATAGAGTGAGAAAAGGATCCAATTTCATTCTTCTGCATGTGGATATACAGTTTTCCCATTCATGGTAAAAACTCTTAGCAAGTTAGGAATAGAGGTTTACTGTATTATTTGATAAGTAGCATCTACATAAACCAAGTAGCATCTACAAAAACCTATAGCTAATGTCATACTAATGGTGGAAGACTGAATCCTTTACCCTAAAATCAAGAAACAAGGCAAGATATTAGTTTCATCACTTTCATTCAACATAGTTGAGAAATACAGTCACTGCAGTAAGGTAAGTTAAAGAAATAAAAGGCATACACTGGAAAGGTAGATATAAAGCTGTCTCTATTTGCCGATGACAGGATTGTTTTCAGGGAAAATTGCAAGGAATCTTCAAAAATAATGCTTAGAACTAGTGAGTCCTGTAAGGTTGCAAGACTTAAGATCAACATACAAAATGTAATCACATTTCTGTACACTAATGATGAGGATATAGAAACCAAAATTAAAAGCACAATATTATTTATAAACCACTCCAAAGAAAATAAAATGTTTAGCTATGCACTTAATAAAAGGAGGATATGCATGCTGAAAATTGTAAAATTTTGATAAGAGAAATCAGAATTCTAAGACCTAAATAAATGGAAATACCACGTTCATGAATTGGAAGATTCAACATAATAAAGATGTTAACTTTTCATAAGTTGATCTATAGGTTAATGTAATTTATATCAAAATATCAGGAAGTGTTTTTTGTAGACACAAGCTTATTCTAAAATTTATATGGAAAGTCACAAAATCCTGAAAAGGGAGAATAATGTTGGAGAATAAAGAGTTACTTTATCTGACATTAAAGCCTACTATATAGTTTCAGTAATCAAGAGTATGTGGTATTGGTGGAGGATAAGACACACAGAGAAAAATGGAACAGAATAGAGAACTTAGAAATATACCCTGACAAATATGGGTTTGGATAGAGGTACAAAAATATAGATTAAAAATGTTTATTTATTTTGAGTGTGTGTGTGTGAGAGAGAGAGGGCGGGGAGGGACAGAGAGAGGGGGAGAGACAGAATCCCAAGCAGGCTCCATACTGTCAGTGCAGAGCAAGATGCTGGGCCCAAACCCACCAATCTTGAGATCATGACCTGAGTCAAAACCAAGAGTTGGATGCTTAACTGACTCACATCTTATAAAAAAGTCAATTCAAAATAGGTCATAGGCTTAAAAGTTAAAGCTATAAAATTTTTAGTAAAAAACATAGGAAGACATTTTTAGAATTTGTGTTAAGCAAATATTTGACACCAAAAACATAAGAAATAAAAGGAAAAATTGATAAACTGGACTTCATCAAAAGAGGATGAAAAGACAAACTTCAGATTGGGAGAAAATATTTACAAACCACATATCTGATAAAGTTCTGGTATCTAGGATATATAAAAACTGTCATAACTTAACAGTAAAAAAACCCAAACAAGTCAATTAGAAAATGGGTGAAAGACATGAATAGACATTTCACTGAAAAGGATATAGAGATGGCAAATAAGCATGTGAAAAGATATTCAACATCATTAGCTATATGAGAAATGCAAATTAAAACCACATGAGGTAACATCACACACCTAGCAGAATGGCAAAAATAAAATAAATTTTGTCCACACAAAATGCTGGGGAGAATTCAGAAAAACAGTATCACTCATGCACTGATGGTGACCATGTAAAATGGTACAGCCCTTTCAGAAAACAAGTTGATCATTTCTTATAAAACTAAACATGTAGTTCCTCAAAGGCTCAGCAATTGACTCGTGGGCATTCATGCCAGAGAAATTAAAATTTTTTTTTATACGAAAAACTGTACATGAATGTTCACAGTGGATTTATTCATAATGACCAAAACCTGAAAACAGTCCAGATGTCCTCACCACGTGAATGGCTAAACAGGCTGATACATCCTCACCATGGACTCTACTCCACAATAAAGATAAATGAACTACTGATACACACAACAATTTGGATGAATCTCTAGGGAATTATGCTGAGTGAAAAAAGAGCAATCCCAAAAGGTTACATACCATGCTATTCCATTTATATAATATTTTTGAAATGAAAACATTTTAGAAATGCAGAGCAGATTAGTGGTTTTGAGAAGTCAGGGATGGGGGTAGAGGTATGCGAGTGGGAAGGAGATGTGACTATAGGTATTAAAGGGCAGCCTGACAGATCCTTGTGGTGATGGAGCTGTTTGATGTCTTGACATGACCCTCCAAATATGACAAAATTGTATAGAACTGAACACCCGTATACAAATACATACATACCCACATAAAAATACCTTAAGTGCAATGTGGGAAATGTGGGATATGTGGGGAAACGTGAATAAGATCTGTGGACTGTAACAATATTATTAGCCTGGTTGTGATATTATAGCTTTCCAAAATTGTATCATTTGGGGAAACTGGTGAAGTGTATGTAGGATATATCTGTATTATTTCTTACAGCTGAATGCGAATCAACAATTGTTAAAAAAAAAAAACTTCAATGAAAAAAAGAAAGCCATCCCCCACCATCTAAAGGAAATGTGTTCCTCTTCAGACTGGGATACTAGATCTGTTCTCACCATGTTTTGAGTTAATGATGCTCTCTAAATGACCCTTTGGATGGAGTCTTCTTATTTTATTTTCAAATGACATAAAAATACAAACATTTGCTATGCTCAGTTGAAATGATTTAAATTAGGGGTGGTTCTTCTAATAGTTTTTGGACTAGCCATGTGACAGGTTCTTGTGCCTTTGTTGCCATACCTCAGGATAAATCAGTTCATTTTCTCTTGCTTGTTTTTAATTGAAATAAAATATCCACTATTTACTCAAATGGTTGCTAAAGAGATTAGTGAATCATTATTGGAGTACTTGACCTCCTTGGAGGAAAGCTATAATGTAAAGTTGGCATTATTAACAATGGTTCTATCCTTTATTGAAGCTTCTAAAAGCTTGGCTTTGACAGTTCTCTATAGAACAAAAGGCAATATTTATTATTTTTATCACCTGTCTTGAAGAAGTTATAGTGTTTCCTCATTTCTACTCACAGAATTTTGATAAAACACAGAATACCTTTCCTATTCTTATAGACTAAAAACAATATATATAGAAATTAAGAAACCTAATGGGCAGTGGTAGAGCTAGTCTTAGGTTCTATCTAGAATATTTATTGAGAATACTAACTTAGTACTAACTTTCCATTCTAGATATTAAGGAAGAATCTTTATATCTCACACCAGAAAACTGTTATGCTATTTCATTAATATAGATGACTTTGTTGTGTAATTCAAGATTTAAATTCTGTTCTTGCAGCTACTTTATTTTTGAGTTACTCAAAGTGGTTTTAGGTACAGATTGATTTTTTTGTACAAATTCACAATGCCTAACAGCTCATGTTCTAATTGTTTTCTCATTAATTAACAGCACTGTTCATTAAAACACAGTGACCTTTGTCTAATCTACAAGCTGTCTAATGTGACCATTAGTTTTTTCTGGTTTTATGCCATCAAATGGCATTTTTGTGAAGATGAAATGCCAACATTATAAACCCCATGACATTTCCACCAATCCTTGAAGAGCTGTGGCTAATTAGACATACAAAATTGGAACTACTGCCTTTATTCAGAATATCAACATAATCAATTTCTAGCTATTTTGGCTCGTGTGTGTGTGTGTGTGTGTGTGTGTGTGTGTGTGTGTGTGTTGTGTGTGTGTACTTAAAGTAACACAGGGCTAGCAGGCCAGCATGCCTCCTCACATAATCCCTGGAGGGAAAGGATCTGTGACGTCAACTGAGTCATAAATTTCAAAGAAAGGCATCAGTCAGAAGGGTTGCAGTTATAATTCTTTGTAATTTGGAAAATTCTACTAGTATAACACATATCAAGGAAGTGAAAGTAAGATCTAGAGATCACTCTACATTTAAATCAGAATGTGGAAATAAATACACAAAAGCAAGTCATTTTTTGGATTTTCATCTCTTCCTAGAACAGAAAAAGACCCTAAACACAAGCTTACTAACCATCACCGAGAGGCCATTACATGCATCCATTGTCACTCTAGCTTCCTTTCACATTTCTCCTTATTTTGGGGGATGGTACATTAACTATTAGTGTATTGGAAGAGAATTTGAGAGAATGAATGTTTCTACCAACGGGGCTGATTTGACCTGAGTTGAAGACGAGTCAATACCTTCAGGATTATGCTTGCATCCAGGGAGGGGAGTGGTGAGAATATGACGGAACTTTACTAAGTTGCTTAGTGGACACTGAGTGTGGGTGTGCAGAGAAAGGGAACATGGCACTAGCAGTAGGGGAGGGATGGGGAGACCATAACAAAATGTGAAGGGGCATTGATGCTGCCTGCCTTCAGAAACAGCGATTGAGATGGTTTTGAAAGTCACTGATAGACAAATCCATTTCAGGAGCACCAGGAAAATCCAGTGCCTCCTAAGGTCTTCCTTTTTGGGTTGGTTGATTCCTGAAAGTTGTCTAGAAATACTTTATCCTTTCAAGATTTTCATACCTACTAAAATGCAAATATCCCTCTGAAAAGTAATTCATCAACCATATTTAGATGCAACATTCATTTATCCCAGAGGATTTTCAGTTGGGGCATAGGGAAGGGGGTAGTTTGAAAATGTCTCATCCCAAATGACTTATTTACACGCTACTACCAAAGGACCAGGGGCAGGTTTTTATCAGGTGTTGGGGTCACAGGTTGAGAGCATATGGGCGAGGGGTAGGAGGCAGTGCCTCCTTTGTGGTGGGGAGAAGATCAGAGGAACAGAGGACAAGAGTGAGGAACAGAGGACATTCCTTATTCCCCCTCACCACCCCCCCACCACCCCAGTTCAGCCTAGCAATGGTCCTATGCACCTTAGTTGCTAGATGAGATGCCATGATGATATCTGCTCTCTTATAGTGACTTTAGACACTTAGGGATAGGTTGGTTGCTGTCAAGTGTTGTAATGCCTGCCTGGTATGAAGGAATCATCCAAGTGACCCCTCTGTGTTCCTGTTTTGTGCTCTTAAAGTCACATCTACATCAGGGGAAAGGGTGGCTTATGCATTCTACTCCACCTGCCACATCGTGGGTTGGAGAATTCTGTCCTTGGTACAGAGCCACAGTGGTGCTCTCTGCTGAGGTGCCCAAGTTGATGGTAGGGCTTTCTGCGCATTCTCTCCTTCCCCCCCTTTGGGAAAAGAAAGCAGTCTCACTGAGTACTTTTTTGGTTCCCCATCCCAAACCAAATTAAACCTTAATGGGTTGGAGATTTATATATGGGCATGTCTACATGCAGCCACATGTGTATGTAGCAGGGATTCATGAACTGAAAGCTAGAAAAACTGAAAACAGTTTGCTGTACCTTGAACTAAACCCAGGTATTCATTCTGCTATGGTTTTGCCAAAAAAAAAAAAAATCACAAATGAACCTGTTAAAGTTGGAATTGAAGCTAAAAGCTCTGAATCAGATCAAAATGGGAACACTAAGAAAGTCTCCAAAATGAATGAAATCAAACAAAGTTTTCATTTGATTTGAATTGCTAATTTGTCAATTTCTCATTATCTTATAGGCTTTTCTTTCTCTTGGGAACTGTTATGAGCTTGCCCCCAAACAATATAAGTAACAACTTAAAATTAACATTGCTACTAGAAATAAAATTAGCCTATTCTATTGGTTTTATAATATGAAAATATGTAAAGGCAATGGGTTTTTCTTACTTATAAAAATTTAAAATACTTATAAAATTTTAAATAAAATTCCTTAAAATAACAAGTAATATATTTCAATAAAAAGACATTCCTGTACTTATGAAATTGGTACATGTCAGCCAAGTTGATTATAAAGCAAATCTTATTGTTTCCTGTTGGTGAAATTTCTCTTGAAGGTTGTGGTGAACACCTGCGACAAGACAAGAGTTAGGATAGTTGCAGTGGAGTGAATGTTCCCTCCAAAATTCAGACGTTGAAGCCTCTGCTCCCCAGTGTGATGGTATTTGGAAGTGGGCCTTTGGAGGTAATTTGGTTTAGAGTCAGTCATGAAGGTGGGGCTCCATGATGGGATTAGTGTCCGTAAAAGGAAGAGAGACAGAGCTGCTTACAGGTTCTCCCACTTTTCCTGCCCCCACCACATGGGGACACAGTGAGAAGGCAATTGTCTGCAAGTCAGGAAGAGGGCCCTCATTGGGGAATAAAATCAGTCATCACCTTGATCTTGGACTTCTACCTTCTAGAACTGTGACATATAAACATTTGTTGCTTAAGCCACCCAGTCTACATATTTTGTTACAACAGCCCAAGCGGACTAAGACAAATGGATTTTGTGCTACCAAGAGGCTGAGAGTCAGGTCAGGACTGAGCATATTCTTAGGAAACTTTTAGAACTTTTTACTTTTGTTGGGAGTATGTCTCAGCCCTTATAGCTACCCTTGCTTGGACCAAAGAAATTACTCTGATAATGAGAGGTCCCATGATTTTTAGAAAATTGGCCCCTTCCCTCTTCTTTCAGGGTGTTTGCAAAGTTTAGCATAACTAACTCTTCTGCAACATTTATTTCATTCATAAGTGTTCTGCTTTTCATGAATACCTTTTACAAATGTACACTGAATACCATAACCATGCAGTAGAGAGATGGACAATGTGGCTATCACCCTTGAGTTTATAATCTATTTGGGACTATAAGATATGCATAGTAGAACACTCATAAAATTATGTGCAGTAAGTGCTATCTGAGTGGTGGTCTTTTGTTTCTGGAGAAACTCCTCACTCATTGTAGCAAATCCTCTACCCAGGCAGGCCCTCACAACAAACAAACTTCAAATGTTTGTTGAAGTTTCCTTCAGTTCAAAACTTCAGGTTCAGCAAAAACTAATTAGCATCCAGCTTTATCAATCCATTAAGATCAAAATTCTGAAAAAGGGCCGGTTAGAAGTAGAAAAATTAGGATGAGTTAATTGGCCTATGATTTTGGTCTAACCTGCCTATTCAGCACTATTACACTAATTGCAATTGGAGACTGAATGGGTTCTCACCACAAGAAGTCTCGGTGTCAGTGTGTGCTTATTTTGATTAATCGAAGGTACAGAATAGTAACAGTAATTACCTAATTTCACTCTTATGATTTATAGCACTGAACAATTTTGTTTTCACTTGGGGTCACCTGATGATATCTCTTTTCTTTTTACTATCTTACTACTAGAATGATAAGATTTTTCGCCTTTGGTTAAGAAAGTTTAAGAAAATGTTTTTCCACATTTTATTTATTTTCGAGAGAGAGAGAAAGGAAAATGACTTCAAGTAAGGGGTTTGTACTCAAACTTTCTCAAACTCCTTCTGGCAGTTTTTGAAACCAACTCTAACTACCCTGTGCCTGGTAAATTGACCACACTAATCTCTGGTCAATACAGATAGTAAATACTCTTAAGACAGACTGGGAAAAGAAAAGAAAGCAAGGGGCAGTTTGTTCCTTTTATCTGAGTATAGTTTGGGTGGAATCCCCAAATGTTTTAATGTTTGGAGGAAATGGAACTTCAGGCAAGAGCCAAAGTGGCTCTCCTGAAGCAGCCAGTGTTTTATTAACTCGGTAATGAGGAAGGCAGATGCTGTGTTGATGGGGGAATGGAACTCTGAGAACCTCAACTGTTGAGCTGTCCAATGGGGAAAACACTGCCTGTTGGTAGACCATGAAAACAGTGGGCATAATATGGAAGAAATAGAAACCTTTGGGACCATGGCTTTCTGAGGAGGAAAGGCTATGGGGCAGGGTGGTGATGGAGTCCAGCATAAATCAGTTACTTTCTTGTTTTCTTTCCATGTCCATAAGCTATAGACTGCAATGCAGACCTCCATATGCTACTGGGAGAAATCCCCATGCTTTCTTGGGTCATCTAACCCACCTTTCTTCTAGGCCTCCTGATAGAACAGGAGCTATTTTGATTTAAAACAGTTTCCTCCTTGGTTTCCTTGGTCTTGGTTTCCTCCTCTCTTGCCCATAATAATTATTTTCTCTTATAAGCATCAAAATGCATTTTCTTACCTAACGTTGTATATGCCCCCCACCCCATTACCATAGTATGTCTTATTAGTGTTAGTATACTCTATGGTAACAAGAACAGTATCCTTCGGTGAGCATGGAGAGGTAGGAAAACATATACCTAACTCTGTACATATTGCACATGTGCTGGCACACACACCTGTATGTGCACTTGTGCAAAAGCTTTCAGAGCTGATATTGGGATTCAGTCAACCAGGCTCATGTTCAAGAAAAGGAGAGACAGAAATCTAAGAATGAAAATCTACGAGAGACCCTAGTAACAAAACATACCACACAAATTGAAAATGCATATCTGTTCTCAGGGCAATCTTTCATAAATATAAAATGTTAACTATCCCCAAAGTATGTGAGTCAGTGGCACTGTCACAATGTTCCATTAATAACACGTTCTAAATTGGAGAAAAATTTAAAGTTTTCTGACCTTTTGAACATTAATGTCATAAAGACAAATAAAATATATGCAAGATCACTTATTTTCATAGTTTCAATTTTATTAGCCATGTGAATCTTCATGTGAATCATCTTTTATGAAATCTGTCATGATCCTGGGATATTTATTTATGTGTCTAATTGTTTCTAGTGATCCATCAAGATCATTCAAGACTACTCATGCTATAAATCAAGTGTACTCTTAAATTGGGTAAGATGGAGGGCCTATTCACTGATAAACTTGAACAAATGTAATGAGTTCCTCTGTCTATTGTTCATTTGCACCATTAAACAATAGATTAAGAATGAATATGTCTTTGGGGCGCCTGGGTGGCTCAGTTGGTTAAGTGTCTGACTCTTGATTTTGGCTCACCTCATGATCTCATGGTTCCTGAGTTTGAGCCCTAGGTTGGGTTCTGCGCTGACAGCACAGGAGCCTACTTGGGATTCTCTCTCTCCCTTTCTCTCTGCCCCTCCCCTGCTCTCTCTCTCAAAATAAATAAACTTAAAAAAAAAAGAATGATTATGTCTTCTATACCTACTAGCTTAAGAAAAAATTGAGATGAGGATAAAATGAGAAAGATATTTGGGAAATTTCCAAGTGTTTTAGAATACCAGCTTTTATGATCCCTAAGCATAAGACAGCAGATGGCATGTATTTATCAATTTGATTTACTAGTAAGTTATCCTGGCAGCAGAATCCAAGGAATATTGGGGATATCCCTTGTTTTTAATCATAACCTATTTCTGTGTTGTGTTATTCACCAAGCCATGTTCTGATTCTAATTTGTTTTTCTGAAGTTTCTCTGCTGAAGAGAAAAATGACTTCACTTGCTACATCTAACCTTTATCTCAGACAGAGATAGCTCCGATTGTACATTAGCCAATACTCTTATTTGCCCATAATAGTATGTGGAATGCTATTTCTGCCAAACATCTCTCCTCACATCATTGACGTATCTTAATTAATACATTACCGACTTCTTGTCATCCGTTATGCACACCTGCCAAACAACCTCTGATTGGAGATGGCCTCCTTCTGCAGGATGGATTGCCATTACTTGGACTGATTTGGAAAATTACTTAGTGTAGGAGGGAACTGATCTGTCACAGTAATTTGAAACCCTGCTCTGCTCTCCTGCTCTTTTATTTGGTTGAAGACTTATTCCTACCTGGCAACACGACACTTGATTTGGAGACCACAGTAGTAGTATAATGATATATGAGAGGACTGATTCACAATTTTAACTAAGAAAGCATCCCGTACACAGTTCGTGAAGAAAGTTGTGGAAATACAGACCCATACATTGACTTTATGGGACACTAACAAAAAGTGGGCCCCGAGCAAAAATAACCATCTATTCAGAAGTAAGGCACTGCCCCAGAAAAGAATGCACTGGAGAAAGTACACTCCTTACCATTTCTGAAGCAGCATGGAATGCCTGAATAGATGTAAAGTGATATAGCAGTGTCAGGTTGACCTTTTGTAGAATCTAGACAAAAGAAGTCCTGGAGCAAGGTGTGCTGAAAGTAAATTTGCTGAGTGTGAGGGGGGTGGGGAGGTGATGGGCTGAAGGGAAAAGGAACATCTACCAACAGAGGTGGATTCTCCTGTTGAAGCAAAAGGGCCCTGGGAAATTTTCTCCACTGAAAGGGAAACCGACTCTCTCTTCTTTCTCGTCTGTGTTCCCCTTTATCATCCTCATTTGCCTTCCAGGCTAGTCCATGAAGTCTCCAGTGAAGAAATGCTGTCAGGCCCACTGCAAGATAGTCTGATTAGGCAGCTGTGTGTATCACAGCCTCTAGTTATGGTCAAAGCCCCAACAGTCTCTCACCAGGTGTGGTTGTAGGGGAGACTTCCTTGCTGTTGCCCTACCTCACAGCCCCATATCTTGACAGGCAGGGAATAGAATTGTACTAGAGCAAGGATTTCACCACCCTCTCAGCCAATTAAGAGTATCTAAAAGTTACTGTAGGTAGTTTTCAAAGACTAGCTTTTTATATCTAAAATGAGTTATCTTATCAGAGAGTAGAAATTGTTTATACTTATGAAAAGTTCCCATTTTTACAACTTCTTCCATTATTTTACTCTGCATGTTTACATAGTAAATGCAGGCTCAGTGGAATCTTTTCTTTTTAAAGAACACAAATACAATTCATTACTTCCATTCAGCCTTCTCTAATTCAGAATTTGTGATAATTCCACTAGAGTCTGGGTAACACTTATTTTTGTGCCATTTATTCAAAGAGGATTTACTAGGCAAATTAAGAACAGAAATGAGAGGACAAGGGGGAAGGTTTAACATATTTAAGAGGAAACAGTTTTCAAGATCCTTAATAGTACTTATTTGCATTTAAACAATTAATGGAATAATTACAACCAAGCCATCTCATTAATTAAAGAAAACCCAGCAGGATCTTTATTTGGCAACAGTTAGCAGAGATTCCCTAAGTATCAACTCAATGGGAAATTGGTAAGAAATATGCCTTCTCCCAAATTCTAATTACCCCCTTTCAATCATCTTAAATGTTTCCCAAACACTGAGGTAAACATTCCAATAAGCTATAGCTAGCTTCATAAATTAGTATACAGATATGCATCAGTCTGTGCTATAGGTATCTCCAGGATCCTGTGATCACTGAAAGCAGCCCCAACCTAGTAGAAGCATGACAAGTGGAGCAGGAGGAAGGGTCCGTAGTTGATCCAAAGGGCTTGTGTTCTGTTCTGGTCCTTTTTGTATCTCTCTTGTGACCTGACCCGGTAGATAGGCCTACTTGCCTCTCCCTCCCAGGTACAAGCCCCTAGAGACCTTATAAACTACAAGTTTCCCTTCCAAGGAAACAGAAAGCCAGCACAAAGACTTGATTAGGTCATTTTCAAACACTGGGATCATTAATTTGGTTCTAGTAGGGCACTTAGGACAAAGTGCAGAAAATGGAGATTCCACCATGTTTCATTAATTCACTTAGCAGAGAGCAGGGGTTCAGAGCACAGAAGGGCTCTGCCACTTACTAGCTGTGTGACTTTGGGCAATTTATCTTAACCACACTGTGCCTCAGTTTTCTTTTCTATAAAATGGGGATATAAATTCCTTCTTTAAGGGTTGTTACCAGGGTTGAAATGACCTAATATTGTACAGTGCTTACAACTATGCCTGACAAGTAGAAATCACTTTATAAGTGCTAAATAAAATGAATTCATTATATAATATTCAATAAGTGGTTACTACATGACAGGTCCATTTCTAGATGCAGAGTCAAAACCTCCTGTGTTCTTGGTGCTTCTAGTGAGGGAGGCAGATAATAACATAATAAATAAGCACATGTTACAGACATCAGAAGATAAGTGCCACTGAGAGTGATAAAGGAGGGGAAATGTGCTGAGGAGGGCTGGTGGATGTCCAGCCTTAAACAGGAGAGTCAGGGTAGGCCTTTCTGAGCAGACTAGAGGTTGTAGTTACAAGCCTGATGCAAATGCCCTGAAGTGTGGATGAGGAACAAGGAGACAGGGAGGCTGAAGTAGATTGAGTAAGGGGAGAAGAGTGGGAGGTGAGGACAGATGGGAATGGACAGCCAGACAGTCTTTAAGGGTCATTGTAAGTGGGTCTTTTAGGTCACTGTAAGAACTTTGGCTTGCTTTTTTTTTCTTCTTTGATGTTTATTTATTTTGAGAGAGAGATATAGTGAGCAGGGCAGAGAGAGATGGAGACAGAATCCCAAGCAGGCTTCATGCTCAGAGAGGAGCCCGATTCAGGGCTCAAACTCACGTAATGTGAGATAGTGACCTGAGCCAAAGTTGGACGCTCAACTGACTGAGCCACCCAGGTGCCCCAGAACCTTGGCTTTTACTCTGAGAGAAATGGAATGTGTTCTCCAGGACAAAGGCCTTAGGAAGAACCAGCCTGCTTTCTGTCTCCTCACCCACCATAGCTGCTCTGTTCATTCTCCAGGTTTTGGTAAAGATGGAAGATCTCTCTGAGAGGAACTGGGCACCCACCAACAATGGAAGAAGCAGGGTGTGGAAACTCAGACAGGACCCATATGTCTGTCTATTCTAGGCAAGAGGATAGAAATGAGGCTCTACTCTGAGAATAGGCTTTCCCTGATATGTGCTAAAGTAGAAGCTTGAAGCTGTAAATATATCATATGTTCATTAGACGATTTCCATAATTATCAGAACGTTCAAGTAGACACTATTCTGCTCACTGCCAAGTGCCAACCCACAGGTCTTCATTCCTAGTCTGCAGTGTGGCCCTGAACTGACAAGCTTCCAAGAGCTTCCACTCTGAGGAGATGAGAAACAATGTTAGATCTGATATGATTGATCAGCAGTAAAGTAAAGAAGAGAAACAGATACAGAATAAGATTATTTTTTATTTAATTTTTATGTGCTTTCCAAACAAGATAAATTTAAATGGAAATTCAGAACACGTGAGATGTTTTTATTTGTAAGTTTGTAGGATATAAAACCCGACAATCCTTGCTTATCCTGTTCTGCTTAAATGCTTCTCTCTTTGGGAATCTAGAGCATCAATAATATTGCAACAGTTTTGGTAAAATTGCCACTTTTTTCCTCAAATTTGATAAATGTCTGGCTCAAATTCTCTGAGATAAGATGAAGATAGTGAGAATCAGATCACTCTTTACTTTTCTGACAGCTGAGCCGAAGCCGGGGAGAAGAGACTTCAAATTTCCCTTATTTTTTGACTTTAGGGCTCCATGTAAAAGAGTGACCATGAAGTGAAAATATTATTAAAGAAGCTATGGACAAAATAATAATCTTCCCCCATCTCTCAACCAAATCTTCTGTGTTCAAGATGTTAAGAAAAATATATGACTCATAATTGATACTATTACATAAATGTTGAAATCTTTGAGTGTTAAGGGGACTGTTTTTTAAAAAAATTTTTTAATGTTTATTTATTTTTGAGAGAGAGAGACTGAGTGCGAGTGGGGGAAGGGCAGAGAGAGAGGGAGACACAGAATCTGAAGCAGGCTCCAGGCTTCAAGCTGTCAGCACAGAGCCCAGTGCAGGGCTCAAACCCACGAACCATGAGATCATGACCTGAGCCAAAGTTGGATGCCTAACTGACTGAGCCACCCAGGTGCCCCAATTCAGGGGACTGTTTTAAGCAGTGCTGAGCTGTGGGTGACTACTGGGCACGCAGAGTGCTCTTAGCATCTCAGCATCCTCAGGCTGGGCCATGATTCACAGAAGTTGAGTGTGGTTATTTGCTTTGGTGATTTTTTTGTTTGTTTATTGGAAAGAGAACCTACTTGAATAATGTTTTTGTTCATCTGAAATGTGAGCCTTATAAAAAGTGACTAGACCATGGTGGTTAGAAATTTCCATCTTATAATTAAAAACAAAAAGTTGTTGGCTGTCAACAGAAGCATAAAGATGAATTCTGGCTCTGGTGAGGGTCAGATTATGTTGAGGTTTTATTTCATCCCTCTATATTTCTGAATGTTACTGAGTCAAGAGAAAGAGTAATCCCTCATTTCAGATGAATTTTTCTTGGAGACTTTCCCAAACACTTAATTCCCCTTCTCTTTGGCTTTCCTGCTTTCATCTCCTAAAAATCTCAAACTTTGATTTTTTAAATCTCCAGCTATCATTTGATAACGCATCAAGGGAAGTATACATATGTAGGCAACCTAAAGCTTTTTTTTTTTGTTTCCCTTTGCAATCATTCTGTCCTAATGGTGCAAATACTTGTGCCTGTGACTGAACTCTTCTACTAATAATTTGTTCCTCTGGTATTTGACCAGGATTATTTATGTCAGAGGCTTAAGTCTAAGGGCTGACTTTTTACAGTTCACAATAGCTTAGTGAGTGGTTCTCAAGAGGGCAGGACATTACCTATGAAGTGCTAGGAGGCAATTTTGATTCATCCAATGATTGTTGGAAAGGGAAATGATATCAGGTAAGATGCTAGATTCCTGCAAAGCACTGATCCCACACAACCTTGGACATTTATGTAGAGGAAAGGAACTAAGCTTTCCAAGGTGCTTTGTTTCTGGGAGAACTCCAATCTTCTGTCATATGGGACAACGAACAGCATCAGGTGATTCCCCTAAAGCTTCAGGGCTTTTTAATCTTACATTTAGGTTTAAGAATGGTTCTTAGTAAGCCCTTTAAAGTTTTTTTGTTTTTGTTTTTGTTTTTAACAAATTAATTAATTTCCCTTAGTCTTCAGTGCAATACTGATCCATACATCCTTTAAAGGAATAAGGCTCTATCCACAATTTTGCTTCCATCACTCAGGACCACTAGACTTTGGATGAAGACTGCTGTCTGCTAATACTCTAACTAGTTAAATGCTAGCATTGAAGATGATGCAGGTGGTAAGCCATGTCCTGGGAAGGCACCTAATAAAATGCCTCAAGTCTAAATTTAGACAGAAGGCGTGCTTGGCATTAAGATTTCTAGGGGACATGGCATAAAGAAGAGCAGTAATATTGGGTCTGATCTTAGAACGGTTTACTCATCATAATGGTGGCTACTGTTTTCTTGTACAATTTTCTCACTCTCCACCTCTCAGGTTTCCTTCATTTACCTACATTTCCATGATCTCCAAATATAGACTGCCATATCTCCTGGACTATAGATAAATATTTTTAATATATTTAAAAGTAGCCTTTCTTCTGAACCTGTCAAATGCTCTGTGTTCTCAGTCTTGCATAATGGCATCACTATCTAACCACAGTCCAAAGTCAGAAAGTGCAGGCATCCTCACCTCCAATCTCTCACCTTAAACAACTACTCCTTGTTGGCTTGGCCTCAGAAATGTCCCCTGGGGTCACCCGGGTGGCTCAGTCCGTTAAGTGTCCGACTTTGGCTCAGGTCATGATCTCATGGTTCTTGAGTTTGAGCCCACTTTGGATCCACTGTCCCCCTCTCTCTCTGCCTCTTATCTGCTCATCTCTTTCTCTCTCAAAAATTAATAAACATTTTTAAAAAAGAAAAGTCCCCTGAATTCAGCCTTTCCTTTCTATTCCTTCTGCTTCTGTTTTAGTCCAGATGTTCACCATATGACTCAGGGCAATGCAGCAGCCTCCATTCTCTCCTGTCCTCCACTGCTCCTTCTCTTTTTCAGTTATCCTCCAAGGTGTAGTGAGAATTATCTTTCTCAAACCCAATTTGATCAAGTCATTGTGCTATTCATCAAAAGATTTTTCTTTTTTTTGATTCCCATCACTTACAGCATAAAATCCAAATGGCTTTAAAGAACTAGGCTCTTTTCAGTCTGGTTCCAACCTTCCTCTGAGCCTCTCTGTTCATCTACCTTAAATCTGTCCAGACTGCCCCAGACCTTTGTGATTCCAGACCCAGCTCAAATATCCCCACCTCTGGACACCTTCCCCAACTGGCAGTGGAGAATCATTTACTTTCTCTGCTGTAACTGATTGTTCTTCTTACACATTTCTTTCCTTTTTTTTTAACAATTTTTTAAAATTTAAGTTTATTTATTTATTTTGAGAGAGAGAGCACAAGCCAGGGAGGGGCAGAGAGAGAGAGGGAGAGAGAATCCCAAGCAGGCTCCATGCTGACAGTGAAGAGCACAACATGGGGCTCCATCTCACAAACCATGAGATCATGACCTGAGCCAAAATCAAGAGTTGGACGCTTAACTGACTGAGCCACCTGGGCTCCCCTTCTTACACATTTCTATTACTCCATCGTATTTATAGGTCACCTACTCTCTAATTCCACTTACTTTTGGTTCTATCATTCACTTTTGGTTCTTTCTTTCAAGGTAAGAAATTGGACCTTTTAATTCAAAAAATGGTTTGGAATTTCACTCTCTCTTAAAAACTCTAGACAATAATTTACATGAGGTTAGGGAAAAGGCTAGGGCATAAAGCCTAGAATATAATAGGCACTAAAGACATGCTTGTCTAAGGCCTGGTTTAAAGCAAAATACGTGTCAAAAGTGAAATATGGGCAATGTTATTATGTGAGGTCTGAGGAGGGAGTGATAACTATGTCTCAGTTTGATTAGGCTCAGTTAATCTAAAATGCCATTATAGGAAGCTATTTGGAGACTTTAGTCCCTATTTCTTTTGCCTTCAGAGATCATTAGTGAATGACTTAGTCATTAGTAAATGACTTTTTAATTAAAATATGTTAGTGTTGAATAATTGACTAGGTCATTGCAATATCTCTCTTGTTGTGTGATCTTATTCATTAAAAAATTTTTTTTAATGTTTATTTTTTGAGAGACAGAGACAGAAAATGAGTGGGGGAGGGGACAGAGAGAGAGGGAGACACAGAATCAGAAGCAGGCTCTAGGCTCTGAGCTGTCAGCACAGAGCCTGATGCAGGACTCAAACCCACAAACTGTGAGATCATGACCTGAGCTGAAGTCAGATGCCTAACTGACTGAGCCACCCAGATGCCCTCGCCTCCCAATCTTATTCATTTTTAATGTTGGCTACAGAATCACTTTATACTATTATTCTTTAATGTCAATGATCAGCCTGCTTTGATATTAGGTAAGAGTACTTGCTTTAATAACATGAATACTTGATTATCCTAGATTCAAAAGGGTATTGAAACTCAGCAGAAAATAAGAATGAGTGAAAAAAGAAGAGGTGAAAGTTAGCATATAATCTTTGTATTTTAGATTTTGAAAATTGTGTTCTACTACTTAATTATATTTGCCTTTATAGATCTTCCAAAGGAGTGAAAAATTGTTTTTTGGAATTTCATACTGCTAAAATTAAAAGATTAATTGAAACCAGAGTATTTTAATGTCTCCATGGAGGCACTGAACTTATATACTAATTATGAAAAAGCCTGGTATGAGTAGAGGAGAGTAAAATCTGGTTCTAGTCATTCATTTTGTACATTAATAGTTTTATTTTGCACCTCTTTTCTTCCAGATATCAAGTACCTCTTTTGTCCCAGATACTGGGGAGAAAGTGATGAACAAAACAAGGGCCACTCTTAATGGAGCTTGTATTGTGTTGACAGAAATCAGTAATGAATAACAGTGACAAATAAGCAAGAAAATATCAAATAATGGTAGATGCTATAGAGACAACAAAACAGGGATACACGTGGAGAATTACTACCAGTTTCTTTAGACTGGATGGCCAGGACATTTAGTTTTCACACATTTATTGAACATCTCCTATATGCTAGGCCCAGGCATACTAGGAAATACAAAGACTACTAACATATAGACCCTATTCTTTTTTTTTTTTTTAATTTTTTTTCCCAACGTTTTTATTTATTTTTGGGACAGAGAGAGACAGAGCATGAACGGGGGAGGGGCAGAGAGAGAGGGAGACACAGAATCTGAAACAGGCTCCAGGCTCCGAGCCATCAGCCCAGAGCCTGACGTGGGGCTCGAACTCACGGGCCGCGAGATCGTGACCTGGCTGAAGTCGGACGCTCAACCGACTGCGCCACCCAGGCGCCCCTATAGACCCTATTCTAATGTAGTTTTCAGCCTTGCAGAAATGAAATACATCTTCGGAAATCAGTGATCATAGTGGAGGACAATGAACGCTGTTAAAGACCACCCACTACTATAGACCATTCTCTCTGAGCTGTGCAGGACCCCAGAACACAGAGGAGAAAGAAACCACTCCTGGTGAGCTGGGGAAAACAGAGAGGCGGGGACGGGGGGGGGGGGGGAAGAGAGAGAGAGAGAGAGAGAGAGAGAGAGAGAGAGAGAATCCCAAACAGGCTCCACGCTGTCAGCACAGAGTCTGACCCAGGGCTTGAACTCATGACCCATGAGATCATGACCTGAGCCAAAATCAAGAATTGGTCACTCAACTCACCGAGCCACCCAGGCGCCCTGAAACCTATGGAACTTAAAAAAAGAAATCTAGTGAAAACAACAATCCTAATAAGACATTAGTGCATTTGAAAAGATTTATCAAATTCTAACAGGGAAATGCTGCAATAATTCCAGACTTCACCTACACCAATGTGAAGATAGCTTGATGGAAGGGGATGTCTGGAAGGGCACAGGTGGCTGGATCATGAGGACAAGGGCCCTATATCACATGTCATAGGTAGAGAGGAAGGCATAGGCTTTGCACAAAATGCAGTGATATTAAAGATGGATTATTTCCTTTCTAACCTTACATTTGTGTCTTTTGCATAAGATTAGGGAAAATTGACTTATAAGTGCTTCCAAGGCAGAGCAAGTGTCCAAAATTAGAAGGAGGATATGGGCACCATTGTGGTTTTTTTTTTTTTTTTTTTTTTTTTTAATTTTTTTATTCTCAAGTTAGTTAACACAGAGTAGTCTTGGCTTCAGGAGTAGAACCCAGTGATTCATCTCTTGCATATGACACCCAGTGCTCATCCTGAAGAGTGGATATGGGCAGTATTGTACTTTTTCAGCTTTGCTGCATTTAGCTAGGCTGGTATGCTTTACGCTCAGCTGCTGTTATTTGGGAAAAATCATCTTTAGCTTCCATGTTACGTTGACATCGTTACCCTATTTACAATTGCATATGAGGTGATTTGCATTATGGAAACAGAATAGACTGCATACGCATAATAGTCAAAATTCTCCACCTGACTTAACTAGAAAAATAATCTTAAAGAATCATCACAGACAAGGATGGGGACTGTATGAGTATCTCAGTGTACAGCTGGTGTGTGATGTGTGCCAGGCTTCTGGCTCACAGCATACCTGGTAGGTGCTCAGTGAATATTTGATGAGTGAATAAATGAATGAATGAATCAGCAAGCAGCACAAGATAAAGCAAAGAAAAAAAATATCCTTCTGTCTGTAGAGGTGACTCAAGGAAATGTATGTCCTCACAACCTCTGCCCTCAGATGTAGCTGGGTGCTTCTCATCTCTGACCCCCAGCTTTGACTCTCCAACTCTATGAACAGACAACCTCCCCAACCTGGTTATACAATCCACTTTGCGTCAGTTGGCCCTTGCCTGGCTACTGTGATGCTGAACATGCAGTTTGTACAGGATTGCATCAGAACAGAAGAGAACCAGAAGGAGACTGAGGAAGGAGCCTGCTGGAAAGAAGATGGGTCAGCCAAGTAGGACAGAAAACTGTCCAGATTTACATGGATGGTTCTCCAGTCATTATTAGCATGAAGTCAAAGAGTCAGGGAGGCTCACCACCCATACACTTCTACATAACACCTCCAATTATATTGAGATTTCTCTTTATTTTTTTTTAATTTTTAAAAACATTTATTTATTTATTCATTCATTCATTCATTCATTCATTCATTTATTTGAGAGAGAGAGCATGAGTAGGGGAGAGGGGCAGAGGGAGAGAGAGAAAGAGAATACCAAGCAGGTTCTATGCTGTCAGCACAGAGCCCGTCATGGGGCTTGATCCTACGACCTTGGAATCATGACCTGAACTGAAATCAAGAGTTGCATGTTTCACTGACTGAGCCACCCAAGCACCCCTCTTTCTTTTAAGATTGCTTTTGATGTTGAGTCATCCTTGATTTCACCTGATTTAAAAAATAACGTTCATGGGGTGCCTGGGTAACTCAGTTGGTGAGCTACTGACTTTGGCTCAGGTCATGATCTCGCAGCTTGTGAGTTCCAGCCCCACGTTGGGCTCTCTGCTGACAGCTCAGAGCCTGGGGCCTGCTTCGGATTCTGTGTCTCCCTCTCTCTCTCTGCTCCTCCCCTACTTGTGCTCTTTCTGTCTCTCAAAAACACATAAATATTAAAAATTAAAAAAATAATAAAAAAAATGTTCAAGAGAGTGACTGGTGGGGAGGGTGAGAGAGTGGGTCCTCTCTGGCACTTGCACTTCAGGGAGGGGGTGTTTCCTCATGTTCTCCACTCCTGACCTCGCCCAAAGGTGGTCTGGGTCTGGGGTTTGCATTTCTTTGTGAAGGTTATTCTTCTGTGTTCTTTCGGGAGGAGGGCTTTCCAGGTTTTCCCATGGTGCTGCGATCTTGCAGCACTGAATCTCCCTCAATTAGTCTGCAGGCAAGCCAAGGCTGGAGGGCTTGTCACCCTCGCAGTCTCTTTCCTGTTCTCCATTTTCCAGTAATGTTCTGTGGATTCATTGTGATTTATAGCCCCAGAGGAAGCCAGGTCTGCAGCATTTTCATTGAATCCAGCCTGTAATGGTGTTTGTCAAGCTGCCATTTACAGCTTGGAAAATTTTTCTCTAATCTACTTTGCAGAAGTGTGATGTGTCTTCTCACCTTAACTGTGACCCCTGATGTTTGCCTGTGTGGGAAAGGGGACCCACCCCATTGCTTCCAGCTTTTGGTTTTGTACGGCACTAACCCAATATTCAATACAGGAGTACGATTCGTAGTAATCTATATTGAAAATAGTTTTTGATAATCTTATTTGTGACTTTTATGAGAAACAGATGAGAAAGGTATATTCTCTCATGTGCTTATGTCTCAAAGTGGGAATTTAAAAAATGACAAATTAACTCATTTTTATTTCATCTCCTAATTTTGCCATTTATTCTTTGCAAACCCATGATTTCCAGGCTTTTAATTTGCTCTAGACTCAGTCAGAGGTTGTAGATGAGAATATACTTTATGATATCCTTCCAGGGCGGGATAATGTCTTATTTGTATTTGAGACTCCAGTCCCTGGCACAGACTGGAGTATAGGAAACTTTTAATATATATTTGAGTTAAAACTGCAGTGAATTAATTAGTCAGGATCCAGGGAAATATCTGGAAATCTACAGAGAGAAGATAGCATCTGAAATGAGGCAGGAAACAAACAATTTGGAGCTATGTAGTATGCGAGGGGCAGAATATCTCACTTCTGAGAAGAGCCCTTCCCAGACTCTCTGTGAGGCACCGACTAATGATTCGGAATTTACAGTTTTGATTTAACCTCTAAACCATCTATATTGCTCTAGTTCATCTCCTCTCCTCAGTTCACAGTGCCTCTGTTTTGTTGAGGGCTCCATCATGCTTCGTATGAATGACTTCAATTGCTTCCTAAATGGCTTCAATCCTACTCCCGTGCTTTCTAAGGTCAGGTATTGCATCTTGTTTTAATTTTGGTGCTATATCTACGATACTGTGAAACTTCAATATTGATGTTGTGCAATTAAACAACTGGCCCTCTTCTTTCATAGAATATTTATTGATAATTTGTACCAGGTACCACCATATTAAGGGCTGTTGCTGAATTGGCTTTGGAGCCTGTTTCCAGGAAATTTATAGTCCAACCGGTGCCTCATTTTTCCCCACTCACCCCCAGCTTAGTCTCCTTCAGCTGTTGTTGGGCTTCTTGCCCTTCCTTGGCTCAGTAGGTATGCTCCCGCCCAAGGCTCTTATCCTTGAAGTTCCATCTGCCTGAATGTTCTTTCCTCTAATCTCTGCATGGCTTTTTGCTTCACCTTCACTTAAGTCTCTGCTATAATGCAACCCTTTCCAGTGGACTTCTCTAAATATACTATCCATTCCTCTTTCTTGCTTTCCTTTTATTTATAACACTTATATATCAATCTGACAATTTGTTTACTGTAGATCTTCCCCATAAAAATGTGCATTCCATGAGGACAGAGATTTTGCCTATTTTATTCATTGCCATGTCCTTAGCACCCAACAGAATGCCTTGCTTGTATGGATGCTGCATAATTATTGTTAAATAAATGAATAAGGGAGGAGATACAATGTCAAGCAACCCATGCCAAAGGAAATTAGAAGGAAGACACAGTTTATTCCAGGAAGAGCAAGTAACTAAATTTGACCCAGGTTTCAAATGGTGGACATTACTTAAGCCTGGAAGGGTAGTAAGGGAAGAGTGTCCTTCCTTCCATTGCCAACCATCTTGGACTCTGTTAATTTCTAGGAGCCCTCTGGTGTTCATCATACCACCTTGCTTCTCTCTTTCTCAGCTGAATATACTTTTGTGGAGCTCAGGACATCAGCATTGGCGTGAACCTAATGGAGTGTGGTTCATTCACAGTTCTAAGGATGTCTGCTGCGTTGCTCCTCAAGTCTGGAAACAGAGTTTCTCAGAGTGGCTCTGTGATAGATTGGCCACTTGGTCAGGCACTGATACTCACATCAGAAATATGTAAAGTTCTTGCTTTCCTGACTACAGATGGGGACGTGGTCTTTTTCAGGCACAATTTCATTATCTTTAACTCGAACAAGCCTTTTCTCTGGTATCTGAAATACTTTTCACAGGATAACTTACTATATTATTATCCCTCAGTTAAGATTCAGCGTAGGTGTTAAACTACTCCTGCTCTTTCTTTTCAGTCATCAGCAGATTGATGAGGATTGTTAGTCTCCATGAATCATTTGAAAGTTTATTTGCATTTTTCTTGATGAAAGACAAGCAAAGGAAAATAATTGCAGTTTTCAATGTTCATTGGGGTATTCTGAGAGCTTTCTGCAGTAAATTACAGAGATGTGATAAACATAAAGAAGGATCACTCATTCCTCATATCTGACTGCTTAATATCTCATACTCTGTCACTTCCATTACAAACATACGATTTAATATCCTCAAATGGATTCTTATCCTTATCCTTTGTTATCTTCTCTTATAATGTTTAATGCCAGAACTTTAAATGTAGAGACTTAATGTAATCTTCTACATCAAACCCATATAATTTTATGCACAAACGTTTCTACTTTGCAAGGACTAGTACATGTGTTTGTGGCTGATGTTCCACGCTCCTAATACTGATAGATGGGAAGTGGCCACACCTCTAATTCTTCAATGCCATGTTAGATGATGGATGCTTATATAGCAATTAAAAAAAACCCACATGCACCCATATTAGAAAAAGAAAACAAACATGCAACACAGATTAATTATGTAGTTATTAGCTTTTTAAGGGGACTGTTCACTTTACAAAAGAATTCACTACAGATTTTCTTTAAATAGTAAGCTCCACTAGTGCATTTAGTATATAATTAGATCTGTCGAAATTGGATTCATACACATTCAGGAACTGATTCATTGTGCAAAGAAACAGCAAACCCATGTTTGCTTCACTACATGAAGCAAACCCAGCAAAACTAGCAAATCTGCATATGCTCTGTTTAGAAGGTGCCAAACACCCAGATGTTTGGGAAAACCTGAATATTTGACCATGTGTTTGAGTACTCGACCAGATGCTTTGCACAATCCATTTGTGGTTTGGAGTCTTTCTAACACAGCAGGAGGGTAGAGAAGCAAATATACTAAGACATTCGCTAGCTTCCTTAAAATGATAATGTCATTCTTTTGATGGCTTGTGGTTGGGCAGTTTTAGAAATGACCACCTTCAGAGAAAATTCTACATATAATACACATCACTTTCATTAAGTGGAGAGATCATCTATTTTCAGTGGGTTGAACAACCTGCATTTAAAGCCCTAAAATGACTACTCTAAAACGAATCTGGAAGGCCAGAAGTTATCCAGTGGAGAGGAACTGCACTCTGAACAGCATTGTTCTTAAGAAGGTGGGATACAAAATGCTAAAATATATGACCTCAGGCTAAGGAAATCAAGACAAACCAAAACAAAACTTTCCACAATAGTTTAACCTGGAAATAGAAGAGTTTCCTTTAACAGCACCACGATAACCTGAGCAATGTGAGCTGGGACTAGAAAATACAACTTTATACTTGACTACTTACCCCACAGATCAGGCTTTTGCTTGTTTACAAAGCAGTGTTTAGAATTCTTGATACAAAGAACTTACGGTGGTCCAAACTGATATACCCATTTATGATAACTTAGTAAGTACACTTTCTGTGAAAAAAAAAAAACTAACTTATTCTAAGTAAAAGGATTGTAGGCATCACTTGACATATATATATATAGAGAGAACCCAAAAGAAGCCTTACACCTTTGTGATTGCTTCACTGAGCAGCAGCAAATGCACTTTGGTAGTACCTGTCAGTCTTGACTAAGAGGCAGGAGAATATGAGGTTGCTGGCTACTGAGAAGACAGCTCAGGCTTTTCATCAGCCAGGCCTAAGATGGCATCTTGGCTCTGTCTTAGACCCAGTGCATGATCTTGCACAATGTAATTAGCCATTTGGTAAATGAGAGGACTACTACTTAAATTGAACGTTTTTATGGTTTGTTTTTGTTTTAATAAGAAATCAACGAGTCGGATAAATGAAAGGTACTTAAAAAAACGCTAGCTAGCTCCCCTTCAGTTTTGAAGAATTTTTTACAAGACATAGGAAATTAACACCAGCTTTGAATTGCCTTCGGTATGTGGGTACACAGTTTTGTATTATAGTCTTGAGTTCATACATGTTATCCGCAGAGTGAGGGCAGAGCAAGCCATTCTGGCAGATCTAGTTATCCCTGCCTCACGTTGCACCCAGCAGATGCAGATACTGAGGGAAGAAGTTACGAAGCCGTGAGCATTTTCATCAGATGCATTTATCAAAGAACTACAACAATAAAAATCTGTTTCATTAGTCACCAAAAGTAAGTGGTTGTTATGAACACAGGCCTCATGGTGAATGTGTGCCATGGAGTCACTTTTAGTTAGATGAACACATTTGTATAGAAAGCTGTCATAGAAAAAAAGAAAGCTGCCATAATTAGCTGTGTTTGTGGTGAGAAAATTCTAGCAAAGATCCTTGTTTTCTATTAGAAAAGTGTGATATTTTCTCAAATGTAGCAATTTCAAATATTCCACTGTTCACTGTCCTTATTAGGCTTCACTAATATGGAAGAACCAGTGGTTACAATATTTGCCAACTTTCTCTGTGCTGAGCCCTGTTCTCAGCACTTGAATTTAATTCATCCTCACAACAACTTTATGAAGTAGGCTGTATTATTATCCACTTTTAACAGACGAGCAAACTAAGGCACAGAGAAGTGGTTTCCCAAAGGCACACATATAAAGAGTGGTAGAAGCAGAATTTGAACTCATTGTACCCAGCTCCAGAGTCTACATCACATTGTTAGGGCTGTGTGCCATGTTTCTGTGGAGAGCCAGAAGGGAACCTGGTACATAGTATGAAACCTCAGTCCACACAACTGGGAAGAATAAAAGAGCAAATTCACACAGAATTTGCGTGTATCCATTTGGTTGGTAACCAAGGCCAGTAAGTCACAAGTTTATAAGTAGCATTGGGAGTGCAATTCTAGATGAGAATGATGAGGTCTCTTCCCTTGGGATGGGAGATGGAGAGCCAAAGACTCTGTGAGAGCAAGACCAAGTCCAAAGACTGGTTCCCTCAAACACAGGTGGAAAGTATGAATGTCACAGAGGGGCTTGGCAAGTTTGTCCAGGAGCCAGCTGGCCTGTCATGTGCTCCGTCAGAAGTGTGGGTGCTTGTTACTTGCACAGAAATGGAATTACAGTTAGAATATGGGAACATCTTTTAAAGTGTTAAAAAAAAACCCACATGGGACAGAGCTATGAAAAAATATACAACCGTGATGCATGATTTATATAGAGTTGTTCTAAACTTATTTCTCTGGTGCTTTATTTGTGGCCAAAAGTATACAAAAGTGACTTTATTATAAATTTTTGCAAACATTTTAAAAGCCATTCATATGACTATTTGGATGGCAATTCTTTAGATATATTTTATCTTGGGAACTAAAAACATTGCTAGTCAGAGTTGTGTTCTATGAATTCTGTTTGATTAGATGTTCAGAGGATAGACAGACTTTCAAATCAGATTAACTGTCTCAAACATACATATTAAAAGGATAAATGAGATTCCCTAAACCATTAAGAAGGTATCTCTTGGCTTTTTCCAATATTTTACAACCAACTGAACTTTTATGATATCCTAGATTAACTAATTGTGAAAAAGAATTAAAACATGCATGCTTTTTCATTTTATTAATTACTAAATACAAAAATAAAAACAAAGCTTATACTTGAATTATTTTTTTTCTACATGATGTATGTGTGTGTGTGTGTGTGTGTGTGTGTGTGTGTGCGTACTTTAGCATTCACTCAGCTAACTCAGGAGACCATGAAACCTTTAAATAAAACATATTTCTTGGAGAAATGTTGATGCAGAAGAATAACATCAGGGAAACCTTAGACCTGCAACACAGTCTGCATATTTCTAGGTAGGTTTTAAGAGTGCACTTTGGTTTAAAACATACACCTTGACCATTTATCCCTATAGTGCAACAATAGGAGAATAAGCAAGCACTCTCCCTAGGGAAGTAGAGCAACCTTTCTGAGAACATGTATCTGCAGCAATTACTGCATTGCTGAAAACAAATGGAACTGGTTTCTGCTTTGCTAAATCCAAAGGCATTCAAGACTGAGGGAGGAAAGAAGACATACAAATGGCCAGCAGGTACTCAATTGAAAAGGTGCTCAATATCAATAATCATCAGTGAAATGCAAATCAAAACCACAGTGAGATACCACCTCACACCTATTAGAATGGCTATTATAAAAAAGACAAGAAAGGATGTGGAGAATAGAGAACTGTTGGTGGGAATGCAATTTGGTGCAGCCACTATGGAAAACAGTATGGAGGCTCTTCAAAAAATTAAAAATAGAACTGCCATATGATCCAGCAGTCTCACTTCTGGGTATATATCTGAAGAAAATACACACACACACACACACACACACACACACACACACACACACACACTGGAATATTATTCAACCTTGAAAAGAAGGAAATCTCACCATTTGTGACAACATGAATGGACCCTGAGGGCCTTATGCCAAGTGAAAGAAGTCAGAGAAATATAAATACTGTATGGTCTCACTTATATGTAGAATCTGAAAAAAACAAACAAACCCCTGAACTCATAGAAACAAAGAAGACTGGTGGTTGAGGCAGGGAAGGTGAAAGTGGTCCAAGGGCACAGACTTCCAGTTATAAGATAAGTAAGTTTTGAGGATCTAATGCACAGCATGGTGACTATAGTTAACAATAGTGTAGTGTATACTTGAAAACTGCTGAGAGTAGATCTTAGAAGTTCGCATCACAGGCACACACAAAATGGTAACGATGTGAGATTATGCAGTGTTAACTAATTTCATTGTGGCAATCACTTTGCAATATATATGTGTATAAAATCATCAAGTGGCATACCTTAAACTTACACAAGGTTATACGTCGATTATATCTGAATAAAGGTGGCACAAAGAAAACAACTGAGGAATATGTGACGACATCTACATTCTTATCTACTCAAATGCGCCCTAGTTACTAAACTCTCATGAATTTGTCGACTGCTCAGAAAGTTTTAAAAATCAAGGTAAAAATCAGCTTTGGGATTTTTAGGAATATGTTTCTTTGGACTATTTAGAAACTCATTAGCAAAGGCTGAATTTATGTTTCGGAGATTTGAACGATGTAAACCTAACATTTTGAATCCTTGACCTGATTGTGAAAAATTCCTTTTTATGGGATTCTTAATGCTTGATTCATTCATTCATAATCATTGGTCATGCAGTAGACCAAGTTTTTCATGTTTCTGAGTCTAAAAATCAGATTTACTTTTTCAATCTAAAATTCCTATTTGTAATTCTGTATATGAACTTAAAGGCCAGCTGTGCCTTAGACCTTGGGCTCAGATCATTTGTTGTTATCAAAGGAGTGCATAAGGCTAAAAGCCCACTTGCTACCCAAATGGAAACCTTATAAGTGAAGCAAATTCCCAGTGTGCTTTTTGGTCTGTGTTCTATGTTTGGTTTTGAAATAGCATCCTCAACATTAACAATATACCGCTGAGCACAATTTGTATGGAAACAAATTGGGATAGATTGGTTCCAGGCTCAACAATGATTTCTCCCTGATGTAGGACGGAGACTTGATGAAGTCTTGGTAACTTTAAGCACAAACTGGCCAACTGAAAGCATAGGTAGCAGGAACAGCTGCCCTCCAGTCAGTTTATATGAGTTGAGATCTTTCAGTCTTCATCTTCAAGGTAAGGATAATTTTCTTATATTAGATGTTTATTGCTGTACATAACCCATATCTGTTTATTAGGGCACATAAAAGGCAGCTTACCCCATACCCTCTTTTTCTTTCCTTCTATGTAGTCCACAAGGTTTTATAGAAGTGAGTTGTTCCAACTTATAGTTCATTGAGACAGTTCTGAGACTGTCAAGTCTGATATTTTTTGGACTAAGTGACTGGATCAAAATGGATGTAAATGAACCAAACTTTCAATCAGATGCAATTTGAGTATACAGTGATACAGTTTAGTTGTAATAGAAAGTAAAAGAGCTTAAAAGGCCCAGAATAATTCAGACTAAAATATCTTGGGGTCTTTTTCCATTTTAAAATGAATTGAGCAATTCTGTATGGTTGAGGATTGACAGCATAATGGAAACAGAGCTAACTGCAGAATTTCTTACCAGGTGACTTGTGTTAGCAGCAAAACTCAGAATGTAGTCTGTTGGTCGAAAAGAGCATGAAGGAGCCTTCTGTTTTCTTATGAGGTGCTATATTCTCCTAGTTCTTGGCTAATTACACTTACCTACTGCCACATTGCAGTTACTAGAAAATGCTCTCTACCTTTTAATTTTTAGCAATGTAATGAGAGACCTCATGGATATTTTTATTCTTCTTATAATTTGCTTATTGTAATAAATAAACGTAAGTAAAACTGCTTCCAAGTCCTGCCTTCTGGTTTTGATGTAACTGCAACATAAGATATTGCTATGTAATAGTAATGCTGAATATCTGTATATATTCCTGAGGACTGGCTAAAAGGTAAAATGGTAGGCCAATATTTCAGTGATCTTTGAAAGTTTTATACTTCACAGTAACTCTTTTTTTTCTAGATGGAACTTTGTGGTGGGATAAAATGCATAGCATAAATATTATACACAGTTCTTATATAAACTTTATATACATTTTTGCTCATATGTATCACTTACCAGAATCAAGAGGCAACTTGAGGCCAATTTTGTGTGCTCAGGGATGGTGGAAAACACTGACAAAATCAAGCAACCAAAGACAAGGAGAAAACTGTAAAACAACAACAAAAAAAGAGAGAAATCTGATAAGAAACTTGCCTTATCATGACAGACTTCATTTCTTTTCTATAGTTTAAAGCACCAGACCCATTTGAAATGGCACTAATTAAATAATAAAAACCTTGGAAGGGACTAGCCATTTTGAATGTCAAAATATAATATGATGTATGGTGCACATAGAGTTCCTTTACAACTTTGTTGATGAAGAGAACTGTGTGTGTGTGTGTGTGTGTGTGTGTGTGTGTGTGTGTGTTGCATGCTGTATTTAAATGTCTGCAACTAAGAATGTGTGAATTTCCCATAAATCCTTTCCCAAGTGGGGATCCTGAGAAAGGCCCCAGTGTGTTCTTGCCATCCTACCCCAGGAGTACATGCTGCAGCTGATCTCCTTTCAAAGAGGCAGAATCCACCTCACATGTGGCATCGTTGGTGACCCATCAAGTGTTCTAAGCCACTACTAAGCCACTGGCTCATTTTCACAGTCTAATTTTGTTTATGGGTATTTGTCATTCCTTTATAATATTCATAAGAATGGTAGGGGAAGGGAATGATTTTTTCTGCTACCCATGTATTTTCCATTTCCTTACAAACTGCTAAAGAAATGACTCCTCAGCTCTGTCTATTCATACGGCAGTCATAGGGTGCAGAAGTGACAAGCAGCATTTTCTACCAATCAATCTACAGACATTTTCATTCTTAAAATTGTGGTACTCTCAAGATCCAGAGGGGGAGCTGAGTTCCCAAGGAAAATGTCTAATAAAAAGAGAAGGCTCTGTTTGTTTGTTTTTTTTAAAGTTTATTTATTTATTTTGAGAGAGACAGAGCCTGCATGAGTGGGGGAGGGGCAGAGAGAGAATGGAGACAGAGAATCCCAAGCAGGCTCTGTGCTGGGCTCAAACTCCTGACAAACCATGAGATCATGACCTGAACTGAAACCAAGAGTTAGACACTTAACCAACTGAGTCACCCAGGCACCCCGGAGAAGCCTCTGTTCTAAAGTTGAAGTTACTTATCCTGAAATGTTATTGGAAACAATAACAACAACAAAACACCAATCCCTGAGCTACTTGCTCTAGGACATACTTTTTACTTTTACCTATCTCTGGGAAGCTCATAGAGTAATCTCCCCTAAAATACCAGTTTCCACATTATTTTTTTTTTAATGTTTATTTATTTTGAGATAGAGACAGAGAGAGCATGAGTCTGGGAGAGGCAGAGAGAGAGAGGGAGAGAGAATCCCAAGTAGGCTCCTCACTGACAGCATGGGGCCCGATATGGGGCTCAATCTCATGAACCATGAGATCATGACCTGAGCTGAAATCAAGAGCTTAACCTCCCAGTCGCCCCAGTTTCCACATTCTTTTGTATGGCAGTGGAGTTCGTCCATGTCTCCTTTCGGCTTGCCCTGACAAGTCGTCCAAGTCTTTCTATAGCATTTGACTGGGAACTCCCAAGGACCTATAGCCAGGGATTGGTAAATTGTGGCCTAGGGAACAAATTTGGCTCTTGAAGTCTGTTTTTTTGTAAATAAAGTTTTATTGTCACATAGCTACATTCATTTGCTTATGTATTGTCTACAGTGGCTTTCACGCTACAGCTACAGAGCTAAGTAGCTGTGGCAGAGACAGTATGGCACACGAGACTAACATATGGACTCTCTGACCCTTTAGAGGAAAAGTTTGTGGACCTTTCACTGATACCATGTATTCTTTATTTCTTTACACCTATCCCAAAACAGAGTCAAGTTGAAGCTCATAACTGCCTATGTTCTGTATGCTGGTAACAATGACTAACATTCATAGAGGGTTTCCTATATGCTGGATATGGTGCTAAGCCACTTTCACATGTGTTATCCATGTTATCTTCACAAATAGAAATATCACTATTCCTATTTTACAGATATGAAAACCGAGAATTAAGAACATTTTTTAACTCATCCAAGACTGTGTAGCAGAAAGAGGGTTCCAACATTGTTTGTCCTTGAGCTGCCGCAGAGTGTTGCTGAATAAGTGTGGATAGATAAGAATGGCAGTAACATTCTTGGTTCTGCAAGACTTTTGGGGATACCGCTATATCTCTTCAAACTGAGAGGGAAGGAGTTATCATTTCAAATAGATGAGTCTCGAAGGAGGAGTCTACTAGTGAAAAAAACCTAGTATACTTTGTTAATAACAACTCACCATACTTTTCACTCCTGTATCTAACAATTCAGGATACTTTGAATTACACCTTAAATTGGCCTTCATGAAATGGAAATTGTAAGCCAGAAATGAAATTCCAGTGCACCTACAAACCTCTAAGCTACTAATGAGAAAACGAAATTCAGCGATCACTAAGATAGTTGGGAGGATGATACGACATCAAATAAAGACAGTGACAGATGTTTCCCCTCTTGTGACTGGCTGTTATCTAGGCATGCTCTCTGAATCCAGGCTGACCAGAAACCATTAGAAAAAGCAAGCAGGGCATTATTTAATCACTAAGGTATCTTCTTCCTCCAAGAGCTTCCCAATGGTAGCTTCATGATCTCTGCGTTTGTGTTCCAAACAGATCTATACCATGAGTCCTTTGCTAGTTCCTTCTTCGATAATATTTGGGTGCTGTTTAAACTTTTTCCTTCATGCCACTACTTTGCCCTTTTCTTTCTTGAGCCAATCTTTTTTTTTTAAGTTTATTTATTTTGAGAGAGAGAGAGTGTGAGAGAGAGAGAGAGAGAGAGAGAGAGAGAGAGAGAGCGGGGGTAGGTAAAGAGAGAGAGTGAGCATGCAGGGGAGGGGGAGAGAGAAAGAGAGTGGGAGAGAGAAAGAGAGAGAGAGGGAGAGAATCCCAAGTTCTATGCCATTAGTGCAGAGTCCGATGTGGGACTTGAACTCACAAACCATGAGATCATGACCTGTGCCGAAACTAGGAGTCAAAACACCTAACCAACTGAGCCACCCAGGTGCTCCTTTCTTGAGCCAATCTTACACTCCTTTCTAACAAGCATAGTTTCCAAACTAGAATTTCTATAGGAGCCATCTGAAGACAGCAAGCCAAAGACCTTCACTGCTCAGGCTGCCCAAAGGGCTATCGATAGACAAATACATTCATTAATTCATTAATTCCTCCTTCCCTCAACCATTCATCCATTTAGTCAACCAGCAAATATTAAGTATATAATACTAGGCTGAGTCATGGGGATACAACAATAAGATTTTTTTTTGCCTTGACAGAGTTTAGGGTCTGTTGAGGTATAAAGAGTAATAAACAGAAAGTTAAATAAATATGAAATTTATTAAATTATTTTAATGTAAATGAATTCAATTTAAATTAAATTAAATAATATTAAATAAATAAACATTCAGCAGATGTAAACAGAAAATTAGAATTCTGAGTGATGACTGCAAAGACTGGGAAAATATAGGGGACAACAGGAATATGCAGGAAAGGAGGGGTTAGGTAGGACTGGTTACTCCGTTAGTGGAGTTGAGTCAAAGTAAAAATGTGGGCCCTTTGTTGAAAAACTATATCAAGATGTTAAAAAAAATTTCAAGATGCTGACAGCAAAGTATGGCACCAACTGTGGCAACCTTCTAAGTGCTGAGCTCCATGGGAACACACAGGTTGCATAAGCATGAAGCCAGACTTGGGGTTAGGAAGCCTTGCCGGCAAAAGTGATGGCCAAACTGAGCCTCGAATGCCCAGCAGGAGTTAGCACAATGATTGGAATGGCCGGGGAGGAAGGAGCACTCTAGTGCATGAGACTGTGGGTGGAAGGCCAAGTGCAAGCACAGCATCACTAAAATTTACCAATTAATCAATAAATCGAGTCAGTGAACACGTGCTAGCTAGCTTATCCTTCAGTAGTACATGAAAAGTGTAAAGTGGGTCATCCCGGCAAATTCATTTTTTGCATAGGAATCATTTCAGTTCAGTTGAAAACATATACTGAGTACTCATTGTAAAAATTGTGTGCCTAACACTACTGAGGTACAAGGGATAAATTAAAGCAGTCTATTTTTAAGGGATTAAAAATCTAATGCAGCTGGAATTTAAATAGAAACTTTAAAAAATCTAATTTGGTTGGTAAGATGAACAGATAGTAGTCCCTCCCTTATTTGTGGTTTTGCCTTTCACGGTTTCAGTTACCAGTGGTCAACCATAGTACGGAAGCCGATGATCCTATACATTTTAAGAATTTTTTTAATGTTTATTTATTTTTGAGAGAGAGAGGAGTGGGTGAGGGGCAGAGAGAGAGGGAGACACAAAGTCCAAAGTAGGCTCTGAGCTGTCAGCACAGCCTGACGCGGGGCTCAAAACCACAAACCATGAGATCATGACCTAAGCTGATGTCAGAAGCTTAACCGAGAGCCACCCAGGTGCCCCTAGATGATTCTATTTCTGACAGGTATCCTAAGACTACATCACAATGCTGGTGTCATTCGCCTCACTTCACCTATCACAGAGGCATTTTGTCACTTTATATCATCACAAGAAGGAGAAGGTTGAGTACAGTATTTTGAGAGAGAGGGAGAGACCAAATTCATATAACTTTTATTACAGAATATTATTATAATTGTTCTATTTTATTATTTATTATTGTTTACCTCTTACTGTGAATAATTTATAACTTAGACTTTACCATGGGTCTGTTTGTATAGGAAAAACATAGGATGTATAAGGTTTGGTACTATCCATTATTTCAGGCATCCCCGGTGTTCCCTGCAGTTAAGGGGAGACTACTGTACTGGATCATAATGAAGGGTAGAGGCTCTTAAATGCTAAGAAAAATGCTATAGAGGCTAAAAGTGGGGAGGGGTTCCATTATTCAGTTGGGAATGGTGGAAGCACATCAAGAAAGTCTCTTCATAAATGGATGATGCTTGAGATTGGATTGTCTCTGAAGGAACGGTAAGGTTTCAACAAGAGGACATTCTGGAGAAACACATTTCAGAAGGAGAGTACAACATGAGAAAGGTAATAAGGCAAAAAATAAATGAGGTAAAATATCTGTTCCCTGTTTCATGAACAAAGCATTATCAAGTTTGTAGCACAGGGTAAGACAGTTGCTGAATTGGGAGTCTGAGGCCATGATGTGGAGAGGCTTCTATGGCAGGGCCTGCCTTTAGTTCAGTAGATAACCGGGACCCATTGAAGATTTTTGAACAGGGAACTATCATCAGAGTTGCACTCTGGGAAAATCAAGTTGACAGCAGTGTGTGTTAGGACCTATCTGAGTAATTGAGAAGCAAGGGCAAGAGTAACGGTGATCCAAGTTAGGTTGTAAACTAACTGGTAGAAATGGGAAGGGGATAGAGAGGGACACTGGAGGGAAGTTGTAAACATAGGAGCTCCTTGACTTGGATAGTTATTAAATTGGGCAGTAGAGTTTGGGAAGGCGGTGGAGTGGCTGAAAAGTCTGAGGTTTCCACATATAGTTACTGTGATGTACCTAAGAAGTCAGGAGGAGAAAAGTCGGGAAGGTCAGAAGACAAAATTGATTTTGAGAAAAGGACAAATCCAGTTTTAAACATCCACATGGAATTGTGGGTCTAAATCACGGGCACAACACCAGTTTAAAGGGATGGAAGTACTTTTTTTCCTAGAGGAAATGAATGTAGAGAACACGCTCTCCTAGGGAAAGTGCAGACCGAGCATATAAGGTTTAGGCAAATAAACATAAAGGATATTTGGGGAACATTTCCTGATCTTGGAGAATGACATCATGGGGAATAACAAATACATTCTGCTACTAATTGCATTTTGGTAGTATTTCCAGAGAGACTCCCTGGCTGGAGAAAGCAGTGAACTGACACAGAATGACCCCTTTGAGGTGACAGTGTTCAGACGCTGGGCTCATTGGCAGTGACATGGTAGACCACTGGGGTGTGAGTGTGGCTCTGCTGACACCATTGCTCTTGAGGGTGTCATACAGATCTGTGCTGACAACTGACCACTACCCCACTCCATCTCTCTACTGATTGAATAAAATTGGAAGCAGTGGCAAGAGTCACTGGATGCAAAGTGTCTTAATCCAGGGTCCATGAACTTCCAAGGGGTCTGTGGATAGAATTTAGGAGGGCTGTGAGCATGGATGGGAAAAAAATGACCTCTTTGTCACGAACTATGGCAACAAACCACGATGGTATTAGCAGTACTTGTGACTTTGTTACTCATAGAAGGCACAGATATGGTCATGTCCCATTTCATAGTTGTAGATGAAACCATAATTGTTTCATCTTGCATACATATTTTGCTCATTGCTAGTTCAAGATTATTTATGGTAGTTATTAGAGTCACTGCTAGGTTTATAAAAAATGTATTAATAAAAAAGTATAGATATTGCTATACCAGAAAATTGCTCAAATTTTTAATAACAGTATTTCAATATAATTTTTTTCTCTTACAATCACATGTATTTTATACATTTAAAAACATTATTCTTAGGAATGGTTCATAAGCTTCACCAGACTGCTGAAGGATCAATGACACACACATAAAAATTAGGTACTTATAGTGGAAGATTAGGAAGGCAGGAGCTGGGAGCTGGAGAATGGCCCATTTTGGCACGAGTCACCAACTTAGTCAGGTAAGTTTTAAGATCAGTTTAAAAAATATGGACATTTTTGTTTTAAATATTAATCCTGAAATATCCTATAACAGCTATCGGCCTTTGTTTTGCCGAAAGCAATAATTTATATGTTATTTCTGAGGAAATTATCTTTAATGCAGACCTTTGTCTAAAACTTTAGACGGCAAAGATTATTGTATGCATAGAAGGATATTTATGATACAAAAATATTACCAGTTCAAAGGCCTCTATCACTCAAGAAAACTACCATCAACTTTTTCTGTGGGTTAATTAAGAATCAATTTGTCAGGTTTAATTCGGCAAAAAATAAAACACAACAAAAACGCTTTACCTGGAAATATCATGGATGCTTAAGGAACAGATGATGTCCAGCTTCCAGAACTTGTGCTTTAAGCATGGGTTATTTAGCAAGAATTAAAATGATGTGAAAATAAAGCATTCAGAAAAGCTCTGCTGATGCTTGCCAAATGAACCATGGCAAGTTACACAATGTCATTCACACAAACACACAACCCCCGGCCACTCACAAGCAATTATGAATAATGCAATGAAGACAGGAGAAATGGAGCTGATGTTTACAGTAGACATTTCAATGAACTTAGCTCAATGAGGAGGCAAATTAACAGCATGGGCTTTGCAGACTGAAACTACCACACATTTCCACCTAGAAAGTGTTTTTTGCAAGTATTTTGGTGGATGATAAGCTCTCCATAGTATAACTGTCCATGTGAATCAACTATGAAGAAAGCATTAAGGGAGGGGAGGTCTTTAATGTCTTATTTATTTATTTATTTAAAAAAATTTTTTTTCAACGTTTTTTATTTATTTTTGGGACAGAGAGAGACAGAGCATGAACGGGGGAGGGGCAGAGAGAGAGGGAGACACAGAATCGGAAACAGGCTCCAGGCTCCGAGCCATCAGCCCAGAGCCTGACGCGGGGCTCGAACTCACGGACCGCGAGATCGTGACCTGGCTGAAGTCGGACGCTTAACCGACTGCGCCACCCAGGCGCCCCATTTAATATCTTAAGTGGAATGGAATCATGCGCTTAAAATAAAGAATGCTAACAGGAAGCAGATAGAGAGTTTTTTTTTTTTCAAGAAAACAATTCTTCAGAAATATCCTCTGAAGGAAATTTAGCCCTGCCTTTGATTTTTCATACATTTTTAAGTATTGCTGTGATAAAGTGTGTGTTTCAGTACATGTGATGGAAAGCCTCGTGAGTGCATCATGAATTAGGATGACTGGAGTACACATGCTAACATTAGTGACCAAACATGACCCACTGGCTGACATGACTTACCTAGAAGATGTGCCGCCTACTGAAATCAAAGCCTCATTATCAGAGGACTGGCTGGAGCCCACTTTTCTCTTCCATCCTCCTAAGTTTACCCCTTCTTTCTAAACTTGGCATTTTGCAAAATGTCCTTTCTGCATAATTTTTCCATAAAGGAAGGGCATTTTGCACACGAAATCTATCCACAGCACACTCAGCTTCCATCACAAAGCAATGAAAATTAAATATGACATTTTTGGTGTCTTTAAAGGTGATTTGGAATATTTGATTAAAAACACTGCATGCAAAAACTTGAAACTAAAAAAAAAAAACACACTGCATGATTCTGCTTTTCAGGTGCAATGAGCTCTAAATATTAATAAAGACCCTAATCAATAAATACTATCACTGTAATCTCTGTGAATTTGCAAAAATAGGGTCATCAGCTAACAGTTTTAAAAAATGAAATGTGGCATTTTACCTGTGTGGTATTACGAGGAAATTAGAGGGTATGGGAACTAGCTGTTTCTGCTTGCATAGTATGTTTCTGTAGAGGACTATGGGTAATGGAGATGAACTAAAACAAGGCAATAGAACCCATCAGCACTTCGAGAGCCTCCCCTCAGAGCAGCCCCCGGAACTGACTAACCACAGGCAGAGGACATGCTCAGTCTGATTCTCACCCCAGGATCAGGGAATCCTTGTGGTTTGAAGGATTTCTGACTGAGCTCCCTCTCTAGACGGGGATTAGTTTTAAAACATTACGGATAGATGACTGTGAAGTTCCTCTTTGAACCTTTCCAGTGTCCAGAACTCTCCCAACACTAAGGCAGCACAGTACTGGCATAGCCCACACTACTCTGGGAAGACTACTTCCCCTCTGATTCAAGTCTCCTTATTCATGCCCTTTACTTACAGGTCCTGGGTCAGGCTCTGGACTACAAGCACATGTGTTCCCTCCTCCAAGTGTTAGTTTTTCAGATATTTGGGGCTGGTTTTATCCTCATGACCTTCCTGTCAGTCTTCAGATTACACTCAGCTCAGTTCTTTGTCTACTTAGCATATGAAACAATGTCCACATCTGTCACTCTCGCTGTCACTATTCTTTATTATTATTATTGATATAATTTATTGTCAAGTTAATTAAAATACAGTGTATACAGTGTACTTTTGGTTTCAGGGAGAAGATTCCCATGATCCATCGCTTACATACAACACCCGGTGCTCATCCCAACACGTGCCCTCCTCAATGCCCTGTCACTGTTCTTTACACATATGCAGTTTGGTCCTACATCTCTCCAAGTTTGATACAGGCCCATTGTTATTCTCGCATCTAAACAAAAGATTCAAAATTTAGCTGTCAACATAAAGTATCTGTACTGTCACTTCTTGCCAGGGAATCCAAATTCAAATTCTTCAGTGTTCAGTTACTAGCAAAAGTTTGGTTTCAAAAAGGACTGTCTTGGAGATACATATTTCCTTCTTTTCCTGCATCTTTCCCACCACAGCACAGGGTCTAGAGCAAACATGACTCCTGACAACCTGTGTATTTTAACCTAATTGCCTTGATCACTCATGGAATTGCTTTCACTAAACTGTGATTTTTTGCTATTTTCTTTTTAAAAATTATTTTTTTTAAAGTTTATTTAGTTTCAGAGAGAGAGAGAGAGAGAGAGAGAGAGAGAGAGAGAGAGAGAGAGAGAGCATGAGTTGGGGAAGGGGGGGAGAGAGAGAGGGAGAGAGATAATCCCAAGCAGGCTCCACACTGCCAGCCCAGAGCCTGACGTGGGGCTGGAACTCACAAAACCGTAAGATCATGAGATCATGAGATCATGAGACAGGAACTGAAATCAAGAGTCAGACGCTTAATCAACTGAGCCACCCACGTGCCCCAATTTTTTGCTATTTTCTTGAAGATCAAAAAACATTTAACCAATTTACTATTTATAAGAGTTTCTCTGCACTTCACACTGTATTTGTTCAATGAGGTATCATGTGAAAATTTAGAAAATTCTTCTCCAGGAGATTTTTCTTGCAATATGGTGAATAAATTTGGCTACTTCTAATGAGTTTCTGTTGCTGGGTCTGGATTTATTATGTTAGAAGCCATCAAAAGATTTGTGGATGAAATTGAAGAACTTTTATTAATAAACTGGAATAAATCTTGAAAACTTATTATGGAGCCAAATGACCAGAGAAAGGAAAATATTCTGAGTGTCAAAAAAAAAAGAGGAAAGTAGGGACCCTGGATTTTGTTGTATATTGATAAGCTCAATCACAACTCCTAGAAATGCTCCAGATAGAATATAAGCAAATGATTTCTAATCAATTCAAATGGATGACTGTGGTTCCTAAAGAGAAACACAAGTTCACCAAGAGCAAGAAACACTAAACTATGTTCATTTCCTAATTTTTTTTTTAAATTTTTTTTTTCAACGTTTATTTATTTTTGGGGGGACAGAGAGAGACAGAGCATGAACGGGGGAGGGGAAGAGAGAGGGAGACACAGAATCAGAAACAGGCTCCAGGCTCTGAGCCATCAGCCCAGAGCCCGACATGGGGCTTGAACTCATGGACCGCGAGATCGTGACCTGGCTGAAGTCGGACGCTTAACCGACTGCGCCACCCAGGCGCCCCTAATTTGATAAATTTGCCTGCTTGCTCTATCAGGGGAATAGAGCAGATGAAATGTCTTGATTTCAGCAAAGCACTGGGAAGTGTTTTATCATATCCTTGAAGGAAAGAAGGAGAAATTCAGGCAGGACGATGTTACTCTTATGAGGATCTGTATCTTGTGTTGGAAGTCTCCAGAGATGAGCCATGGTTTTTTTGTAAGAAAACTCTGAAGATGAGTGAAATCCCATAATCCATCAAGCCAATGCATCATCTGTTGCTTTTTGAAAAAATTATGAGATTTTACTTTATGGAGACAGTGATCTTTGGATATATTTTTCTCCTTGCCTTGGCTGCTAGGAAGCTCAGAGGTGAATTTGTGACCTATGTTAATAATGACACAGGTTTTTTCTGGTATACCTATCTATGGATTAACTTCATTCCTGACCTGTTTATATTATCCTATCATTAACTTACCTTCATTGTATTATTTCAGTCACAAATATTTGCAAGCACTGGAAACTCAGGGATGGTCTGTGCCTAATAGGGTTTTCAATTTAGTGGGAAGACAGACTTTTGCTTATTCTTAACCACTTATACCATACGTATTTTGTTAGCAGTCTCAAGTCCTTTCTAAATGATACAGGGTTTGGGGGTATACTTGACTAACGACAAAAAGTGATAAATATGTGGTTTTGTCTATCACTACTTTTTCCTTGAAATGGAAGTATTAATGCAGCCTAAAGTTATAGTACTTTTGGGGGTACCTGGGTGGCTCAGTCGGTTAAGTGCCTGACTTCGGCTCAGGTCATGATCTCATAGTTTGTGGATTCCAGCCCCATGTGGAGCTCTGCACTGACAGTGAAGAGCCTGCTTGGGATTCTCTTTCTCTCCTTCTCTCTCTACCCCTTCCTGACTCACGCTTTCTCTCTCTCTCAAAATAAATAAATAAAGTTACAGTATTTTTAAAGAAGCAAATGACAACATTGGCTCAAATTTAACTTCATGTAAACCAAACTTATGAGATGTCTCTCAGTTGGATTACTAAAAAGTTTTTTACACTTGTTATTTTTACATTTTATTATGTTAATCTTGATTCATTTATTCCCAGCATGAGCTACCAACTCCCTACTCCAAGGAAGTCGCCAAGTGTCCTACACTCGTCTTCAGTTTTCTTACAAAAAACCATGGCTCATCTCTGGAGACTTCCAACACAAGGTACAGATCCTCATAAGAGTCACATCCTCCTGCCTGAATTTCTCCTTTTCCTCAAGGATATGATAAAACACTTCCCAGTGCTTTGCTGAAACCCAGACATTCTGCCTATTCCCCTGATAGAGCAAGCAGGCAAACTTATCAAATTAGAAATGAGCATAGTTTAGTGTTTCTTGCTCTTGGTGAACTTGTGTTTCTCTTTAGGAACCACAGTCATCCATTTGAATTGATTAGAAATCATTTGCTTATATTCTATCTGGAGCATTTCTAGGAGTTGTAATTGAGCTTATCAATATACAACAAAATCCAGGGTCCCTACTTTCCTCTTTTTTTTTTGTTTTTTTGACACTCAGGATATTTTCCTTTCTCTGGTCATTTGGCTCCTATTCTAGTTTTCTTTTTTTAATTTTTTTTAACGTTTATTTATTTTTGAAACAGAGAGAGATAGAGCATGAACGGGGTGGGTCAGAGAGAGAGGGAGACACAGAATCCAAAACAGGCTCCAGGCTCTGAGCTGTCAGCACAGAGCCCAACGTGGTGCTCGAAGTCACTGGCCGCGAGATCGTGACCTGAGCCGAAGTCGGACACTTAGCCGACTGAGCCACCCAGGCGCCCCTATAGTTTTCAAGATTTATTCCAGTTTATTAATAAAAGTTCTTTAATTTCACCCACAAATCCTTTGATGGCATCCGGACCCAGCAACAGAGACTCATTAAAAGTGACCAATAATTTGCCCATCATATATTTTTATTTTCTCTGAATCACATTACAAAAATCCCTTTTAGTTTAAAAATCATTTTTTTTTTAATGTCAAAGAAGGCGTAAGTTAGGATTTGAATAGCTCAGTTTTCTCTGTGTGATAGTAACAATTTGGTCCTCAACAATAGGACTGTATCTTCTCCTATTCCTGTTTTTTATTTTTTATTTTTTTGGTTTGTTTTCAAGAAAAAGAAGACTTTTTTTGGGGGGTGGCATGTTCTGGTTTATCTGGCTTTTAGCCCATCCGAAGTTATTCTTAAAGACTGTGATTCTGTAAAAGATGTATTCTGTAAAAGAATTCTCTATCTTTAAAAATACAGAGTAAATACCTGAATTTTTTGAAGAATTTCTGGGTAGACAAGATAGGATTCTTTTGATGCTCCTTCTTTTAGTTCCTCTTCTACGTCTGTGTCCAGAGTTTAAATCTCTTGTTTTTACTGTTGTTAAGTACTGTTTTTCTAACTTCTAACCATGTTTCCTCATCTATATTCGGTCTGTTTCAGTCTCTTTCTTAAAAGGATCATAACCTTCTTAAGAAGTGGCCTTGAGATGGGAAGGTTCATTTTTTTTAAGCTTTTTTTTTTTTTTTTAGTGTTTATTTTTGAGAGAGAGAGGTAGAGAGAGGGAGACACAGATCCATTAGGCTCTGCACTGACAGCACAGAGAGCCCTATGTGGGGCTCGAGCTCACGAATCATGGGATCATGACCTGAGTTGAAGTTGGAGGCTTAACCTGCAGCCACCCAGGCACCCTGAGATGGGAAAGTTCAGACTCTTCTCCATTGCTGTCTCATTTCCAGGTATCCATCACCAGTCCGAATCCTGTGAAGACACTCGGTCTGGAATGAATTGAATGGGTCGTGGCCTATCAAAATTAAATTGAAAATCTCTATTTTTTCAATAGCAGTAAGATACGTTTTCCATTCTATGTGTAGACTATGTAGGCAGCTGATGAATGAATCGAACGATTGGGAACCGTCATGCTGAATAGAAAGAACAAGATAACAGGCACACTATTTCTTAAAGGGCCTGAGGTTTGCAATTCAGAAACCCGTCAGTCAATTTCTTGCCTCTGCAAGCTCTGTTTCTGTGACTGTTGCCAGGAAACATAGCTGAGAGTGGAAACCACTGGATAGTGTTCAGAGACCATGAATTTAAAGTAAAAAACAAAAACTGTCTTTCCAACTGTCACCTATTCAGTGCATGCAATAGGGGAACATTCTGTTTAACATTTTGTATTCTTGTTACATTGTTATATTTTCCTTTGAGCACAGTACCATCTGGGAGTATTTGTTTATTTTGGTTTCCTCTTCTAGAATATAAGCTCTACGAGGGCAGGAACCTTGTCTCTCTTATTTGCTCCTTTTTGTAAAAAAAAAAAATTTTAACATTTATTTATTATTGAGAGATAGAGTGAACAGGGGAGGGGCAGAGAGAGGTAGAATCCAAAGCAGGCTCCAGGCTCTGAGCTGTCAGCACAGAGCCCGACATGGGGCTCGAACCCATATACTATGAGATCATGACCTGAGCTGAAGTCAGTCAACCAACCAACTGAGCTACCCAGGCGCCCCTCTTATTTGCTCCTTAATTACCAGTAACCAGAATCAGGCCTGGTACAGGTACAGGTTTCCTACTATGCAAAAATAAAGTGTTACTACAAAAACCTTCATAAGCCCAAATGGCCTAGAGTGTCCCCCCCTTTCATCCTTCCCTCCAACCCCGTGCTCCAAAAGGTTGTGTTACACCACTTTGCTGTTAAGAAAAACCTACTTTAGTACGGTAACAGCTTTTTTTTTTTTTTTTTTGTAAAAGTGAAAATCCTTTTCAGATTTCTTTTGGTTAGCAAAAACAGGCACTAATGTGGGTCTGCTTTGGTCAAAGCAAAGTGGGTGGCATGTAGGCTTTCAGAAAGCGGAGACACCTGTCCTAATAAATTCATTAATTCATGCAGAACGTATTCCTCAGGGCCTGCCGTGCATAAGGCAGTGTTCTGGGTGGTGAAGGCACAGTAGTGGATAAAACAGACAAAAATCTCTGCTCTTGCAGAACTTGCATTCTAGTCAGCTGGGTCACGCACAATGTAAATAAATAAAATACATACAGTGTCAGAGAGTGATAACTGCTAAAGAGGAAAAAAACTTCACACACAGCAGGTGCTGAGGGATTTGCAAGTTTGGACAGAGTGCCAGGGCAGGTCTAACTAAAAAGGTGACATTTCAACAGTAAATCCCATGACCCATCAAGCCAAGTGCGTTTGGAATGCAACCTGCCTAGGCGTTCCAGACCCTGCTCCCTAAAGGACTGCTTTTATCATGCCAATTCCTTATTTTGAAACTTATAGTTCCTCTTTCTCACTGTCATATCCAAACTCTTTTGTCTGGACTTTAAGATCCCCATTAGAACATGAATTGCCCCATTCTTTCAGAGAGACCATGTGGGCAGGCCTGCCTCCTTCTTATTTTCTGCACAACATCATGCTGTAATATAATCCTGTGATATAATAGGGATCTTGTCTTCTGTGTGCTGCTTCCCCTGCCTGCAGCCGCGGTCTACAAGTCACAGGTCAGCTGGGCCCCATGCTCAGACCTCTGTCCTATTCAGCCTCCTTTCCAGATACCTCATTGCCTTTCCCTTGGAGCTGCTTTAAGGACTGAGATAGTGTTGAACTCAGAATTTGTGTTTTAACATAAAAATACACACACACACACACACACACACACACACACACACACACACACACATATATATATATACCAAATTGAGTTAAAAATGCCAGCTGAGCATCACATTGACATGTCATTGCTGCATACTTTGTACAAGGTTTTATTAACACTATTAACAACTGCGACAAAGAATACAAGTGACTTATCATCTAAAATCTCTGCTTCTAAAGCAAGACATTTGAAAATTGAAAACATGAAACTGTGCAGCAAGGTCTGAGGTGCTCAAGTAATTTGTGTGTCTGAACAAATCCATGTGAATGATGATGTAATAGTTCAAACCTGTGTGACCATGTTCTCAAGGTTGACTAGTCACGGTATTTTCCTGGACATAAGCAGCTTTGGTGAGTTGGACCTCCGTGTCCTCTTCCTCACTACTCTGGATTCTCGGAAAACACACGAGGCTGCCCTAAATAAATGGGTAGTAGCATTGTGAAGTCATGGGGCTGCAGTCATACATGGAATGAACCTTGGCTGAATTGACCAGGTAGAGATTAATCAGAGAAATGATCACTAGTTGGGGCACCTGGGTAACGTTCAGTCTGACTTCAGCTCAGGTCATGATCTCACGGTTGGTGAGTTCGAGCTCCACATCGGGCTCTGTGCTGACAGCTCAGAGCCTGGAGCCTGCTTCAGATTTTGTGTCTCCCTCTCTTTCTCTGCCCCTTCTCTGCATGCTCTCTCTTTCTCTCTCTCAAAAATAAATAAATGAGCATTAAGAAAAAAGGTCACTAGTGACTGCTAAAGAACAGGCAATCTGTGTGTGCAGACTGAGAGAGGGGCTGCATGAGAAGATGCTAATTACAGCCATGAATGAAAAGAAGTTAGGGAGGGAGCCAAACCATTAAGAGACTCTTAAATCCTGAGAACAAACTGAGGGTTGATGGGGGGTGGGAGGGAGGGGGAAGTGGGTGATGGGCATTGAGGAGGGTACCTGTTGGGTTGAGCACTGGGTGTTGTATGGAAACCAATTTGACAATAAATTTCATATTAAAAAAAATAGAAATAAAGGTTATTTGTAACAGTGAGGGAGAGGCAACATTTGTAATATCTGTGCGAATGTTGCTTTTAAAGTCATATTTTCAAGAGATAATCTTGGTGCTGACACCATGGAAAATAATCCAGCCTACTAGTTTTGATAATATGAGCCCAGGTGGATTAAATTTTCCATGCTTTGTTTCAAAAGGTCTGTTTATGCAAGAAGCTATGGCAAAGGTTGAAAACATGTGTTAAAAGATGTTTGACAATAGTTGTCTGACCTGAATAATTTTTTTCCACAAAAAGGTTGTAGATTTATTAGGCAAATAATGACTTAATCACTATAATTTTATATAAAAATATGATAAAAACCATTAAATTATCTGAAAATGAGAAATAGAAATTCTTAAGTACATTTATTTAAGTAGTACTATTGAGAGCAACAAAAGGGAACAAAAATAGGCTTAAAGTTAATTTTCCCTGCAAACACAAGCTATTCTACAGTACTATAGCTGATAATAAAAACATCAACTATGAATTTTGTTCCTTTCAACTGATGAGACCCATTTGATCCACTTGCTTTAAAACCAAATTTTCCCTGGAAGGTTTTCTGAGAGCCTTCACACTTCATGGGAAATCTCAGTACAACTCTGTTGCACATACACACAAGGGGGCCCATCACTTCTCATGCAAGGAGAGATTTAAAGCTCTCACAAAAGAAAAACTTGCAACCAAGTACAGCCAGGTTAAGCTATGAGGCTGTCGAGTGGAGAGTTGCTACTGATTTTCTCTACTCCGTTTGGCCTGCAGAAATAAAGTAGTAAAGTGACTAAAACAACAGAAAACAAAATATTCCTGAGTAGTTAAAGGGCTCTTGGCACTAGACTTTATGATGTGGTACAACATCAGGAAAAAATAAACCCAGCAGACAGATGTCTCCAGAGAGTAATAACCATAAACTGAAACTATATGTAAGTACCTGCCCACGGGATATGGAAGATACATGTTTCTCTTGGGATCCGTCTACAATGGCACTTGTTGCTCTTGGTGACTTGAGTTGAAAGGAAGCTGACAGCCAGCACCACACTATGTGGAGTCACTGAAGTATTTTATGGACCAGCAAAGTTGGCAAGCAGCAAACAGACACTAGACAGCACGTACTTCCTGCCTCCAAAAATATATTTGCAGTCAGCTTTAAAAACCGTAGACACTCCTCCAGGGTCTCGTAAGTAAGTAAAAGGGTCTGCATTCTCTCCCTGCTGTTGTATAGACAGACATCAAAGTTTTGCTTGCTTGTTTGCTTGCTTTGTGACCAAAACATTGAAGTTGATGATTCCATGTGGATATAGACACAACTGGAAAAAAAAGGAGGCAAAATGTGGCTATAGCTAATGTAATACTGTTCCCTCCACTGAAAATTCTAGATGTGTTTAACTTAAATTTTGTTATTGTTTCAGGTGCAGAGTTGAAACTAAAACAAATTAAGTGATAATGGAAGATGTAAAAGTCAAAAGTAGTTAATAGTATGGATATTTTGCCCTAAATCCTCAGTTTTCATGGGCACCCATCCTTTTAAACTGGAAACATACCTCAGTTTTCTCATCAGTACGGTGACAGGAATGCACTAAATGAACCCTAACATCACCACCAGTTAAAATTGAAGTTTTGGGAGTGCCTGGGTGGCTCAGTTGGTTAAGCGTCCAACTTTGGCTCAGGTCAATATCTCACAGTTTGTGAGTTGGAGCCCCGCCTTGGGCTCTCTGCTGTCAGCGCAGAGCCCACTTTGGATCCTCTGTCCCCCATCCTCTCTGCTCCACCCCCACACTCTCTCTCTCTCAAAAATAAAAATAAAAATAAAACATTTAAAAAATTATAGTTTTGGATACTCTGATGTTCTGTGTCTGTTCAGAGGACAGTGCAGGAAGGCCATGCTATTGAAGACCCAGAAATGACTTCTGATTGCTGGGCCCCTGGAAATGTATGAGGCTGTCAGGGGCCTGGAAATATCACTGGCACAATCCAGGAAAAAGATGCATTATGTTCTGCTTCTTGTCGTAAGAGATTTTAGGCTATGTCTTTTCCCACTGGTTATTACTGTCTGCAGGAGATGAAGGGAAAGGAGAAATATTTACAACAGGGTTTGGCAAACTTTTTCTGTAAAGGACCAGATAGTAAATATTTTAGACTTTGTGAGCATATGGTATCTCTTGTAGCTACTCAGCTCTGCAAGTTGCAATGCAAAAGCAACCACAGACAACGAAGAAATGAAATGAGTATGGCTGTGTTCTAATAAAACTTTATTTAGAAAAACAGGCAGTGGGCCAGATTTGCCCTCGATTCAGTTGAGGGGCAACAATATGACTTCCAATTTCAGCTGGCAAGACTACTGTAATTCTGCGCTGTAGTTCATCCCCCCAAAGGTTTTCAGCAAGTCTTTTCCTACTCAAGTCCTTGTGATAAAGGGCTCATCTTAAGTGTAATTTTACCACAGAATTTGTTTCAGATTTAAAGGTTATCATTCAAAATAAATTTAAAACATAGGAAAGATTTTATGTAATGAACACTTTTTGTCTCTTTAAATACAGAAACAACCAAAGGACAAATAGATGCATACAAAGCAATGTCACATATTTTGAAATTTTGAGAGGTAGAACTAAATTCAGTACTATTTGTGATTGACAGAACCAGGAGGAAAGCAGTTTTCTCTCTTTATTATTCTTGTTTTGTCATTTGTATTAGATCAAATGGGTATCAGCCTATCAGAAGAGTATTTGGTCTTTATCTCCTCTGTTTAATGTTGCTTGGTGGAAAGCCATGGTTGAGAGAAGAACGACAGGAGAGTAACAGGCACTATTATCTGTAATGGGTGTCAGGCAACCTTTCCATCACTGTAAAATTTTAAGAGCTTGAAAAGTTTTCCAGAGCATGTTTCTTTGCCATGAAGATTTGGAAGGCAGAAAGTAATTTATGTTCTCAAATTTCAAAATGATTTTCCATAATAATCAGTCTTTTAAAGGATTTCTGCAAAACCCTTACCTTCCAATAAAAAAAGCAAGTGCTTTAACGTGCATACATACATATATTAAAAATGCATCTGAGAATAACTTTCCAACATTAAATGTTTGAAAAAAATCCATGGCATCTTGAAAAAGTACTGTGGACCCCAAGGTTTTAACATTTTCTTTCCACTGAGTAAAATAATTTTTTTTTGTAAGATGTGGATTTTCTTTTTACTCACTAAAAAATGTACAATCCTACAATATGACACAACTGTGATAAGCAAACAACTATATGACAGTAAACTATTAACTGAAGGCCACATGTTGAAAGCGTGACACTACTTTTTCTACTCATTTGGGGCATCAGCGAATGAAGGAGACGATATTGTTTTCTTCTGTGTGCCAAGATGCTTCCTTTCCAGTCTGATTTAGTAAGCCTTAGGGGAGGTTTGATCAAACTTGTGTTATATTAGGCATTAGAAGGGCTTGTTTTTAGTTTGGCTTCATTAAACTAACTCGGAACCTGTGATGGTTAATTTTGTGTCAACCTGACTGGCCATGAGGTGTCCAGATTAAACCTTCTGAGTGTGTCTGTGGTCTCTGGATGAGCTTAGCATTTGAATTAGTGGACTCAGTAAAGTAGCTTGCCCTCTCCAATGTGGGGGAGGGGGCATCATCCAATCTATTAGAGGGCCTGAATAGACTTAAAAGTGGAAAAGGAAGAATTCACCCTTTGCTTCCTGCCTCCCTGCTTGAGCTGGGCATCTCATCTCATCTCCTGATTTACAGCCTCAGCTCCCCTGGTTCCCAGGCCCTGGGACTGAATTACACCACCAGCTTTCCTGGTCTCTAGTTTGCAGATGGCAGATCGTGGGACTTTTTATTTTTTATTTTATTTTATTTTATTTTATTTATTTTTTTTTTTTTTAAGTATGCCATAAACAAATTTATTTTTTTTTTTTTTTCATTTTTTTTTTTATATGAAATTTATTGACAAATTGGTTTCCATACAACACCCAGTGCTCATCCCAAAAGGTGCCCTCCTCAATACCCATCACCCACCCTCTCCTCCCTCCCACCCCCCATCAACCCTCAGTTTGTTCTCAGTTTTTAAGAGTCTCTTATGCTTTGGCTCTCTCCCACTCTAACCTGTTTTTTTTTTTTTCCTTCCCCTACCCCATGGGTTTCTGTTAATTTCTCAGGGTCCACATAAGAGTGAAACCATATGGTATCTGTCTTTCTCTGTATGGCTTATTTCACTTAGCATCACACTCTCCAGTTCCATCCACGTTGCTACAAAAGGCCATATTTCATTTTTTCTCATTGCCACGTAGTACTCCATTGTGTATATAAACCACAATTTCTTTATCCATTCATCAGTTGATGGACATTTAGGCTCTTTCCATAATTTGGCTATTGTTGAGAGTGCTGCTATGAACATTGGGGTACAAGTGGCCCTATGCATCAGTACTCCTGTATCCCTTGGATAAATTCCTAGCAGTGCTATTGCTGGGTCATAGGGTAGGTCTATTTTTAATTTTCTGAGGAACCTCCACACTGCTTTCCAGAGCGGCTGTACCAATTTGCATTCCCACCAACAGTGCAAGAGGGTTCCCGTTTCTCCACATCCTCGCCAGCATCTATAGTCTCCTGATTTGTTCATTTTGGCCACTCTGACTGGCGTGAGGTGATACCTGAGTGTGGTTTTGATTTGTATTTCCCTGATAAGGAGCGACGCTGAACATCTTTTCATGTGCCTGTTGGCCATCCGGATGTCTTCTTTAGAGAAGTGTCTATTCATGTTTTCTGCCCATTTCTTCACTGGGTTATTTGTTTTTCGGGTGTGGAGTTTGGTGAGCTCTTTATAGATTTTGGATACTAGCCCTTTGTCCGATATGTCATTTGCGAATATCTTTTCCCATTCCGTTGGTTGCCTTTTAGTTTTGTTGGTTGTTTCCTTTGCTGTGCAGAAGCTTTTTATCTTCATAAGGTCCCAGTAATTCACTTTTGCTTTTAATTCCCTTGCCTTTGGGGATGTGTCGAGTAAGAGATTGCTACGGCTGAGGTCAGAGAGGTCTTTTCCTGCTTCCTCCTCTAAGGTTTTGATGGTTTCCTGTCTCACATTTAGGTCCTTTATCCATTTGGAGTTTATTTTTGTGAATGGTGTGAGAAAGTGGTCTAGTTTCAACCTTCTGCATGTTGCTGTCCAGTTCTCCCAGCACCATTTGTTAAAGAGGCTGTCTTTTTTCCATTGGATGTTCTTTCCTGCTTTGTCAAAGATGAGTTGGCCATACGTTTGTGGGTCTAGTTCTGGGGTTTCTATTCTATTCCATTGGTCTATGTGTCTGTTTTTGTGCCAATACCACACTGTCTTGATGATGACAGCTTTGTAGTAGAGGTTAAAGTCTGGGATTGTGATGCCTCCTGCTTTGGTCTTCTTCTTCAAAATTCCTTTGGCTATTCGGGGCCTTTTGTGGTTCCATATGAATTTTAGGATTGCTTGTTCTAGTTTCGAGAAGAATGCTGGTGCAATTTTGATTGGGATTGCATTGAATGTGTAGATAGCTTTGGGTAGTATTGACATTTTGACAATATTTATTTTTCCAATCCATGAGCAGGGAATGTCTTTCCATTTCTTTAAATCTTCTTCAATTTCCTTCATAAGCTTTCTATAGTTTTCAGCATACAGATCCTTTACATCTTTGGTTAGATTTATTCCTAGGTATTTTATGCTTCTTGGTGCAATTGTGAATGGGATCAGTTTCTTTATTTGTCTTTCTGTTGCTTCATTGTTAGTGTATAAGAATGCAACTGATTTCTGTACATTGATCTTGTATCCTGCAACTTTGCTGAATTCATGTATCAGTTCTAGTAGACTTTTGGTGGAGTCTATCGGATTTTCCATGTATAATATCATGTCATCTGCAAAAAGCGAAAGCTTGACTTCATCTTTGCCAATTTTAATGCCTTTGATTTCCTTTTGTTGTCTGATTGCTGATGCTAGAACTTCCAGCACTATGTTAAACAGTAGCGGTGAGAGTGGGCATCCTTGTCGTGTTCCTGATCTCAGGGAAAAAGCTCTCAGTTTTTCCCCGTTGAGGATGATGTTAGCTGTGGGCTTTTCATAAATGGCTTTTATGATCTTTAAGTATGTTCCTTCTATCCCGACTTTTTCAAGGGTTTTTATTAAGAAAGGGTGCTGGATTTTGTCAAAGGCCTTTTCTGCATCGATTGACAGGATCATATGGTTCTTCTCTTTTTTTTTGTTAATGTGATGTATCACGTTGATTGATTTGCGAATGTTGAACCAGCCCTGCATCCCAGGAATGAATCCCACTTGATCATGGTGAATAATTCTTTTTATATGCCGTTGAATTCGATTTGCTAGTATCTTATTGAGAATTTTTGCATCCATATTCATCAGGGATATTGGCCTGTAGTTCTCTTTTTTTACTGGGTCTCTGTCTGGTTTAGGAATCAAAGTAATACTGGCTTCATAGAATGAGTCTGGAAGTTTTCCTTCCCTTTCTATTTCTTGGAATAGCTTGAGAAGGATAGGTATTATCTCTGCTTTAAACGTCTGGTAGAACTCCCCTGGGAAGCCATCTGGTCCTGGACTTTTATTTGTTGGGAGATTTTTGATAACCGATTCAATTTCTTCGCTGGTTATGGGTCTGTTCAAGCTTTCTATTTCCTCCTGGTTGAGTTTTGGAAGAGTGTGGGTGTTCAGGAATTTGTCCATTTCTTCCAGGTTGTCCAATTTGTTGGCATATAATTTTTCATAGTATTCCCTGATAATTGTTTGTATCTCTGAAGGATTGGTTGTAATAATTCCATTTTCATTCATGATTTTATCTACTTGGGTCATCTCCCTTTTCTTTTTGAGAAGCCTGGCTAGAGGTTTGTCAATTTTGTTTATTTTTTCAAAAAACCAACTCTTGGTTTCGTTGATCTGCTCTACAGTTTTTTTAGATTCTATATTGTTTATTTCTGCTCTGATCTTTATTATTTCTCTTCTTCTGCTGGGTTTAGGCTGCCTTTGCTGTTCTGCTTCGAGTTCCTTTAGGTGTGCTGTTAGATTTTGTATTTGGGATTTTTCTTGTTTCTTGAGATAGGCCTGGATTGCAATGTATTTTCCTCTCAGGACTGCCTTCGCTGCGTCCCAAAGCGTTTGGATGGTTGTATTTTCATTTTCATTTGTTTCCATATATTTTTTAATTTCTTCCCTAATTGCCTGGTTGACCCACTCATTCGTTAGTAGGGTGTTCTTTAACCTCCATGCCTTTGGAGGTTTTCCAGACTTTTTCCTGTGGTTGATTTCAAGCTTCATAGCATTGTGGTCTGAAAGTATGCATGGTATAATTTCAATTCTTGTGAACTTATGAAGGGCTGTTTTGTGACCCAGTATATGATCTATCTTGGAGAATGTTCCATGTGCACTCGAGAAGAAAGTATATTCTGTTGCTTTGGGATGCAGAGTTCTAAATATATCTGTCAAGTCCATCTGGTCCAATGTCTCATTCAGGGCCCTTGTTTCTTTATTGACCGTGTGTCTAGATGATCTGTCCATTTCTGTAAGTGGGGTGTTAAAGTCCCCTGCAATTACCACATTCTTATCAATAAGGTTGCTTATGTTTATGAGTAATTGTTTTATATATTTGGGGGCTCCGGTATTCGGTGCATAGACATTTATAATTGTTAGCTCTTCCTGATGGATAGACCCTGTAACTATTATATAATGTCCTTCTTCATCTCTTGTTACAGCCTTTAATTTAAAGTCTAGTTTGTCTGATATAAGTATGGCTACTCCAGCTTTCTTTTGGCTTCCAGTCGCATGATAAATAGTTCTCCATCCCCTCACTCTCAATCTAAAGGTGTCCTCAGGTCTAAAATGAGTCTCTTGTAGACAGCAAATAGATGGGTCTTGTTTTTTTATCCATTCTGATACCCTATGTCTTTTGGTTGGCGCATTTAATCCATTTACATTCAGTGTTATTATAGAAAGATACGGGTTTAGAGTCATTGTGATGTCTGTATGTTTTATGCTTGTAGTGATGTCTCTGGGACTTTGTCTCACAGGGTCCCCCTTAGGATCTCTTGTAGGGCTGGTTTAGTGGTGACAAATTCCTTCAGTTTTTGTTTGTTTGGGAAGACCTTTATCTCTCCTTCTATTCTAAATGACAGACTTGCTGGATAAAGGATTCTCGGCTGCATATTTTTTCTGTCTAGCACCCTGAAGATCTCGTGCCAATTCTTTCTGGCCTGCCAAGTTTCAAAAGAGAGATCAGTCACGAGTCTTATAGGTCTCCCTTTATATGTGAGGGCATGTTTACCCCTTGCTGCTTTCAGAATTTTCTCTTTATCCTTGTATTTTGCCAGTTTCACTATGATATGTCGTGCAGAAGATCGATTCAAGTTACGTCTGAAGGGAGTTCTCTGTGCCTCTTGGATTTCAATGCCTTTTTCCTTCCCCAGTTCAGGGAAGTTCTCAGCTATTATTTCTTCAAGTACCCCTTCAGCACCTTTCCCTCTCTCTTCCTCCTCTGGGATACCAATTATGCGTATATTATTTCTTTTTAGCGTATCACTTAGTTCTCTAATTTTCCCCTCATACTCCTGGATTTTTTTATCTCTCTTTTTCTCAGCTTCCTCTTTTTCCATAACTTTATCTTCTAGTTCACCTATTCTCTCCTCTGCCTCTTCAAGCCGAGCTGTGGTGGTTTCCATTTTGTTATGCATTTCGTTCAAAGCGTTTTTCAGCTCCTCATGACTGTTCCTTAGTCCCTTGATCTCTGTAGCAAGAGATTCTCTGCTGTCCTGTATACTGTTTTCAAGCCCAGCGATTAATTTTATGACTATTATTCTAAATTCACTTTCTGTTATATCATTTAAATCCTTTTTGATCAGCTCGTGGGACTTTTTAATCTTTCATAATTGCATGAGCCAATTCCTCACAATAAATATCCTTTGTATTTATCTTTCCTGTTGATTCTGGTTCTCTGGAGAACACTGACTAATACAGAGCTCTTGGCCAAATCTCTTATCTCTTATTTCTTCTGTGTTTTGGTTGCCTCTTCTGTAAAATGAGAAGTCTAATACCTGCATAGGTATGGTTTGATTATGTATGTGATGAAATAAAAGCATTTTACAGACACATGTTACTCCAGTGAGAAGATTATGAAGTCCTTGAGAGCAGGCCTTTGTCTTACTTCTTTGACTTTAAGAAAAATTCATTGAACACCTACCAGGCACCAATATTACCCACCAGGGCCTTACATAAAGAAGTAGCTCAAAAATTACTCATTGACTTGTACCAGTTAAATGCTATATTTAATGGCAAACAGATATTCATTTATTCACTGGTGAATAGAAAATACAGGATCTTTTAAGTCTGTTTCTACACTAGATTTCTGAAAGGAATAATCTGAAAGCCAGCTTTTTTGGCATGGTAGCTTGCATTCATTCTGATAGTAGTTTTCAGAGCCAGAGGCTGACACAAATGCTATTATGGTTACAGAGTTTCTTTACCAATAGCTAAGAAGGCAGTGCAGCCTTTGATGCCATGCAAAAGCCATAACAAACAATTGCATTTGTTTCTACTAAAAAATGCCTGTCACAAAACTCAGATCATTTTTAGCACTTCCTATAAAGTCTAATTCTCCTCAACTGGGTAATTTGATTTGGTATTACTAAAACTGCATGTGGAGAAAACCCATCACAATTTTCTATTTTCAGATCATTGCGTTGACATTGTATACATGTGCGTCTGTAATACATACATGGTGATAATCAAACTAATGAACAGTCACATCAAAATTTAGATACTTAATCCATGGAAGCTGATAGTTATTTCAGTCTGTAAACATAGAGGGGGCAATGGAGAATGAAATGTAGGGGACAGAAAAGAAATAACCATGCTTGAATTTGGGGAGCATATTCTCTTTACAGCATTTGTCCCAGAGCCAGTCTTCTATACAGGCCTTTAGAACTCCTGTCAACCAATTCAGAAGTGACATCAGACAACAAAAGGTTGACATGTACACAGAGTCCTCTCAGGCACTTGAATTTCTGGGATCCTCTAGATGCTCTTAGAAGGTAACAGGAATAGGAACAGATACGGAGGAAAGAGCAACAATACTTGACAGATTCTGTGTCGGTGCTACTGAGCTTGACATAGGAACTTCCTTTGACCTTTGAGACCAGAGGTCTGAGAATCTGCCAACCAAGAAATGGATTAGCATACAAGGACTACTGTAAGTAATCAGTCTGTCTGGTAATGTTTAGGAGACAATAAGAGACAGAGTAAAATGACACAGGACAGGAGGAGGCAAGAAGAGAGGAATTCTGGCCCAAGGTGGAGTCAAAATACCATCCCAACGCAACTGGTAAACTGTCTACTCAGGTGAGGAGAGACCACTAATGAGTGAGCGATTGTCATTCCTGGATGTCAGAAACAAATTTCAGCAATTTTACATGGTCCAACCTTACATATTATCCCTGCATTATGCTTATACTTTGCTATACATAATATGTGTATTCATTTATTTATACACTCAACACAAAAATTTATATGTGTCTTTTTTCCTAGATTCAGAAAATTTCCTTAATAATATGTTAGAGAGATGAAGGAAAAATAGCTTTTCAAACTGACATCAATACTTATAAAATATTTCCTTTGTCTAGAGGGTTTTATCAGTTTAGTTACCTTCAAACTTGGTTATACTTTCAGATCAAAATCATATCTTGTGCCTTAGGCATAAGTGGCTCATTAAATATTAAGTAAAAACTGAATTTGTCATTTTTTAAATAAAATATACTTTTAAAAAATGAATACACTGAAATTGGAGACCACCAAATAGTTCTCACAGAAGTCAAACTATAGTGAGGAAACACAAGTTGGCTGTTTTCAGCTTAGTCTCCAGCTCATTAGTTTCAGGTATAAATTCACCACATAGTGGCTGGATGACTAACCAAAAGGGAGATTTAGTAAGAGACCACATCGTTCATTCTTATCCCGGAAGTCAGCCACACTCGAGAAATAAACAACAGGTGCTGACCACATTTGCAACACAGGTTGACCTTGGTGTTTCAACTTGTTTTGGCCAAGATATTATATTTGCACACCTGTTTGTAAACGTACGCACACACACACGTGCCCACAAATTATGAGGAACCATCTACACATATTCTTAATCTGATAGGTCAACCTTAGTGAGTTTTAGGGAGATAGCATCTGATTATAAGAACAAGCCATTGTATTATACAGTAAGTATTGTAAAAACAAGCACATAAAAAATACAGAAATGTATAACTTAGAAAGTCAAAATTCCTAGTAATCATTGCCTGCACCTTTGTTCACTCCCCATGAACCCCCAAAATAATCAATCTTAACATTTTGGGAGTTATGACATGAGTTTCCCTTTCCTCACCTCAGTGTTCTGCTTTTTTTCAATCACACTTTTATTTCTTTTAAAGGCCAACCTCCTCTGAGGTTCTCTTCTTCACTAAGCTGTATCATAATGATCTATTTCTTCTCTACACTTCCAGGGCCCTGAGTCTGCAGCCAAACATTAATAATAAAATGTCTTACGAGGCTCTTTAATCCATAATTTTCTAAACTGTTTCCATAGAATATCAGTATCTGAAGGGATTTTCTTAGGTCTGACTCAAAAAAAAAAAAGTTTCTCTGTCAAATACAGTAACTGGGTTTCCTTATCGCAGGGCTTGTGAAACATCTTTTTTTTTTTTTTTTAACGTTTATTCATTTTTGAAAGACAAAGCACGAGAAGGGGAGGGGCAGAGGGAGAGGGATACAGAATCCGAAGCAGGCTCCAGGTTCTAAGCAAGCTGTCAGCACAGAGCCCAATGCCGGCTCAAACCCACAATACATGAGATCATGACCTGAGCCAAAGTCAGACGCTGAACTGACTGAGCCACCCAGGTGCCCCTGGCCTGTGAAACATCTTTGACATCTAATGTGAATGGTGAAGTTCTAGGGGAAGTTTTTAGTGTAGTATATTTCTGAAGCTTGGATCAAGGAACACCATTCTTACCAATTCTCTGATATCTTTTTTTTTTTTAAGTTTATTCATTTTTGAGAGATTGAGAGAGAGAGAGAGAGAGAGAGCACGAGCTTGAGCAGGAGAGGGGCAGAGAGAGAGAGAGGAGACAGAGAATCCCAAGCAGGCTCTGCATTGTCTACGCAGAACCTGATGTGGGGCTTGAACCCACAAATTGAAATCAAGAACCTGAGCTGAAATCAAGAGTCAGATGCTTAACTGATTGCCCCCTCTTAGTGATATCTTAAGTGACAGTTATATTTCTTAGAACCTGGCATGGTAAACGTTACATTCTTGAAAGCCGGAAACATGTTCTTTATTCATGTGAGACTCTTGTAGTACATAGCATCATTCTGAAAACGTCCAAGTATTCAATAATTATTTATTGATTTATTTATATGGTTGAAGGAAAATGAGCAGTAAGGAATGAAAAATATAGTGAAGGATGTGCCAAAGGCTTGCACCATAACATTTAAAAAAAATTACCTTTAATTAAATAAACTCAGACACAGGAAAAAATGCTGAACGTCACTACTCATCAGGGAAGCGCAAATCAAAACCACAATGAAATATCACCTTACATTTGTCAGAAAGGCTACAAAGACAAAGAATAACAAGTGTTGGTGAGGATGTGGAGAAAAAGGAATCTTCATGTACTGATTCTTGGTGGGAATGCAAATTGGTGCAGTCACTGTGGAAAATAATATGGAGGTTCCTCAAAAAGTTAAAAATAGAATTACCATATGGTAATACCACTATTGGGTACTTACCCAAACAAAACAAAAACACTTAATTTGCACCCCTATGCTTATTGCAGCATTACTTATAATAGCTAAGATATGGAAGAAACCCAAGTGTCCATCCACAGACAGAAAAAGAAGATGTGGTGTGTATGTATATATATACACACATATATATACTCAACCATCTAAAAGAATGAGATCTTGCCATTTGCAACAACATGGATGGACCTAAAGGGTATAATTCTAAGTGAAATAGATCAGAAAAGACAAATACTACATAATTTTACTCATATGTGGGGTTTAAGAAACAAAACAAATGAACAAACAAAAAAAGAGGCAAACAAACAAACAAAACAGACACTTAAGTATAGAGAACAAACTGGTGGTTACCAGCGGGGAAGTGGGTGGGAGGATGGGTGAAACAGATAAAGGAGATTAAAACGCAAGTAATCCAATTAAAAATGGGCAAAAAACATGCATAGCTATTTCTCCAAAGAAGATATACAGATGGCCAATAGATAAATAAAAATCTGCTTAACATCACTCATCATCAGGGAAATGCAAATCAAAACCACAATGAGATGCCACCTCATACCTGTCCATATGGCTAAAATAAAAAACACAAGAAACAAATGTTGGTGAGGATGTGGAGAAAAAGGAATCCCCCTGGATTGCTGGTGGGAATGCAAACTGGTGCCGCCACTCTGGAAAACAGTATGGAGGTTTTTCAAAAAATGAAAAATAGAAACACCATATGCTTCAGTAATTCCACTACTGGGTATTTACCCCCAAAATGCAAAAACACTAATTTGAAAGGTTATATGCACCCCTATGTTTATGAGGCATTATTTCCAATAGCCAAATTATGGAAGCAGCCCAAGTGTCCATCTACAGATGAAGGGATAAGGAAGATGTAGTGTATATGTGTGTGTGTGTGTATCTATATCTATATCTATATCTATATCTATATCTATATCTATATCTATATCTATGTCTATCACTCAGCCATAAAAATGAATGAAATATTGCCATTTGCTACAACATGGGTGGATCTAGAGAGTATGTATAATTCTAAGCAAAATAAGCCAGTCAGAGGACAAATACCATATGATTTCACTCACATGTGGCATTTAAGAAATAAAACAAATGAACAAAGGGAAAAAAGAGACAAACCAAAATACAGACTTTAAACTATAGAGAATAAATTTATGGTTACCAGAGAGAAGGTGGGTGGGGGATGGGTGAAATAGATGAAGGGGATTAAGAGCACACTCATCTTGATAAGCACTGAGTAAGGCATAGAATTGTTGGATCATTATATTGTACACTTGAAACTAATATAACACTGTATATGAACTATACTTCAATAAAAATAAAAATAACATAATTATTACATTGAATAAATAAAGAGATGCCTTTTGGGGCACCTGGGTGGCTCAGTCCATTAAGCATCTGACTTTGGCTCAGCTGCCTGGAGCCTGCTTCAGATTCTGTGTCTCCCTCTCTCTCTGCTCCTCCCCTGTTCATGCTCTGTCTCTCTCTCAAAAATAAATAAACATTTTTAAAAAAGAGATGCCTTGTGTTTTCGATGTACTTTAAAATTATGTCATGTCATTATCTTTCACTATGCTGACCAAGTCATTGCAAAGGAGGGTTACAGGCAGGCACTGGTTATAAAATCATCGAAAGAACTTGAAAAACTTACTGACTAAAATTCTTATTGGGCAAGGAATGTGTTCTTACCCTAAAGAGGTTATAAAAAGGAGAAAATAAAACCCTATAATTAATATCATTAGGTTTATGGAAAACTTTATAACTGTGGACCTTCTCCTTTGTCATTGCAGAAGGGAGCCAGTGCTGAAGTTCTGCTCCATGTAATAAAATGCACAGAAGAAGAAAAATATAGTACCTTAAATATGTCATTGTCTTTGTATATCTTCCTCTGGCCACTATAAGATATAAAACAAAACAGGTCTTGTTCCTTAATTTCTCCAACTCCTTCCAAAAACAACAAATCTTCAAGGCATAATTAAGTGGGTTCTATTGAACTCAGCCATTGGTAGAAGCTGCCAATCACCTGTGCCAGTTACTGAGCCACAGAGGAAGTGCTGGACTCCCCAAAACAGTCTGTATGGAGTGTATTCTTTTCAAAGCATTTCCTTTGCAATGTTCTCTGGTCCACAGTGCCTCCTACCTTGACCTGCTCAAAACCCACACGTGAGTTTCAAACTGAACACAGTTGAGTTTCTCTTTTCCTCATGAAAGTTGGGCTTTAATATAAATATTTGAGTGCCATCACAAATTAATAGGAGAATGCTTTGCAAAATACTGCTTTCCTTTTTAAAATGAAAAGATAAAAATTCAGATTCTCAGTTATTTGGGAATATTTTACTTCTATTAAAAATATGCTTTAAACAAAAGGTATTTATAAGATAACAATAAGAAATTCCTGTTGGGCTTGGGATGACAACTCAAACTAGCAAAAACTGTTCTGACCTCTGTAGTTGGCTTCAGGACTTCCTAGGAAGGGTGGCGTGATGGAGGGAGGTACTCCTAGGACTGGAAGGCAGTGCCTCCAGCTCTGCCCCAGTATGTGGCCTTGGCAGGCGCCTTAACCTCTCTAGGCCTGGCATTCCCTTCTGCAAAACCAAGAGGTTAATCTGCATAAGTCCAAACATCATTTCCAGCTAAACTGAAATTGACAACACTATTTATTATTCCATGTAAAAGCATGCTTTCGACCCTCTCACACACAGATAAAGTGAGTGACTCTCTTTACACAAGGCACTCTGTTAGGTGTTGCTAGCTCTGAAGTAATAGAATTCCACTGTACTCATTCCAGTTATGAGCCTTTCCTAAAAATTGAAATGATAATGTCTAAACCTATCAATTCAAACTTTAAGAGCAGCCTGCTTATTGAAGTTTGGATTTAAAAACACATGAGCATACCGTGGTTAACAATTCTGGAGACTACTGAGCCACTTTCTTCCAGCCAACTGTTTGATGCTGTGGGTCAATGGATAGTGCAACAAAAGTGGGCATAAAATCACCTGCTCAGATGACACATTTCACATTCACAACCAGGCCATAATGGCTCACGATGAAATACTGGGAAAATGGCCTTCTAGGAAAGAAAAAACCAGTTTGATTTTTTAAGTAGAAAAAAACAGTTGATTCTCCTTATTGCTGGTAGTTATATGTTCTGTAAAGTTGCTTTGAACACTGAATTATCCAATACTGAATCACTGCTCCTAGGGAAAATACAGAGTAGGTGCCTGTGAGCATCTGGTCACAACAGTTTTTTCAATCATTCAATAGATAATCTTGTTTTATGTATATTTCTGTTTAATTCTCATTTAATATATATTGCTGGTTCACTGGCATTGAACTCTTGGCCAGTAGTGCTATGGCAGATGCCTGAAAGAAGCTTATCTAACACATGTATTTTCTATCTAAGGCACATCACAGGGTTTTGTTTTGTTTTGTTTTGTTTTGTTTTGTTTTGTTTTGTTTGTTTTTAAAGGAGCACCAGACAGCACTTTAGCACTATACTTAGGGACCATTTAAAAATAGTGAAATAATCAATAAAAAGCCAAAACTATGAAAAATGTGGCAATAAGTAGACTGTGAAAAGGACACTTGTTTACAGCATGGGAGCTAAAACAAGAAGGCAGGGATACCTTTGTCCAGCCCCAGCTGGAAACATGTTGGGAGAATGAAATTTTTCACTGTTGTACTAATGACCATAAAAGTGGCCAGAGTACTGATTTTCATCTCACAAAATTATTTTAGTGAATTAGCAAATTTGTAAATATGGAATCCATAAGTAATGAGGATTGGCTGTATGTATAAACTGCATATAAATTCAAAATACGTAAACACCTAAATATAACTTTATTTAACAAGAATGCTTATTACTAATATCAACTCATGGAAAATGTGAGCTTCAAAGAATACTCTTTTATAAATATGAAGTATAACAATAAAGTATTGACAGTTCATATAAAAATAAAATCTTTCTGTACCATAATGCATACTTTCACCATGGCTTTAGAATCAACAAATAAACAGGAGTTACAATATAAAAAACCACGGCGGCTGCAAATACTCTCAGGAACTTGAGAGCACTGAGGCTTTCTCCTATTGATTAGCACAGATCATTTGGCCATGTCCTTACAATAATCCACATATAATTGAAAGAGTCATAGAGAAAATAAAAATGTGCAACTTAGACAATGCTATCATTCTTAATGTTTCATGGTGTACACTTAAAAGTCTATCAGGGCACAATTACAATTACTGAGTCCATTGACTAAATAAGTACAAAGCTACCAAGGCCCTCACTCATGTAAAAGTGGCCAAGACAACATCATTGTAATCTGTTTAAGTAGATATCCATTCTTTTTAATTTTCTCAAACAATGGATAATTGTGTGAACTCAAACAAGGCACCGAGACTCATTATGACCGACTTGATAAGAAATATAAGCTTGCCATCTTAACAGTTAGGAGCTATGATTAACAACCTTTGCAATCTAATTGAAGGTCTCAAACTCAGTCTTTAACATGAGTGTTTTCTACTCTCATTTAAGTAATGTATATTTGCTAAACAATACTTTTATATTTTAGGCATTTCACATTAGAAATGCAGGTGTCAGCTCTTTTTCTATCGCATTTAGTAGAAAGAATAGTCATATACATTTTATTTGTTTGTTTTTTTAAGTAGGTTTCACACCCAGTGTGAAACCCAATGCAGGGCCTGAACTCAAGACCCTGAGATGCTTAACCGAATGAACCACCCAGGCACTCCAAGAATAGTCCTATATTAAAATAAATCATTTCAGTAAGACAAAGGTTTGTTCTGTGAAATATATTAGTTAAATCATATTTTCACTTAACCTTCAAGGAGATTATCCACAAATATGAATTCCATGAATGCAGTCCATGTATTGCATTGTGGTTAAGCAAAGAGGTTTTTTTCCCCTCCATCTCCATCAGATAACTTTCTGCTTTTTTGTAAACAAAGTAAGGAGATCTTCTGAAATATTTCAGAATCTGCAGTTTAAACCAATCTCACTGTTTCCAAAAGAAACTGACTCCAAAATGTCTGAAAATAACTCCCGTCACTTAAACTCAACCAGCTATACAATGTTTTTTCTTTTGTAAATATGTAAGGTAACCTTTTTTTTTTTTTTGAGTAATAGATCTAATGTTTTATCTTGTACGTATTAAAATTTGGATGAAAACTGTATTTTCCTCAGAAACGTGTAAGATATAAATTTCATCAATGTAGAGGGAAAAAAAGAATTAATGATATCTAAAATGAATCTAAATCCTCAGGTAAAAACATTGTAAATGCAAGATAGTTGTTGACTGCAGCTGGGCATTAAAGAATGACAAGTTTGAAGGTCTTTGCAGAGGGACTTGTGTGGCTCTAGGAGGCAATAAAGTTGACTCTGTCCAGTCTAGGCTCCAAAAGCCTTACAACTAGATGCTGTCATTAGCTTCTTATTAGTCTCTCTGGCTTCACTTATTCTCTGCTGCCATATAGTCTACAAACTGCTCTTAAATCCTCCTTTTATCACTTCGCTTTCCACTTCCAACAACCTTCAGTGGCTCCCTATGGCCTCTTGAACTGAACAAGGTTCTGCCTGCCTTCCAAGGGCATCATGGCCAGACCTGGTCTTTCTGTTCTTTGTCAACCAGTGTTTTCCACTTGCACAAATCTCTGGGTAGGTCTCTTCATTTTCACGCTCATTTGGCATCTTGCCTCAAGTTCATAGCTGAAATACTTTAAATCTTATCATCTCAGCCCATCCAAAATTCCACCAGCCCCACTTTGTTCAGCGCACTATCCTCTACTTTCTGCTGATACCATCTCCTAAAATGCTTATTGTCTTGCACAGTTTGAGATATGATTATATACTGCTGTGTGGTGTCATCTAACCATTTATATCATTCTTGTCTACAAGCAGATGATGAGGGTCAGGGTCATATTTTACCCTTTTTCACTTTACTAAATTGCATCAGTGTTAGAAGTGAATTAATTAAACCATTTGTTTAATTAAACTAATTAATTAATTAAATGAATGGTTTAATTAAACTAATTAATTTAATTAAATGAATGCTTTAATTAATTAATAAGGATAGTTATTTTTATATTTCAAATGATAATATTCCTGTATAAAAATAACACATCTGGGGGGCACTGAAACAGAATATTGAGGGAAAATATTAAATATTTATTAAAAAGGTAAGAAAACAAAGGAATAGAGAAGTCTTTTTAATAAATATTTTTATCAGTTGGCACTGGATAGTTAAAAAGTCATCTTAATGAGCTACCATTAGGTGTTGGTTATTTTTGCCAGTGATACTCTGGCTGAAAGTCTGTGGGTCCATTTGGGGACTCCATCCCACCCCTCCCCCAGTTCTGAGTCTAATGTTGGTAATTTGAATTATGTGACAGCTCAGATGTCACAATGCCTGTAGAAGGACTGTGTTGTCAAGCTTCTTTCATTGTGATCCCAATCTATTGCAGATGAAAACTCAGCACACATAAAATAACATGCATCAAAGCATTCCTTTTCACTCTGGTCCATGGCTGGCAGGTTTTCAAAAATTCTTAGCAGTGCAAAATCACTCTATATTATGTTTATTTGTTTTAGAGTGTTAGATGAAAAGAGCTATTGCTCAAAGTTTAGTTAAAAAATTAACACACTCAAGACACTTCCCATACTTTTGTGCTCTGGGATGTCATTCCTGTAATTAGATTTGAATTGTATTGTGATTCTCCTAGATCCTCAAGTTTATAAATAAACTTCTATTCAGCAGCAATTTCAGTCTGCCTTTTTTCCCCAAAGCAATTTCTCAAAAAATGATGAAACTATCATTTTGAATTATAAACTCTGAAATAAGAAACTGTGATTTATTTATTTCCCCCATTTTTGGGGGGAAACTTCTTGTTTTCCTTAACATTTCTGAATCTCAGGGCTTCCCAACACATTATATAACCAAAATAATATTGCTTGGTACTCTTTAGATTCAGATATACTGTACTAAACCATGTCTCCTAAAATTTTTACGGCATCCTTAATTGAAAGCACAATTCTAGAATTATGGATGTGTGTTGAATGTCTTTGTAGGTAATCCATTTATATACATGTTTTCTAAAAATACAGAAACCTGAACCTTGTTTGGAAGCTGTGTTCCTTGGAGAGTTTCTTGGAGTTCCTGAACTCCAGCTACTTGTAAGCATCTTTCTTTTCTTGCCCAAATATGAAAGTTAGTGTTAATTCAATGCATATAAATGAAACAGCAAATATGAAACAGCAAAAATGACAGCCAAAAAGGCTCCGGGCAAGATTCCCAGGCAGAGAGCTGCTAGAATTCCAGCTCCGATTTGCAGGATCATTATTGGCCAAGCCTCCCCTGAAAGCTAAACATGTTTTATTTTGCTTATCAATGCAGGCTCTGCCTCATAACAGGACCACAGATTATTAAACTCATTTTCTCCCGCAAAAAATCTGATTTACAGTTAACATTTTCAAAAGGGAAAGCAAAGAGTACTGGCTGGCTGGTAACATCCCAAATATTAAAATATAACATAGAAATAGAAAAGAAAAGAGAAGGATAAATGCTTTCAAAACTTTCCTGTTACTTTTACTGCAGTAAATAGGGAGCACATAAACAGGCTTCCATGGAGTTCTGTATTCGTTGCTGTTATTAGTAAAATGGGTCCTAGCTGTGATATAGGAGCATTCATGCTGTGGTACTAATAGCTGGCCACCACATGTTTTCCTGTTTTTAGATAATGTATTGTACTTTGAAAATGTTTAGAAACCATGTACCTGTAGTGCCAATTAGAGCAATTCTTCCATTAATGTCAATGGAATTGTTACCTGATTCTTGACCTTAGTGTAAGGTCTGTTCAACATCAACAGAACATATATTTATTGTGTGTCTCATGTGTGAGACCTCATATGGTTTTCACATTTTGTTGTACCTTAATATATCAGCATAAAATATCTAAATTCCTCTACCATACTGTTCAATATGGAGGCAATGTTTGACTTTAATAGCCTATAGACAGACACTTAATTTAAAGTGAGAACTTAGAAAGTGAGCATGCCTTGGATAGAGGAGAATGCTTTGTTTGTGCCTGTAGGTATGTTGGGAGGGAGTGTAGAATGGATTTCTGGGGTCAGACTGGCAGAATATTACACCTTACATAAAAAACAATTGTGAAACAATGTTCATAAACTAAACACAACAACAGTTTTGTGCTTCTACTAACTATGCTATGCACAGGTTATTTGAGACGATCTCTATCCTTAATACTATAATTCCATCAAATCAACTACTGGTAGACTTGAGATAGGGGTGAAGAGGCTATAATAATGAATGTCACACTGCCCATTTGTTTAACAGTATGATCAAATTGTTAGTAGTTAGGTAGGTAGAGGCTTCATGAGGGAGCCGTATCCATATGACACTATTCAGCTTTCAAGAGTCCACTGGCTGAATTGGATGCCTTTCATTTGTTAAGAAAAAAAAAAATGGAGCACCTGTTATGTACCAGGTTATTTAGTGTATTAGGTACTGGGAACACATCAGTTCATAAAGCATATAAGGCCCTGAGGAATCTAGTAAAATAATGTAGTCATCCTCAAAGAGCCTGCAGAATTTTTCTTTTTCACAATTTGTGAGATTTAGCATTCAAGAATAATTGATCAAAAACATGGAAATGACTTGGAAAAGGAAGATGAGAACAAGAATAAAATCCTCTTCCTGGGGAATTCCTTAAGCTATTAGCCTTTTTCTCAGGTTTTCTGTGGAAAAGCTCAATTGTGTGATTAAATCCAGCCCATGAATAATATGGACACTGGAGAGAGAAATGTATAAAAATGAAACTTAAGCTCCTGATGTGATGCAGCAGCGTAGCTGAGATATTTAAGAATGTCCTCATTAGCATTTCAATGACAGCAATCAGTTTAGAAGGACACAAGGATATCATTCAGATCAGTGGTTCTCCATTCTGGCTTCACATAAGAATCCTCTAAGGAGCACTTAAAAAACATTGATGCTCAGGCTTCATCCAAAGATGTAAGCAAATTAGATTCCTTGGGGGTGGCACCTAGGTATTGGAAATTTCAAAAAGCTTCCTACTATGTAGAACCAGGGCTGAGATCTACTGTTGTAGGTCAACCCTTACTCATTTCAAAGCTTAAAAAACCCAGATCCACAAGGCTAAGTTATGCACTCAAGATCACATTGTAAAGTAGGAACAGAGCTGAGACTGCCTGCTAGTTTCTGGACACTGTAACGAAATAGGTCTGAACCCAACTGCTCCCAACATCTGCTTTTATCTATGTTGACTTTTGAGGAAGCTTTGGATCATCTACCAACAGTAACTCTATTAAACAATTAGAATGTCTGACATCACTCAAAACTTTGAGATGTCAAAACTCATTTTGGTGAGAGACAGGGAAAGCCAGACTTTCAGTTTAGCCTGCCCTGCCCCTCTCCTCCTGTAATCAGAGTATCTCCGTTTTTGTCTGTTTAATATGCAGGTGTTCCCTTAAGATTTCATGTCAAGAACAAAGCTAAAAAGAAGCTTTAAAATGCACCAATTAAAGTCTTATCCTCCCCCACTTCAAGGAAAATAATGACTTGAGTTCTTATTTAGTATTGTTTAAATTATATCTCCTATCCTTGAAAGAGTATTTATGCATGGAGGAGGTTTAGACATTATAGGCAAGATACTGTGAGACTCCTAAATAATTTCGTTCAGATAATTGACTTGCTGTATGTGGCTTTGAACAACCTCTCTGAGTCTCAGCGTTTTTCGTATATAAAATAAATACATTATCACTGGGTTATTGCCAAGTATTACATGAAATGATGAGTGCAGTAAATGATTTAGCACACACAAAAGGGAAATGAAAAGCGCTGAGTGTGGCATCTAACATGAAAGTGTGTGTTCAAGTTTATTATTTTCACTCCCTCTCTTCTCTTTTAGGTGACAGCTTAAAGGAAAAGCTTCTATTAAACGGTGACAGAATTATAGGCTAAAGAACTTAGCACTTAAAAATATGTTATGGTTGGCCTTATTTGAAAACTATTGTTTTTGCACGGTACCTTTAGAAAATATAACCCGAGAAGACCCATTTCTATGGTGCTTTGGTGCATCACAGTGTTCCAAATTACAAAATGCAAAATAATTCAGTTTCAAGATTGTTAATATCTGAGACATGACTCAAGAACCAGGTCCTCATTCCTTCTATATCAACCTGCATCACTCCCCAAGTAACCCAACTAATATGTGGTAGATTAAATCACCTACAATATACATCTTTCTCTTTTTGTTGGAGGCATAAAGTTCCTACTCGTAGCTATAATAGATGAGAGTTAGCATGCATTTTGGCAACACTCAGAGCAATTAAAAAGGATTTAAAAGGCAAGAGGACAAAATTACCAGAGATGAAATACATCAAAGTAACCCAGTTGTTCAATTTTTTATTTAATCAAAGGCCTCAATTTGACTTTCTGCATTAACTTTAAAGAACTGTAAACTGAACAATTCAGAAGGCCTTTGGATGATTTATTCATGTTTTGTCATAATGTTTATGTACCCGATTTAAATTTAAATTTTACGATTACTCAGACTACATAATGGTAAGAATGGACAAGTGGGTTCACTTTGGGAATGACACTGTGAGTGATTATGCTAACTGCTACAATAAAGAGATGAAAAATCGTGGAACAATTGTCTGTGAAAATAACCTAAACTAATGTTTAGATCTGTCCTAGTCCTCAACTCAATGCCAATTTTCCATGATGCTACTGACTCAACTGCCTTTGAAGAACTCTGCCAAGAGACTTCTCCTATCTGTAGGAAGAAAACAAAGGGGACCTTTTCCATGAGCTAAGAGCAAATCTCAAGTTAACAGGATCCAGATAAAAAGGTAGTAACAGCTGACAAGACTGGGAGAGCGTGTGAGCTTATGAGCTCATTCTCTCTCTTTCTCTCTCTTACACACACACACACACACACACACACCACACAGTGCTGTGGTTCCTTGACTCGCTCAAGTTCGAAACTGAAGTCTGCCCTTCTTTTCAAGCATCATGTACTCATTAAACACATGTCAAACACACTATTACCACACATATGAAACTGACCACTTAAACCAACTTACTGGGTGCTAAGTCTATCTGGGGAAGGACTGGATATCCAGAAAAGCATATTTTGTCACCGTATTACCCTTTCAACTTAAATTCCTGTCACCCTGTACTATCCAGTGACATTTTCTATACCTATGAGATAGATTAAGAAGAAATAGCTTGTTCTAAGTTTATAAGAAGTGAGAGTTTTATCAAAACATGCCTCCCTACACTGAAGAATCTTGAAAATTCATCTTTTGAGAATACAATTATACTCTAAGTTAATTCCTTCTCCATACAAGTATAATTGCATTAATAATCTTTCCTTAAGTAGATACACTGAAATGCTGTCTTAGTTATCTCAAATTGTTTTTCTGCAGCATTATTTTGTACTTATTTTTACTCAATCTTTATCATCTCCATCCCCACCAACCTCCTTTCTCTCCTCACCCTCCTTCTACTTTCCTGTGTAACACAGCACTGAAGCCAGGCAGATCTGGACATGACATGCTTGATTTTTCAGGTGAGCCTCTCTAATACAGGCCCATAGTTGGAACCAGAAGCTTGGCATGCTCTTTGTGAATCTTGTACTGTGTCACAGATAAGAAAGCTGGATAAAGTACCTGGAGATGAACCCAGAGACATTCTTACTTAGAAGTGCCGAGGTCTGCCAATGAAAACTTTGAAAGATTGCCAAGGAATTTGAACTTCAGTAGCTAAGGTCTTTTGTTGACTCAGTTTTGTTACTGTTCTTTGTTGGTGGATGGTCATTATGATGGAAGTCTCATAAACCATGCCAGGGAAACCTCTGATATACAGAGTAATGATTACGGATAAAATATTGGCTGTGCTGCCTTCTCCAGCCATTTGTTTTTTCTCACCACACTGCCTCTATTTTCCTAACATTTTTTTCTTTTAAGTTTTTGTTTGCTTTTGTTTTGAATAGATAACACATTCTCATGTTTTATTTATTTATTTATTTTAATTTTTAATTTTTTTAAAGTTTGTTTATTTTCAGAGAGACAGAGACAGTGTGAGCGGGGGTGGGGCAGAGAGAGAGAGAGAGTCCAAAGCAGTCTCTGCACTGCCAGCACAGAGCCTGATGAGGGGCTTGAACTCACAAGCCATGAGATCATGACTTGAGCTGAAATCAAGTGTCAGACAGTCAACTGACTGAGCCACCCAGGCGCCCCAACATTCTTATGTTTTAGAAGTCAAAGCTCTGTAACACATGTAAATTGAGAGTCTCATGCCACTCCACTCTGTCTACCCTGCTTCCACCTCCACAGATAACTACAAAAATGAGAGTACTCTCTTGAAGCAGGTACAAACAGACCAAGATTTCTTACTGACAGAGAAGGGATAGACACGGAAGGATCTTAAGGGGGCAGAGGAAACGAAATATGCACTTTGGCATAAGGATTATTTTGAGCTGATTATTTTGAGAAGCAATAGACACAGAAGCTCGGAATACAGAGTAGCAGTTGCTCTTCTGTGAGGAAATCTCCATTTGCAAGGGTGTCTCCCTCTCTGTACCAGGAAAAGAAGGATGACTCTAAATCACAACAGACTCTTATCAATGGGGAAGACACCCATTTAAATCTGTATGATAAACTTTACTCTTTTTAATAGTACTTTTCCTGGTCACCTTCCCATAACTTGCCTCCTCCACACCCTTCTTTCTTTGTTATAGTTGAAGATACAATTTTAAGCCACATATTTAAGTTTACTCATCACTGAGTTTCTTCCATGTATACATGAATATGCATATTAATAAACTGTTTTTCTCCTGTTAATCTGTCTTCTGTTAAAGGTGCTACAGATGAGAACTTAGAAGGGTATAAGGAAAAAGATTTTTTTTCCTCCCCTAGAAGGAGCAGCAGAGATAGAGCAGGGGAGGGGAGCTGTCCTAAGAGGACTCTTCCTTGGTGGGGAAGAAGAGGAGACAGAGATGACAGGTTAATATGATTCATCAAATTTGAATGTGGATTTAAGTGTAACAGTTGTTTTAGTGGTATTAGATATTTAGCAATTTGTTGATGTCATTTCCCACAGTATGAGAAAGATATTCTGCAACCAAAACACATGAGTCTAATACCAATGGCATTGGTGACATTGAGCTAATAATCTCCCCTATTAGAACCAAAGAATGAATTACCAGCTCTTATTCTGAGGGCTAGGAGGGTCTTGTGATTCACAATTTGCCAATGGAAATTCTTACAAAAGAAAATCCTGTTTTACAGCTAGTTGGCTGCAAATCAGCCTGAAGTCCACTTGGGAAAATGTTAATCAAACTTTTTATACAAATACATGTGTCTGAATAAGATGTGTGTCAGGAGAAGTTCTCATTTTGTATGCTTCACCACTGGGCTGTAAGATCTGTGAGAGCAGGGACCAAGTCTGTTTCACTCACCTGGTGTGTCTAGAGCATAGTACTATTCCTGGCACATACTAGGTACTCAACAAATAATCACCAAATGAATGAATCACAGAATAATATGGAACTAGCCTACTGAAAAGTTGTTACTCAGCATTTATTACATTCAGAAGCACACTACTGGGTCCTCAGAAGAAAAATAAAAGGCAGGAAAGAGAACAGATGCTTGTTTTTGGAATTTATAATCTAGATGTAGCATACAAGTTCACGATCTTTGACTTAAAAGAACAAAATTGGGCTATTAAAAGAAAAAAACTTCAGCTAAAGAATGGTTTTGGCAAGATGATAAAAGAGGGAATAAATGGTAGAGAGGATTCCTGATGAAGGTCTCCAAGAGCTTTATAATTAGAAAATTACTGAGAAAGAAAGGGGTTACTATCAAAGTAGAAAAGATAATTTCAAAGAAGGTGGAATCTGATATTTGGCTTTGAGTTTCACAATGTCTAAAGTCAGTTCAAGCTAGAAAATAATTTATAAAATAGTCTTAGGTTTAAAATTCAGCATCAGTGTAGGAGGCTGAAGGGAGCAAAACTGTCACCCCAAAATATGCCTCTTTGGCATAAAGTTTATTTTAGGCTGATTATTTTTAAGAAACAGCAGACATAGGAAAAGTTCCAAAACTGAGTGGAAGTTACCCTTTGGTAAAGGAAATGTACATTTATAAGGGAAATCTCTATTCGAAGGGTGACTCCCTCTCTGCACCTGGAAGAAAAGGATGCCTCTAAATCTCTATAACTGTTGTCAAAGGAGAAGTCATTAAATCTGCGTAACAACCTTGTTTACTGTGCTTGTCCTAGTGACCTCCCATAACTGGCCTACTCCTCTCCCATAACATTTTCTGTTGTCTTTAGCTGGAAATGGTATTTAAAATAGTGATTTGAGTCATTCAGGAGTTACTCGGTTTTCCTGGGTATCTCCTATGTATATGGGAGATATACGTTATTAAACGTCTGTTTGTTTTTCTCCTGTTAATCTGTTTTTTTTTTTTTTAATTACAGGGAGTGTCTCAGCCAAGAACCAAGAAGGGTACAGGAAAAATTATTTTTCCTCTCTTACAAAGCTAAAATATTTTTGTCAACTTTCCAATTTTATTAAGGTTATTTCACATCACTATAAAACTATTTTCTTTCGAAAATTTTGTAGTGCTTCTTGAAACATTTTGAAGACACAGATTCTAGAATACTGTGGTCTATAAGGAAAAGTTCTGAGCTATGCATGTTTCTAGAGTATTTTTTTTAAGTTTATTTATTTATTTTGAGAGAGAGAGAGAGAGAGAGAGAGAGCGAGCATGAGCATGGCAGGGGTAGAGAGAGAGAGAGGGAGAGAATCCCAAGCACGTTCTGCACTGTCAGAACAGAACCCTACCCAGGGCTTGAACCTATGGACTGTGAGATTATGACCTGAGCCGAAATCAAAAGCTGGATGCTTAACCAACTGAGCCACCCAGGTGTCCCTGAGCTATGTATGTTAAAGAAATGTTCAATGCAAGGTCCTAAACTCAAACTAGCATCAATAAAATTTCTTTTCAATGGTGCAAATAATGAGGCATCTCAATAAAAAAAGAAAATCCTAGGCCAAATGAATAGTAAAGTTGCTGACAAAAGTGGAAGAAAGCACTGAGTATTTGCGTTTGCTTTGTGTGTATATGCATATGTACAACTGTGTGCTTTCCTGCAAAGTTTTCTTTGAAGTTGACCTCTTGAGTTGACTCCTTTGTGTGATACAACAGTGTCCTCATTCAAAAATATTTTATGTTTTTAAAAATGTTTATTTATTTTTGAGAGAGAGAGAGAGAGAGAGAGAGAGAGAGAGAATGGGGGAGGGGCAGAGAGAGAGGAAGACACAGAATCCGAAGCAGGCTCCATGTTCTGAGCTGTCAGCACAGAGCCTGACATGGGGCTCGAACCCATGAACTGTGAGATCATTACCTGAGCCAAAGTCGGATGCTCAATTGAGCCACCCAGACGCCCCTCAAAAATACTTTAATAATGTCACTGGATCTTTCCTCTTTGCTTCTATTTCACTACCTACCCTTCTAGCCTACTTCGATTTGGCAAACTTACAATGGCCATTTTTCCTCCCACATGGACAGATTGTTCTTAAGTAATGACTTCAGTTGTCAGGCACAAACATTACCCTTTCATATCTAACCACAGTTATAAGCCAAACTATTTAATTTCAGAGACATGACCCCATTTTATTTGGTGAATGTTAACTACTTTTCCACCCAGATCCTTCAACCTCTCTTTTAATTTAATGAATTTGGATAGAATATGAAGTTGTAAGAGTACATTTCTCTACACTCTTCAGGAATGAGATCAGCTTTGCCATGTATTAAGAACTAAACTTTGCCCTTTGTTCTAGGTACAAAATCCTCTCCCTAAAAGATATTTGTTCTCTGGGATGTCCTATGGGAAGTGGCTGTGAATTAGGATAAAATAAAAACACCATCACCAACTAGCGAACACAGATATATATTTTCTTGGTTACTGACAAATTACATATCTTAGAGGGGGATATACGTTTCTATACTAGAAGGCTAAGGAGTAAAACTAAGGGAGAGTAATTTTTGGGAAAAGAAGATCTGGGAAGAAGAGAGTTTAAAATTCAGATCATGAGAGAACATCCCCACTCTTGCTCCCTGTTCAAATGCTTCTTCTGCATGTGAAAATATTCAAATTCTCAACACTGAGTTTTCAGGATTTGGGGAGCAGCAGATGGTACTGGAAATCAGGCTCAAAGTTTTCAGAAAAACAATCCACATTCTCAGATCCAAAAACCAGCAGCAGAAAAGGCTAGGGAAGATTGTTTTAAGGTCTTGGGATCAGACATCTAATCTAATCATTAATAGAAATGTGATTTCACACGATCTTTTGTAGAGCACAGGAGAGTCAATATTTGGGTTTCCCCCTTTCAAGATATGAACTTCCTCCAAATTATGAAAACACATCTTTAGAATTCAAGATGGACCATGCCAGACTGGGACTGTTCTGCTGTCCAAATCCTTGGAATTTATGCCTTTGCCAGTTCCCTCTAACACATGAATGCCTGTGAACCAATTGCCCCCATTGGTGTGGTCACTGCAGCAGCCATGAGTGTCTTAATCATCACTGTCACCAGCTGAATACAAGGCATGAGCAGTGAGACAGCTGAGAGAGGCTCTGGTAGCCTGCGGTTCTTGTGACCATGAATGCAGACCAGGCATACCATTAGAGTTTTACTAACCACTTGGGTTTTTCTTTCATGCATCATGCAAGTTGGCAATAATCAGTGAGGATTTTCTGCCTGATTTTTGGACAACAATTTTGGTTTTCCTTTTTGTGAAGCAATAGCCTCATCAACTCCATTCAGGGACACTAGACTGTATCCTGACTCCAAACATGTGAATCAGTGTAGCAGATGATGAAATTCTGGGTGACAGATAATCTTCTAATCAGTTTGTTTACCAAAACTGGCTGCTAAGGGCTATCATAAAAAAGGGATATTGGATACTCTACTATTTTTTTTTTTTAATACAAATGGCTATCAAGACAAACCTTTAAGAAAGGCAATAAGAAATCAAATTTTAAATGGTCCTTGAGAGCACAATTTTGGTCTTCTTAGCTATTCTTGAGTTTTAGTGATCTGATATACCAGAATAGTTATTGAAAAAATTATTTAAGAGAAATTTCTGATATACTACTTCTGTTCCTGAAAGAACAAAAGCAGATTTCTTGCATCTCTTTTGGGAATATTAAAAAGGGAGAAAGTTTTGAATAAAAAGATTATGCAAGACAGTTTTTTAATGCAAGACAGTTTTTGAATAAAAATTAATTTGAGAGGGTAGAGCATTTTGAAAAAAAAGTCTTGTTCTTCCTTCATGATTAAAAAGAGCATTAAATTGATAATCATTTTTTAAATAAACTTACTTTACTGGGGGGAGGGGAAAGGGTAAGGCAAACATTACTCTTGCTTCCCATTTTAAAATTGGTGAGACATGCAGCTAGACTAATTCCTATCATGATTTATGAAAAACAATGACAAGAATTATTTATTAATCATTGCAGAAAAGACCAGTCACAGCCCATTGAACAAATGATAAAAATCAAATGTGGTACAATATTTACTTGACGTATACGTAAAAATTCGTGCAATAAGGATGTTTCTAAAACTGTATCAATGTAGTTAAAATTTTTTGCATGGTTTGTAATGTTGACATTATAATAAGCAGATAGCACACAAACTCAGAAAAGTCTCACACTGACTACTGTTGATGTTTCATAATCAATTTTAAAGAAATGGGCGAGACATGAAAATACAAGGGTATTCACAGCTGTCCTTGCCTATCATCACACCAGAAGGCTCTGTTCCAACATGGTGGATCCAAGTGTCCCGCTCCACTTTACATGGTTGCAAATGCTATTTGCCACATGTAATTCTATTCTGTGCCTTTGGACTCCAGACATGAAAAACAAGAGCCACAGTAACTCCAAGAAGGGAAATAATACTTCCATTATTCATATTTCCTGTGAGATAGCACAGGCAGATGATTTGTACAATGTTGGAGAGAATTAAAATTTAAGTGCAAGCCGGGGCTCAACTTTCCAAGCTGGAATGCCCATTTGAGAGGGATCTTGTGTCACTGTTTTACTTTAATTTTAATGAATTGAAAATTAAATCATTTCTGCGTTTTCCTGAATCAATATAAGTAAATATGAACACTGCCAATTCAACAACAATTTTGATCTAATAATACTAACCAGAAGACAGTGAAAAAAAATAGTAAAAAAAAAAATTAGCGAGGAGACTAGAGATTCTAGCAAGACTGCATACTTGTACTTGTTTGCTGTTTAAAATTTCCATTGGTCAACATATCTGCTATCATCCTTTCCTATGGAATTTCAAAAAGATAAATGTTGTTAACATTGGTCATTAAAGTTAATCACATAAAATCTTCATCTTCTCTTGATAAAATTCAAACTCTTTCAAACCTTCCTTCCTGAATCTATTTAAGGAAAACTATAATGAACTATTGGCATGTGTTAATCTATTAGTATGACAAGTAACCTAAAAACTGAAATACAGACAATAACTTAAGGCAGTATTTTTCATAAACATGAAAACATACATTACGTAGGGGTAGGCTCAACCTCAAGATGACTGGCAACTTGAGTAACTGACGAGTGTATAAAGATAGCATACATTCAATATCCACTTTCTCTTTTCTCCTAATACATACTTCAAGAGAAAAAATTGGTAGTGACTATAAATCCATGAGAAAGAATTATCCATTCCATGTGAGAAAGGAAGCCAAGCCTAATAAAACATTGTTTATATCTTAATCATAGAAGATGCTCAGTGCTCACTCTGCATGGGAAGTTAGCCAGAAGATTCAGAACAAGTTGTTCTAATGATTCTTAACTGTGAAGTATGGTAAGGACAGGTCAGTTGAATTTGTAAGCCAGCTGGGTTTTAGAAAGGTCTCGGCTGTTTGTGAAGCCAGTCCATTTTTTTTTTCAAATAATTTCATTCGAATAACCTCAGGGAACCTTAACATATTTCCTTCAAGTTTGTGGTATTGTTAATCAAAGTTCAGTCAAGCAATTATTTTAAATTAAGTATCTGACCAGCATGTAATTTGACCCTGAGATGATGGGGAAGGGCGATAATTTCTTTTTAGACTGATGTGGTGATACATTAATTGATTTTTTTTCTTTTGGTGTTCTGGGAAAACCCCAGCATTTGGTACTTCTTCATAACATTGTATAATTGGGCCCCTAGGACTTATATGAAGCTTTTAAAAATGGTTGTATATAGTTTTACTATATCTAAATTGTACAGATGCCAAGGTCCTAGTGAAAGTCTTATATTGTAAAACAAAATTGACTATAAACAATCTCCACCTAACTTATCTGTATAAGTGTGGCTGCAGTAATAAATCTCATTTTTAAAATTTGACAGAATAAATGTGGTCACTATAGTTAGACTGATAGTTGCAAATGTCGTGGGGGTTCTTCATAAGATAAATCACATGTTTTGCTTTTTGAAGTACAGAAGGGATAATGTTTCTAGATGTGGCACAATTATATCTATTAGGATTTTATATTAAAGTGAGAAACCCTTAACACTTCCAGTGGTGTCTGTTAGAGATACTCCCTCCACTGACCTTTAGATATCCCAAACTGTACACAACGGGCTTATAACCTATTAAATATGCAAGAAGTCTTATATCTCGGGTATATTTAATAGTCCAAACCTTGCCCTTATTCTGTGTAATAAATATTATGTGATGATGATGATGATTTTAGATGGTCCAAAATTTTCCCTCCTGACTTAGATTCAAAAGAGTAAATTAAAAACTGCCTGACAGATTTGCAGTGTGAAACAATGCTTCTTTCATGTTCAAAGCTCAGGAGAAACAACATGTCAAGTGGAGTATATTTATTAGTTTCAACTTCCAAACAAAATTTTACCTTTGTTTCTTTGAAACTCGTTATTATTAATTATGACCCATAACAGCCTACATACAGGCCCTGGCAGCTCACTAATACAGTCGAAATTAATATCGAGGCTTAAAGGCTCTTGTGGGGTTAATCATCTAGGGATACAGTCAGAATAATCACTGGTGGAAGACTAGCTGCATAACCTAGGGAGAGGAAGAATTGTGAAACTCTGCCCGCCTGGAAGGCCGTAAGGCTCACAGTCTAAGGGCTGGGCACGGCAACATACCTCATAGTGGAACTCCACATCACCTAGCCCTGCTTCATTTTCAGGTGGAGAAAATAAGAGAAAGGAATTTTCCTCCCTGTATGTTGCACATGAGACAAATATTTAAAGTTTATTAATTCATTTTAGAGAGAGAGAGAGAGAGAGAGAGAGAGAGAGCGAGGGAGGCACAGAGAGAATGGGAGAGACAGAGAATCCCAAGCAAGCTCCACACTGACGGGGCAGAGCCCGATGCAGGGCTGGAATTCACGAACCGCAAGATCATGACCTCAGCCAAATTCAAGAGTTGGATGCTTAACCAATTGAACCACCCAGGCACCCCCAGATAGATATTTTAAATATAAAATTTCTGTATACAAGTTGTTCTATGGTCAAATTATAATTAACAGCAACATCAAGCACTTTACCAATCAAAGTCCATATTTATTTCATTTTCTCTTTGCTTTCCCAATTAGATTTAATAGATGTTTAGGTAAGGAAGAAACAAGTGTGTTTGGTTTCCTGGAAGGAACAGTTTAATTCAAAGGCATAAAAAAAGATATATATGTAAGGCTTTTGATTTTTTCCACTTTTTCTACAAATGGATATAAAAATATTTCAAATCAGTACATAACATTTCTATTGCAGTTAAAATGGCTCACGAACTGTTAAATAAGCAATAAATCTTGCTTTACCTGTATCTTAGTTATGCTTTCCAGTCTGAACTCTTTACTTCTAGGAATTAGTGTGTAATATTATTTGATGATAATGGTGAGTTTAAAGGGTATATCATAAAATGAATGGGAAAGGTGCTAATTTCATCCATGCCAATTACATTATTTTTATTCTTTTTAATGGATCATCAGGTATAATTTGTTAAAAGGGTAGCACTTTATCTGTGAAGTATAATTGATTTACAATTGTTGCAGATGGCTATTAATTCAATGGTTTTTTGATAAGTTACAGGAAAACATTTAGAGGTGGTTCTTCATGCTAATGATAATGTGATACGTGTATAACAATAAAGTCTATAAAAACTGTACAGAACTTCTTTCTCTTGAACAGCAGTGATCTTATATTCATCTGCACGATCTCTGTTCAAGTAAAACACTGTGGTTTCAATGAAAAGGACATGTCCATGAGCTTTGGACACAACTGGTCTAGTCTTGGCTCTGCTACCTTGGGGAACTTGGGCCAGATACACGGCTTTCCAGAATTGCTATTTTCACATGGTTAAATGATGGTTAAATGTACTTGTTTCCAGAGTTGCGGGAATTAAGTGAGATTACGTTTATTAAGTTTGTAAGTGGCCCATATATGTAAGTTTCCTTTCCCTCCCTTCATCTCTTAAGAAGAGATCATGAAAATTGCAGAATAAAGAAATAAATGTTCTCTCTCCTTAAATTTTTAGGGGATTAAATTTTCTATAAACTCAAGAATTTCTTCTCAAATAATAAAATGACTGAAAAAAGGATCTTGAATAATATTGTTATAATAAGTTGTTTTTCTTTGTATAGTCAAAGGATATAATCTGATACGAAAAGCATTCACTAATTTAATTATTTCACACGCTATTGATAGTGGCAGAGAATGAGAAAAATCTTTAAAAAGGAATAAGTACAGGAGAAAACAACATAAGAAAATAAGATAAATGGTTAGATTCTCTTCTCAGGAGTCTAAAATCTCCAGCTTCTATTTTGGAACTCTGATGGCTTTTCTCCATGCAGTTATGAGGAGAATGGGTTAAATTTCGAGACATCCACTCATGTGCCAGTGGAGAAAAACATGGCCAGCACATTCTTTCCCAGTGGGCTTCATTTATGGATGCAGTTCTCAGAGATCCTAGAGTGCCTTCTCTAAAGCGCATGGGGCAAAAACCAGTGACAGAGAGGACTGTGGCCTGTGTAATGCATCACCCTACTAATGTCCCAAGTGTTTAATGATGGAAGATTTCAATTTTAGTTGTGGCACTGTTTCCCAGGATTAAAGGCTCAAGTTGGAATTGAGTCAATGACAAAATGATTTACTAGGAGGTAAGCTCTGTGACAGCCAGGACTTTGTCTGTCTTGCTCTTTGCTGAATGCCCTAGAATAGGTTCTGGAATAATGCCAGGCATGTAGTAGGTGCCTTATTCTGCAAATAGGTATTTATAGAAAAAAATGAATGAATGATTTTTAAAAAATTGCTCTTGATTTTTGCATACTCTGGTGTATGAAATTCTACAAATCAAAAATGCATGATGTTTTTGATATATGTTGACCCCAACATAACCTTATCAAATCCTACAAAACATAAGTGAAGATGGTGTAAAAAAGAGAAAATTTTAGTGAAATGTTAAGTTTTTAATGCAATAAAAGAGAAACATATAGTAAACTATGATTTATAGTTTTTATAAACCAACAATAGTAATTAATACTCAGTGAATATTTACTAGAAACATGCAATGGTATACATGGTTTATTATATAATCTCACTGATGTGTGCATCAGGAATTGTAGAGTTGTGGTTGAAGATAGGCTTGGGGGCTAGACATCCTGGTTCTCAATTCAAACTCTGGCACTTAGCTGCCTCTGGGAAAACTATTTTACTTCTTGGTTTCTCAGTTTCCTTATCTGTGAGAAGGGGAAAATAATAGTGCCTACCCCATATGGTTGTTGTAAAGATTAAATGTGATAATTGATCCTAGAATTGTACCAGGCATGGAATATCTATTATCTCCCTGTATCTCTCTGCCTGTCTCTGTCTGTTTCTCACTTGCTTACAACAGTGTCCAGTGAAAAGTAGGAGCTATGTAAATGTTAGCAACCATTATGTATTATTATTATCATCCCCATTTTGCAGATGAGGAAACTGAGGCACACAGAAGTAACTTGCTCAGGATCACAGAGCTAAACTAAAGTTCCAACACAACTAAGGTTGGAACCAAGGTAGTTTTAATTCTTAACCTACTGTGTGCTCTTAACCTCTATGCCACCGAATGAATGTACTGAAAATGTAGTTAGTTCACTCAGTAATAAACTGCTCCTAGAATTTATTCGATAATTTTCAAATGATAATTTGACACTCTTTGACTAGCATATCATCTTGAAGACATTGGATGAATAAATACAGGTGTTTCTGTATTTCTGTTATTAATAAAAAATGCTATTATTAACCCAGTTGCCTGATTAATTTTAAGAGCCAACGCACAAGAGAATGATTGCTATTTTCTGTAATTTAGTCTTCAAAAACTGTTAGTAACTAAAAATAAATCTCATCTCAGTGAGACCAGCTCTGCATTCATTTGACACTAACAAATTCCTAATTTTAATTCCCATCTGAGGTGATGGATCCTCAGCAAAGCTGTAGCTTAGGATGTATCCATGCAGATTCTACATGACACCAGAAGGGCAAGATTACCTCTTAGTGACTGTATAAGAGGTTGGTGCATTTGAAGAACAGCTGAGCCACACATGTAATTAAAAAAAAATATGGACCAGTAACATGTATTGATAATCGTGCAGATTATATTTAAATAGTAAATGTAGATTTGTTTGAATATCGAATTGACCCTTTAGCTGTTTCACAGGTAGGATCATGGGAGGATAAAAAAGAAATCAATTATCTAACTTCCAAATCTCCCCTCAAATTATTTTAACTTTAAAAGTTTAAACGGCCTATGAAACATGGTCCAGTATGTCAAATACACTATTTATAAAGTGAAAGACTAAAACTTCACAAAGGTTATTTTCCATTAAAAATTACAACCATTTTCTTTCCTGAAATCAGTCAAATAGGTTTGTATACATAGATTCTGGCCAAGGCTGAAGTGATTAACTTTTTAGCTAATTTAATTTGTCATTTTAGCTCTAGACACTGTCTCTATTGTAGCCATTTCATGTCACCTTAGAGTCTCTATGGCACCACAGTGAACATTTGCAAAAAAAAAAATAAAGAAACCTATATACCTACTTTGGAAAACTCAGTTACACTTTTAAAGCTTCAATTTTCCCCAAATAATATTCAAATTTTCCCCAAATAATCTGAAAAGTTAGAAGGCAATTAGTGTACTGAAAGTAGAATGTCTCTGCAACTGAGGTTATGATTTCTTTAACTCTTTTATCTGTCAATCTCTTTTAATTTTTTATCCATAAAATACATTTTTGAGCCTATTCTGGATGCCAACCTGACAGCTACAGAGCTGAGATGTCAGGAATGACTCCACTTCTTGATTTTTATAGGATAATCATAAAACCCTTGATGAATATTTGGCTACATATGGCGGTAATTATTGATAATTGTGTTAACACAAATTTATGTAGAACAAGAGAAACAGGCTTAATTTTTATACTCCAGGTCAATCAATGAATAACTATATATTTTTAAAATGCATGATTCTGTAAATGAAAAAGAAACTCTTATTTAGGAATAAATCACAACCCACTGTTTGGTTTTCTGTATGGCAGAGCAAATTTTTTCTAGATATTGCCATACTTCCCTCCAATCCCTCCAACTTAGCTCTCTTCTGCCTGGACACCACTGTTGCCTCTCTCCTGGAACTCCAGTCTTGTTCTAAAAATGGGCGCCCTGGCCACAGGTCTCTGTATGAGCTATTGCTTCCATGGAGAATGCCGTCCCCTTCTGTAAGCCTGGTAAAGTCTCTCACAGCCTTTATTATTTTTTAAAAATTTTTAAATTTTTAAAAATTTATTGTCAAGTTAGCTAACATACAGTGTATACAGTATGCTCTTGGTTTTGGGGGTAGATTCCCATGATTCATCACTTACATACAACGCCCAGTGCTCATCCCAACAAGTGCTCTCCTCAATGTCCATCACCGATTTCCCCCCTCCCTTGCTCCCCCCTCCATCAACCCTTTAAGAGTCTCTTATGGTTTGTCTCCCTCTCTGTTTGAAACTATTTTTTTCCCCTTTCCTTCCCCCATGGTCCTCCATTAAGTTTCTCAAGTTCCACATATGAGTGAAAACATATATCTGTCTTTCTCTTCAGATTGCATAAATCTTGCCTCTCACAGCCTTTAGATCTAGGTAACGCTCCCAACATTCTCTTATAGGTCAAGTGCTTCTGACATATGCCCTTACAAAACAGCATTTTGTTGGATAAGGAAACTTACCTAAGTTTGAAATTAGACCTTCATTAGTGAGGTAATCTGAGGAAAACCTTTCTCCCCCATTAGACTGTAAGAGAGTCAGAACAATGTTGGTTCGTCCCCCAATTTAATTCCCAGAGTCCCAGCATGCCTGGCATGGAGGACGAAATGAGTGATTGTTAGTTGAAAGAGAAATAAGGAAAGGAAAGGAGGGTGGGGAAGAAGAAGGAAGAGGAAGAGGAGGAGGGGGAGTAAGAGGAGGAAAAGGAGAAGTAAAGGAGGAGGAGGGGGAAGAGGAGAATGAAAGGAGGAGGGGAGGAGGAGGAGGAAGGGGGAGGAGAAAAAAGGCAAGAAGGAAGAAATAGAGGAAGAGAGATAAAGAAAGGAAAATAAATACAGAAATGAAAGTAGAAGAAATAAAATTAAATATTGGGCAGGAGAAGGGAATAGTTATTGAGACCAAACTTTACTCTAGGTACTTTATAAACATCTCATTTTGGCCTCATGACCATCTTAGAGAACACAGATTTTTGAATCCATGTTCCATAAGCTTCCACCCAATGCCAGCACCCTTCATGTTATACTACATTTACTTTGCCCATCTAAATGTTCTTTTCTTTGTAGCTTATTTTTACTTTTTTTCTACATGGAAGTATAATGTACAGATAATGAACATAGAGTGTTTATCATGTGCCAAGTACTTTTCTAAATACTTTCTATATACTACCTTATATCATCCTTAAAATAGCTCTATTATTATTCCCATTTTACCAAAAGGAAACACTAAGGCTATGGGTCACCAGGCATGAGTCAAAGCCACGATTCAAACCCAAGTATTCCAGATTCAGAGCCCAGGTGCTTGATCACCATCTTGTACTGCCTCTTTTCGTAGAACAGACTGTGGAACACATAAGTGATTTGTCTGAGGAGCTTTTATCTTTCTGGCCAGAATGGTTTATCCGGACATATGCACTAATGCCATCTCTGCCCCCGTCTGGGAGTGTTGACTGAGAGCGGGTAGCATCAGAGTCCTGGCCACACCCTGCCTGTCTTCTCACCGGCTCAAGGACACCATCAGTGGTTGGACATGAACACTGCAGTCCCTGCAGTGTGAGGAGGGATGAAGACATACTCTCTTGTCAGACAAGATTAAGTCAGGTTAGGCGATAACCCATCCTATTCACGGGAAGAAACAGAGCTGGGCCAAAAGGTTTTTCCTGGTGAAGCTTTAATAATTTGACTGAAATGGTAACCATTTCACTAATAATGTGTAAATAATTAAGCTTGATAAAATGTTTCCCCTGATAGACACTCAAGTTATTAAGCTTTATTTTGGGGAATAATCAGTCCCATTTGGTTTTTTGTAAACCTGTGCTTCTTGCTGTGAAGCTATGGACTCAATTTGGGGTATCATGTACCGTTTAAGCTTAAAGAGGCCTTTGAAATCATGAATGAAACTCCATTATTTTATGATAGAAAAAAACTTAAGATCCAGAGAGACAGTTTAAGAGGAGTGAGTATTTCTTTCAAGCCTTAAAATCATGCAGAGAGAAAGACACCATAGAGAATAAACATTTTTCATATGTTGCCCTTACGTTTACTTACAAAACTGAGAAAACTAGTAAACAATGATTGTCGCTATTCATCTTTGACTCATTTACACATTTTATTCATCTTCCACAGAGGTGACTATAAAGCAATGCTGACCTCTCTCTGCTAAGAGAATACATGCCTATGAGGTAGTCAGGGGCCAAATACAGGATCTCTGTTAGGAAATGTCCATGTAGGTTTATGTAGTTTGGTATCAGAAATATGACCTGATTTTATAGGCTTGGATAACTTTTAAACAGATAACAAGGCCTGATAAGTATTTGTTGAGTGAATGGAAGGATACACAGATTAATCAGTGGGCATATGTAGGGCTTCTCTTATCTGAGGCATATAGATCAAGCGGGAAGAAAATAATATCCAGAGCCCATTCAGGGAGGCAGACACTCTGTGGAGAGATGTCTCTCCAAGGAGGACTTGTCTGTAAGTGGAAAAGGAGTTTGGGGTGTAGGATTTATACTGGGACAATTGTTGGAAATACAAGAAAACTTGGAAGAGTTGGGATCTAATTTCAAACCCAGAGAAAGGGAGTCTATTATATTTTCCCAAAGCAGTAAAGTGTCTCTGGAAATAGAAAGCATGAACTGGAATCACAGACTTATTCCTCCCAAATGGAAGCAGAACTCCCAGCTGTGGAGGGTCTGAGGTCGCCGTTCTGCCCACCCCCTTCCATTCTGCCTGTTCAGTGATGATCTGGGAGCCTTGCCAGGCAGCATCCCCGAGGGGTTGGGTTCAAGCAAATGAGTGTGCCAGGGCTTGGCTGTTCCTCCTCAGCCTGGCTTCTACCAGCTCTCCAAACCACACTAAGGGTTCTGTTATGCTCAATGAATGTCAAATTGACAACATTGGCAACATTTCCAGGCATGTCAAGGCCTTGTTTCTTAAACTAAAACCTCATGCATGCCAAGTTCAGTACAAGGGTTAATGAGTTTTTCCAAATTTTAGATATTGTATGTCTCTCAATAAAGCTTGAAAGCTGTTCTGGGTTTGAACCAGTATTGCTAAGCTAGGAGTACATTAAAACTTACTTTTAAATTCTAAATCATTTGAAGTTTCAATTATATACAACTGTAGGCCAATAGCATCCTTGTTTTCCCAGTATATTGTAGTGCTTTTTTATTTATATGTGAGGTTTTCTCATTATAGACTACAAGCTCCTTGAGAGTAGGAACTATACCTTATGTATTTTTTTCTCACTAGACTACAACAAGCTCCTTGACAGTTGGGACTAAATCTCATCTATTTTTTTAAAAAAAACTTTATTGAGGTATAATATACATACACAAAATTCACCTGTTTTAAATGTATAATTCTATGATGATTGATAAATTTACAGAATTGGGCAACCATTATCACATCTAATTTTAGATCATCTTTATCACCCCAAATAGAAATCTCATGCTCATCTGCCTTCATTTGTCCCCTACCATTGTTCTAGGCAACCGTCAGTCTACTTTCTGCTCTATCCATTTTTGAAGCCCTGGTGCCTTGGGACATGTTGGGCACCTAGTAGTCACTCAATAAAAGTTTGTTCTTAATGTCTTAATTAATTAATTTGGTACTAGATACATAGCACTTTCTGCTAACAAAATCCAACCTTTTGTTTGTATAATAAGCATTTTAATGTGAAAACACTGTTCATCAGAACAAATTGTGAGGCAGACAGGGCAAGATGATGCTTTCTGAAAATGATAAAACAGATATAGTGAGGATATGTGGCACCTGGGTGGCTCGATCGGTTAAGCATCTGGCTCTTGATTTTGGCTAAGGTCATGATCTTGCAGTTGTGGGATTGAGCCCTGGGCCAGGCTCTGCGATGAGGGCAGAGTCTGCTTGGCATTCTCTCCCCCCGCCCCCCAACCGCCCTTCTGCTGCTCATGCTCTCCTCTCTCTCTCAAAATGAAAACGAAAACCAACCAACAAACAAGAAAACAGATTTAGAGAGGATAAATGATGTGCTCAAGTCAACCAGCTGCAAGGGATAAACCTATGCCTTTTGACTACATTCTGACTACATAGTCAGTTCTCCACTGTGGTCAAATAGAGGTGATAGAAAACGGAGAAAACTTGTGGTACACATAAATATATATGGAACTTCACATAGAACCTAACATAAAAACTCCCCCATCTTTAACCCTGAATTTATTTGAATACTACAACAAAAAGCATATAATTTTACAAATATTTTACAAATGCAAAATAAATAAGAACTGAAGAAATTATTTACGGTTTCTAAAAATACACATTAATCCTATTATTTGGCTAATTCAAGAGCATGCAGCCTTCTGAGGACCCCTTTGTGTGGTTGGTTGTCCAATCTTGCCCTTAGTTTTGGGTGAAGAAAGTATGATTTACCTACTTTAATATAACCAAAGTGATAGAGGAAAGAATTATTTAAAAAACGTACAAAAGGAAATTACCTTTTTAAATTAAAATATATTTCAACTTGATTACAATTATCTTTTTTTGATCAAATTATCTTAATTTTCCTTGTGCTATATTTTACAGATATATTATTCTATGGTGGAAGGAAGCATGAATTTTCTTTCAAAGTGGTCATGGCTGGCTCATGCCCTAGGAAATTTGTTATCATATCCCTTTGGGCAGATTCTTGTTGGTTCAAGCAAAGGATGACACAGGTCCTTGCCTGAAGTGACCTGGGCTTCAGCTGGGAGCTGAATTTGTCCCAGGCTTACAGAATATCGCACAGGACCTTCAAGTCTTGTAGTCCTTGAATATCCAAACAGTGAGGGGATGTGAGCCTCTCTGGGCATCTAAAGCTATAATTACTTTCTATAGAGCACTATTGTAAATTACCACAATAAAATTTTCATTTACTTCTTTACAATCCCAGCTTATATGTATAGTTTATCAATATGAATAGTTTTTATGAGTTTGTTTTGTTTATACTTCCAACTCCCTGGGGACTCTTACAGCCCCAATTACTGTTATAGCTACGGTTCTATACTAATTATGCAAAATGCACAATTGAAATTTTGGGGCAATTACAGAGAGAAGCAAACACATGAACACATTTGTAGGATGTAATATTCAGATGGGGTCAGAGAATTTGAAAACTGGAAATCACCAAGTCCAAGGATGAAAAAACTAAGGTCTAGAGAGATTAACCAATGTGTGGGAATTTAAGTTGAGGAAGACAGAGGTTTTGACAAATGCCAAGAATTTGCTATGGAATTTACATTTTAATAAGTTAAGTAAATGTATTAATTTATAAAAACAGATGAACTTAATATATATAAATTTTGAACTTAACTATAAAAATGTACTTTATATTATATTTTATTAAAATATAATAAAATTATTCACCATGGTTGAAATTTCAGTTGTAAGAGGTTGGAAAATGAAAAGTTTATCAGTTCAGAGCTTTGCAAGTGACTGATTTTAAGACAACATCTAATTCTATGCTACTTTCCCTCATTTTAGGAAAATTCTTCATGTAGATTGAGTTAAATTTAAGGTTAAAGTCGAAGTGTCCATTCATTCATTCATTCATTTTACACTAAGAATTTACTTACTATCTACTGTGAACCAGGTGTTCTGTGCTCTTGCCCTAAAGCCAGAATAAGTCAGATGATCTTCCTGCCCTCATGGAACTCATATTCTAGAAGGAAGGCTTATTACATACAAGAAAATCCATAAATTAGTACGAATTTCTTTCTCTTTCTTTCTTTTTTCTTTTCTTTCTTCTTCCTTCCTTCCTTCCTTTTTTCTCTGTCTCCCCCCTTCCTTCTTTCTTCCCTTCCCTTCCCTTCCCTTCCCTTCCCTTCCCTTCCCTTCCCTTCCCTTCCCTTCCCTTCCCTTCCCTTCCCTTCCCTTCCTTTCCCTTCCCTTCCCTTTCCTTCTTTCTCTTGCAGTGCTTTTTATTTTTTTCAGATTTATTGAGATATAATTGGCAAATAAGGTTGTAGATATTTAAGTACAACATGATGGTTGTATATTTTGTGAAAAAGTTTCCCCCATCAAGTTGTTAACGCATCCATCACCTCACCCATCTCCTTTATTTTTTTTCTTTTTTCCTTTTTTTGATGAGGCCATTTAAGTTCTATTCTTTTAGTAATTTTCAGTTATACATTACAGTTCTATCAACTACAGTCACATTACGCATTAGGTCCCCTGATTTATTCATCTTATGGATATTTCTGAGAGTGACTTGTACAATGAGAAAATAAAAAAGGGCAATGGGATAGTGAGTGTCTGGAGAGGCTATTTTAGATCAGATGGTCAGGGAAATCTTTTCTATGGAGGGGACATCTGAGTTGAGGCCTGAATGGAGAAGAATATTCTAAGAAAAGCAAGGCATGGGAATAAATGGGTGAAGGGGGTCAAAAGTTACAAATTTCCAGTTTAAAATAAATAAGTCTGAGAGATATACAACATGGTAACTATAGTTAAAAGTACAATAGTTTAATATTTTTATTTTTATTTTTTTTTATTTGAGAGAGAAAGAGAGAGTGTGAGTGGGGGATAGAGGCAGAGGGAGAGAGAGAGAATCTCAAACAGGCTCCATGCTCAGTGTGGAGCCCCATGTGGGGCTCCATCTCCTGACTCTGGGGTCATGACCTGAGCTGAAATCAAGAGTCAGACGCTCAACCAACCGAGCCACCCAAGCACTGCAATTATACCTTAATATTAACAAAAAATGTTATATAAGTGAGAAAAAAAGTGCAAGGTGTGAAAGGCCTTCCAAGTGGAATGATCCTCAAGTACAAAGGCCCTGGGGGCAGAATCAAGCTTAATGTGTTTGAGGAGTGAAAGGATCTGGAAATGAGTGAGGGAGGAGAGAGTGTAGAAGCACATGAAGAAACAGTCAGGGACCAGACAGTGCATTTTCTCTCAGGAGGTGGTAATTTATTTCAAGGGTAAAAGAAAGTCAGGAGGATTTCAAGTGAAACAGAGTCATAATCTAGTTTACACTGCTTATTTTGGTTGTTGTTTGGATCATAGGGGGCAACAGTGGGAGAAGGGGAGTAGTTAGTTTGGTATTACAATAACCCAGGCAAAAAAGATGGGAGTTCAGCCGGGGGAGGGGATAGGCAAAAGAGTTTAAGACATGGACAGATTCAAAACATTTTAGACATAGAACTGACAGGATTTGCTGTACAGCAAGGAAAAGGGAAGAATCAAGAATACGTGTAGTCAGTATAAACAACCAAGTGGAAGGTGCCAGTTACTGAGATGTGGATCACTAGAGAGGAATAATATTTTTTGTGTGTGTGACATTAAGAGTTCTTTTTTTGGCTGTGCTAAGTTTAAGATGACTCTCAGACAAATAAATGGAAATGTCAAGGAGACTTCTAGTTGTGTGAGCCTGGAGTTCAGAAAAGAGATTAGGACAGAAAAGAAAAAAGAGGCATTATCAGCATAGAGATGAGATTTGAAGACAGCATCAAAGAGAGATTTGAAAACAAAGAAGGCCCAGGGCCGAGTCCTGGGACAATCCCAAGTGTAGAGGCAGGTTAGAGAAGAGAAGAGGCTGAGAAGGCTTCTTCTGGGAGACAGGAGAAAACCAGAAGAGTGTAGAATCTTAGAGTAAAGAGAGAAAAGCTTCTAGAAGAGGCTGGTCATCTGCATGAAATGCTGCTGTGAGGTAAAGTGAGAGCACAGGGGTGATGCCGTTGAATTTGGCATCGTGATGATTTGGAATCTGGCAAAAGCAAAGATGGAACCACAATGGGAATGATTGAGAGTGGTCGAGAAGTTAAGGAAATGGCTGTGAAGAGGAACAGAGTAGACAAAAGCTTGATGGGAATCTGAGTTCTGAGATATTTGCTTTTTCTTTTTAAAAAAATTTTTTTGGTAACATTTTTATTCATTTTTGAGAGACAGAGACAGAGCATGAGTGGGGAGTGGCAGAGAGAGAGAGGGAGACACAAAATCTGAGGCATTCTCCAGGCTCTGAGCTGTTAGCACAGAGCCTGATATGGGGTTTGAACCCACAAATCGTGAGATTGTGACCTGAGCCAAAGTCTGATGCTTAACTGACTGAGCTACCCAGGTGCCCCAACTTTTTCTTTTTTTAAATGAGAAATATTAAATCATGTTTAATCGCTGCTAAGAATGATGGAACAGGCAGGAAAAATTTAATCATGTAAAGGAGTGAAGGTTTGATGCAGCTGTCCCTGTGGTGAGAAGAACATGTAGCAGGGGCATGAGGACCCATTTGAGACAAATGGTCATGAATTTGAGAGAGACCAGTCAGCATGGTGGGTAATTTTCTCAAGTGCAGTTTAGTTTCTCAGGCACAAGATAGGAGGAGGCCAATACTTGGGTTTCGTCCAGGTTGGAGTTTTGTTGAGAGAGGGGATTGAAAGTGTATGTGTGTCATAGTGAAGATACAGGGGATCTACACTAGTGAAAAGAAAGAAGTGAGCACATAAAGGTGGTAATGGGTAGTTAAAGTGTTAGGGTCACTGGACTGGAGGTTCTCATTGGCTTAAGATTTAGTGGCATTGGTAACAATAAAGTTAAGTGTTGCAAGGGTAGGAAGTGAGAGGCTTGAAATCAGATTTTCAAAGTTGGTGACATTGTTGATGGGTGGAATAAAATAACAGAGCTGAGGTATGCAGGTCACAGGAATCCAGACAAAAGGAAAAGATCAGCTTGTTATCAAGCTGGAGTCCAGCATCCTTCCACAGAGAATAAACTCCTGCAGTTTGGGAAGTGCTTAAGGAATCTTGAAGTTAAGGGATTCTTGTAAAGATAAGCCAATTCTCTAAGGGGACCTCTGATATAACAGTCAAAAGGCCAATGTTCAGGTTGCCTTTTAAATCTCACTGTTAGACTGAGGGCTGATGGGGGGTGGGAGGGAGGGGTGGGTGGGTGATGGGTATTGAGGAGGACACCTGTTGGGATGAGCACTGGGTGTTGTATGGAAACCAATTTGACAATAAATTTCATATATTTAAAAAAAATTGAAACTATGGTTACGCATAGTAGGGTAATTTAAAACTAATTTTAAAGGACACGCTCGTAAAAAAAATAAATCTCACTGTTATTAAATATTTTGGTTTGGGGACTGTATCATTTACTATGAGGTGACCATGGGCATTGTATTTAGTTTTTTTTTTTTTTCAGCGTTTATTTATTTTTGGGACAGAGAGAGACAGAGCATGAACGGGGGAGGGGCAGAGAGAGAGGGAGACACAGAATCGGAAGCAGGCTCCAGGCTCTGAGCCATCAGCCCAGAGCCCAACGCGGGGCTCGAACTCACGGACCGCAAGATCGTGACCTGGCTGAAGTCGGACGCTTAACCGACTGCGCCACCCAGGCGCCCCAAGTTTTTTTTTTTAATGTTTATTTATTTTTGAGAGGGAAAGATGAAGCAGGAGAGGGGCAGAGAGAGAGAGAGAGAGAGAGAGGCTCTCAAGCATGTTCTGCACTGTCAAAATAAGTCTGATGCGGGGCTTAAACCCATGAACTGTGAGATCATGACCTGAGCCAAAACCAAGAGTCGGGCACTTAACTGACTGAGCCACCCAGTTGCCCCTGTATTTAGTTTTTGAGCTTCATTTGTAAAAGAAGTGAACTACCACCACCACCATTGTCATCACCATCACTATCATCCTTAACCTCATCCTCACCATAACCATAACCATCATCACTACATACACATCATCATCATCATCATCATCATCATCATCATCACCACCACCATCATCACCACCACCACCACTGCTATATATAGGTGGCTATAAGTTATTTGGGGTCTTTCTACTGGCTCTGCATGGAACATTCTGTCTCCGGATCTTTGCTCAGCAGGTTGTTCAGTCATCAGTTCAAATGCCACCTCCTACCTGAATAGATACTTTTCCAAAGATGACATACAGATGGCCAACAGACATATGACACATATGTTCAACATAATCAATCATCAGGGAAACACAAATGAAAACCACAGTGAAATATTACCTTATGCCTGTCAGAGTGGCTAGAATAAAAAAGACAAGAAATAATAAGTGTTGGCAAGGATGTGGAGAAAAGGAAACCCTCATGCACTGTTGGTTGGAATGTAAATTGGTTCAGCCACTGTGGAAAACAGTGTAGAGGTTCCTTAAAAAATTAAAAATAGAAATATCATATGACCCAGTAATTCCACTACTGGGTATTTACCCAAAGAAAACAAAAACACTAATTTGAAAAGATATATGTACCCCATATGCTTATTGTTGCATTATTTACAATAGCCAAGATATGGAAGCAACTCAAGTGTCCATTGACAGATGAATGGATAAAGAAGAGGTGGTAAATATATACAACAGAATATTAGTCATAAAAAAAATGAGATCTCCCCATTGAAGCAACATGGATGGACCTAGTGGGTATAATGCTAAGTGAAATAAGTCAGAGATAGAAGACAAATACCACATGCTTTCATTTACATGTGGAGTCTAAAAAACAAAACAAATGAACAAGTGAATAAACAAGCAAAAAAGCACAGAAATAGAATCATAAATATGGAGAAAAAACTGGTGGCTGCCAGAGGGGAGAGGGTTGGGGGATGGGAAAAATAGGTGAAGGGTATTAACAGGTATAAACTTTCAATTATAGAATAAGTAAGTCACAAGCATGAAAAATACTGCATAGGGAATATAGTCAATACTATTGTAATAACACTATATGGTGACAGATGGTAACTATTAATATAATATAATATATAACATAACATAACATAAACATATAAAATGTAATACAATATCTAAATAATATATGCGATGTCAACTTTACCTCAATAAAAAAATAAAAATAAAAAAACCCAAACAAACAACTGTCACCTCCTCAGGGAAGTCCAATCACTCAAACTAAAGGAGGACGCCCTGCCTTCTGACATTCTCTATTCCTAAAACACCCAGTTTTATTCCTTATTGAACTCACGACTATCTGGAATTATCTTTTTTTTTTAATATTTTTTATTTTTTCAACGTTTATTTATTTTTGGGACAGAGAGAGACAGAGCATGAACGGGGGAGGGGCAGAGAGAGAGGTAGACACAGAATCGGAAACAGGCTCCAGGCTCTGAGCCATCAGCCCAGAGCCTGACGCGGGGCTCGAACTCACGGACCGCGAGATCGTGACCTGGCCGAAGTCGGACGCTTAACCGACTGCGCCACCCAGGCGCCCCTGGAATTATATTTTTTTAATGGGAGAGGTTATATACATTTATTTACTTGTTTACTTGTATTTATTTGCTTACTTTATTGTTCGTATTGCCTCTTTCAAGAAAAAAATTCTATGAAATCAGGGACCTTGTCTAAAGATCAGAACAAGGAATAGCTTAGAGTAATGATGAATGAAAAGGTAAACTATAAAATCCTTTACATACAGTGGCTGTTATTATTAGGAGGAGATTTGTGACCTCAGTACAATCAGTTTAAATCAATAAAGTTGCAGTTTGTAACCTGAAGAGAATATACTCAATTTGTATGTTGTATTTTCGTTTTTTGTTTTTAAACGTTTATTTATTTTTGAGAAAGAGAGCGAGTGCTAGCAGGGGAGGGGCAGAGAGAGAGGGAGACACAGAATCTGAAGCAGGCTCCAGGCTCTGAGCTGTCAGCACACAGCCGGACTCGGGGCTCGAACTCAGGAACCTCAAGATCATGACCTCAGCTGAAGTCGGATGCCCAACCAACGGAGCCACCCAGGCACCCCTATATGTTGTATTTTTGAAGCATGACTATCAATTTATTTTTAAAAACTCTCTAGACTGACTTATGGAGTGGAAGACAAGTACTGTTCAACCCAATAAAGTTAATGTGACATAATCAGGTAGAATTAATTACCTGGGATAGATAACAGAAGATCGTTAGCTGGTACTTGCAGCAGAGACTAAGCAAATATAATGTGGTCAGAGGCAAGGTGTAAATCCCCAGAAGGATATGGGGATAAATAAGTGTGCTGCCTGCCGCCCCCACACCCACTCTCCCAACACACTCGGACTGGGTGAGATGCTCATCCTGTAAGAATTATGATTGGGCTTTGACTAGAAGCAAAGGCATCATCCTTCCACAAGTGATAGAAACTAGCTTGATATGGAAAGGTGAAACATGTGGCCAGGAGAGAATAATTTCGTAGCTCCCTCCGACGTTCTGCTTTTCATAATACCTCTTCAGGTGAGTCTTAATCTAATGGTTTTTAATGTCAATTTTAAAAATTGTTAACATAATGCCTTCTGTTCAGAATTCTTTCCAATCTGAGCATCTAAAGGTGATTTTCATTTAACATACTCCAAAATATATTGGCCTTTAAAAATTAAGATATTTTTCCCTTCTTGCTGTTTTATTGAGAATAAATGACACTCAGGAATGACACTGCTTTTGTTTTTTTTCATGCTTAAATCCGTTTTAGAGCAATATAATTAATTTGTGTTTCAAATAAATCATAGTGAATTGACAGACATATTCTTAGTTACAAAAAATGTTACACAGTCATGAGAATTTTCAACAAATGTTTTCCAGACATTTTAAGAGTAGTTTTAGTGTAAAATAAAGTACACAGAGAGTGATAATGCTAACAAATAAATCATAAAGGAAATGGATTCCTTAAAGCAATAATAATATAAAAGCAAAATTTTCTTTTTTAAAATTCTTAAGTGTTTATTTATTTTTGAGAGAGGGAGGGCAGAGAGAGAGAGGGAGACAGAGGATCCAAAGCAGGCTCCGCTCACTGTCAGCACAGAGACAGATGTGGGGCTCGAACTCTCGAACTGTGAGATCATGACCTAAGCCAAGGCCAGAGGCTTAAACCATTGAGACACCCAGGCACCCTAATCCTCTTAAATTTTATACAACATCTTATATTTATATTTAGTGCAGGGTATAGATGTATTTTAAGCTATTTGATATGACATAGGATGGGGCATCCAAATGTAATAATTCCTAAGGCTATGTAGGTCTTAAGATGACAGATAATCATGAGGTATAGATGAAAATAAATTATAAAAGACAAACTGGGAAATTGGTAAAGAAAGAATAGCAGTTTTCTCTTACTCTCTTTAAAGTTTGTTTTTAAATGAGAAGAACTATGTAAGCATCTATTATAGTTTTAAATTTAGTTTTTATTTTTATCAAAGTGATATGTGCATATAATTGAGAGTCACATAGTTTCTTCCTCCCAAGCCAAATGCTTTCAGATCTAACTGATTTAAAAAAAATCTAGGGGTGCCTGGGTGGCTCTGACTTCGGATCAGGTTATGATCTCATGGTTCCTGAGTTTGAGCTCCCAGTCGGGCTCTGTGCTGACAGCTTGGAGCCTGGAGCCTGCCTTGGATTCTGTGTCTCCCTCTCTCTCTGCCCCTCCCCCGCTCTGCTCAGTCTGTCTCTCTCTCTCAAAAATATATAAACATTAAAAAAATTAAAAAAAATCTAAATAAGATGGCTATCTGCTGCTTCTTGGTTATTCAGGCATTATCTATTGACTCCTCTTAGAAAGCTAAAGATGTAGTTCTCTTTCTCCTCATCTCCCTGCCACCCTCACCACACACACACACACACACACACACACACACACACACGCATGCACACACACACACTTTTTTCTGTGCCCAAGCTCTCACTCTCCCAAGAGAGTTGGTACATATTTTTGGTAGGATCCATGTTCAGTGTTTCTATTATTAAGACCATACAATCCCTATCCTCAGCTGATCTCTCTCAGTGAGAAGAGTAAAAACTGAGAGTTCTGTTGAGCTTCAGCATTGGGTGATCCGGTTGGGCCTTTTCATGAGGAACTGTTCCCCTCCCTGTCCCCCTCATTTCTAAGGAGCCAGGGCTTTGTTCCTAGGCTACAGAAATTCCTGAGAACCATGCTTCCAGTGCCTGGGGGAGGATGTAATCCTCTTTTCAATGTTTTGGGTGTCAGGTGGGAGAGAGCTACCCAAGATAAAATGTGTTACCTTTCATTTTACCTGCCTGCTCTCAGTACAGTAGCCCTCCCTCAACAGTGCCTGGGGACCACAGTCTGAAAGCTCTCTGGGGCAGTCTCTCTAAAGAATCCACCTCCCATTTTTGCCAGGGTTTGGGAGGGTTAATTTCGTGGTTGTGTGGAGTTGGGGCGGGGCTCTGGGGTCTAACTGCCTCTTTGGCAAACTTATAATAAGCCCTTGTCAGAGTGCCCATTTCACTTCCACTTCCTGGGTGCCTAGTGTTGAGAGTCCTGAGCCTTTTGGTTGTAGTGTAAGTCAGGTGGCTTCTTGGCTTTCCCAGCTGCTGACTTAGAAGTTAACTTTCTGGGTTCTGCTAAATCAGTTACCACTTGTCCATGTGCTTTCCAGGGTTGTTGTTTGTGTTTTCGATTTTATTTCCTGTGTCCTAATGAGGTAGGATCTTTAAAAAAACAACAGCAGTTTATAGTCATTTTATTGGGATTTCAGAAAGGAATCTATGGCTAATGCATGAGTTCAATTCACCAAATTTATCCAGAGATTCTGAGATATGACTCTTAACAAAAATAATTTAAACAGTGTTTAAGAGGGGCTCCTGGGTGGCTCAGTTGGTCGAGTGTCCACTTCGGCTCAGGTCATGATCCTGCGGTCCATGGGTTTGAGCCCCGAGATGGGTTCTGGGCTGACAGCTGGGAGCCTGGAGCCTGCTTTAGATTCTGTCTCCCTCTCTTTCTGCCCTGTCTTTCTCTGCCCTTCCCCCACACGTGCTCTCTCTCTTTCTTAAAAATAAATAAATGTTAAAACAATAAATAGTATTTAAGAAAAATACTGGTTTTTAAATGAGATAGTCTAGTAGTAGTGCATTATCACATTGTATTTGCCAACACAATATAGATTCAGGGAAACAAACCGATGAAATTAAAAAAGTAAACTTTTGTCTTAATGAAATATGAGTTATATTATCTAAAAAGGGTTACTTGTCTGTAAGAATCATCTCTCTAAATACAAACATTAGTATCCAATTAAAAATGGCCATAAAGGACATCAAGCATGACACAGTGTGTGTTTCTATATAAGGATCAGGTATATGTCTGGTTGTATGAAAGTACAGATTCTGTCACAAAAGTAAAGCACAGTTAATAATGACCCAATTTACTCCAGACAGCAGCAGGTGGAAACAAATGTAAAGGTTCACGACTCTATTACTTAACTAAGGATGACTAAACGGTGATTAAAATTGGAATTACACGATCATCACTTCCCAAGTGTCTTTTCTAATGTATTAAGACACAGGACAGCTTGAGATAGCAAATTTAATTTAAACAAGTAAACCAATGGTTTATTCTTTTATTGCCTTCAATCACTTCCACAGCTGGTGTGAACATTTGTTAAGTTCCAAACGAACAGAAGCCAAAGCGTGTTGCAGTAATTAACTTATAAAAGCAATTAATGTAAGCAACATATGTATGAACATTATTATGTTGTAGTGCATATGGTTAATTAAAGTTTAACACAAATTAGGTCTATTTAACCTTATTTTGAGGGTCACTGGCACAGGTTTTTTGCAAAATGCCCATATGTCTTAACCAAGGTGATTATATTAATGACCTCAAAAAATTAGCTGAAGCCTTGTGATTTATTTCTTAGTTGACAGCAACATGGCTCAAATGCCCTGTTTGCTTTCAAAACGATATAGAAAGCCATGACTGACTAATATACTCTAAAGCCAAATCAAGTATCAATCTTTCTGGAAATAACTGATATATTCCATATTAAAAAAAAAAACAAACAAAACTTCCCTTGAATTTCAAGGTTATAAAACATACCATAGTTGCTCCTCTCAGATAAGCTTGAATTGCTTTGAATAAATTGATGTCTTTTTCTCTTTATTTATTTCACTTATGCAAGACTCAACAAAATTATACTCAATGTGGCAAATGTGTGTTCAGCTGCTACTTTGCATAAGGAGCTCTATTCAACTCTTTGATACCAAGGGAAATATTTTTTTCTCATTATATATCACCTCTTTGCAAAGATGATTCAAGATAGCTTATCAAAATAGTTATTCACCTAAGGAGATGAACATAGAATAAGAAAATTAAACATAAGGTCAGAAGAAGAGCCCAAGTAGTTACCAATTACTATAAATGTGTTATCAAATCTACACCAACTTTTCTAATATTCATGGGGAAAAGAACCAAAACAAGTTAAATTCCATAGGCTTCATCTACATAAAAATAAATAAAATATAGTCCCTGCTCTTGGTATTTCCTATCACAAGGCTGTGTCTAATATTAACATCTATCAAATGATTTTCTTGATATTCTGTATTAATTTTATTAACTTTTGTATTTAACAAATCACACAGACTTTAAATTGTCCTGGATAAAATGAACATTTTTAATGTACTGGATTTTACATATTCTTATCTTGGGCCATTTTCTTCTATCTTATTAAATATCTGTTCCAATCTATTTTTTTTTCCAATTTGTTGTATTCCTTACATTGTATTCAGTACAACCAAACGTTTGTAAATGGGCAACTTTGCAGTTTAAAATCCTATGAAACACATGGAGTTGATTTTGTAATTCCAAAAGGTAAGATTCTTAATATATTTCAGAATTCAATAAATAAGAGACACATATCTCCTTGAACCTAGATAAGTACAGGTGCATTTTCGGGCAGTCACTTTCTGGCCTGTGGGAGGCTTAGGAGGAGTGGGTAGTTCACACTGCCCATTTGGTCTTGCTCCACTAAACTTTACTACTTTCTCTTTCCTTTGGTTACCTGACACAAGCTTTTAGCTCTCTGCTCTTCATCCACATCAATGAGGCATTTGATTAACGATCCCTTTCATCTCAGTTTTATACATACAGAAGAAATCTTAGTTTCAGCACTGCATTTTACAATTCGAGTTCATCCACTCATTGGGAGGTTAAAGGATTTGTTTGTGGCTTTACAACTAGTTAATTAGCCTCAGTTATGAGTCAGCTTTTATGAGGCTAGGATTTTAAAATATCACTTGCATAACTGATTAATTATATAATCATAATGATCCTCCTAAATTCATATACATGTGATCCTCCTACTCCCATATACATGATTCAGGATTGGGAGACAGCCTTAGGATGTTTTGTGAGTCTTGGAATGCAATGACCAAGTCTTATTTATCTTTGTTTCCAACACATAGTGAAGTGTTGGACACAGAATGTTTAATAAATGCTGGTTGATTGAGTGAAGAAATTAATGAATGAAAATAAAATTCATTCTGCTGAGTAAAGAACTGTATTGGGGGAATTAGCAGTTTATTTTAATGTCTAATTTCCATAGCAGACTAAGAATTATTTTCCTTCATAGATAACACATGTAGACATAAATTAGACAATACTCTATCTGCAACTATATCTATACTATCTACCTAGGAATTTCTTTTTTAAAGTTTATTTATTTATTTTTGAGAGACTGAGAGTGCAAGTGGGGGAGGGGCAGCAAGAGAGGAAGAATCCCAAGCCCAATGCTGGGCTTGAACTCACAAAACCATGAGATCATGACCTGAGCCAAAACCAAGAGTCCAATGCTTAACTGACTGAGCCACCCAGGCGCCCCAGGAATTTCTCTTTTCTAAATTAAGACTTATTTGAAAATAAAATTAAGATTTTTCATGCCATCACAGATCTGAAAAACATGGGGCCTTTTGTTTACTTTTTCTCATTAAAATTAAGTGAAAGTTGTTCATAAATTTATGAAATGAAGTGGTTAAAAGCTAATAGAAAATTATTTGATGCTAAGACACTTCTTATGTAGAAAGGATATTAATATAAATGTAGCTCACAGAGCATTTATGAAGCACACTATGTGGAATCTCCAAGATTTCTCAGAGCTTTTTGGAATGGGTTCTTTCTGTTGCATATAGTTCTCACGCCATCATCCAGGTAGGGTTTAAGACCTACTCCATGCCATTAGGTGTTCAGGCATATTTTGGAACATCCTCCTCTTAAATTAAATTTAAGAATGCTTTCTATGAAGCATCCAGTAAAATATTTGCCCAGTATAACAGTATAACAGCAAAGATGTATTTCTTTTTTAGCCAGTTAAATGAGAATATCACAAATGAAGAGGTAACAATTTCTGGTATACTTAAAGGACTTGACACAAGTATAAGAGAGTAACATGAAGGATTTGGTTTCTTCCCAAGCATCTTTACCTGTCTGTATTTAATAGAAACAAAAATTTTGTTGCTTAAAGAGTTCTGAATGGCACACATTTTTTTTTAACATGTAATTTTTCTATCCTTCCTTCTATTCATATACTTACTTCCTGGACTACAGTTTTCAAAGGGCTTTTTTTTTTTCTTCCTGCAGTGCTTGGAGGTCTCAGGTATAGGAATGGGAACAAATGTTTGTTGAACGCCTGTTGTAGCCAGGAACAGTCTCTAGAGATTTCTTCTTCTTTTTTTTTTTTAATGTTTATTTATTTATTTACTTACTTTGAGAGAGAGAGAGGCAGAGAGAGAGAGAGGGAGAGAGAGAATCCCAAGCAGGCTCCACACTGTGATCACAGAGTCCGATGCAGGGCTCAATGACATGAACTGTGAGATCATGACCTGAGCCTAAATCAAGAGTCAGATGAGCCACCCAGGCACCCCTCTAGATATTTCTAATTCCAGAATTACCATTTACAAAGTAAGTAGGAAAAAACCACATGCATTGGTCACCTATAAATGACCAAATAAATGTTGATATATTTAATTAAAATAATACAAATTGATAAATGCAATGCAATCTTAGGTAGAAAATTCAGTTAATGATAGCAGTAAAGTACGCAATGCTAAAGAAAAGTACAGAATATGACTGAGTTAGCATTATTGCTATTTACATCATGGTCTTTAAATATTTTCTTTCCTGATAGGAAGAGATTAGCCGGATTATCCCCCCTCTCTCCCTCCCTACCCATTTTCTCATTTCTGAGTACTGAAATGATTATATGTTTTGAGACACTGATTTTACTTGAAATTCTCCTTGTGTTAGTTTCATCGTCACACACACTGGGCCTAAAGCCATTGTAGAAATCACTAGGATCCCCGGAATCATAGGAAACACATAAAAAAATAAGTTACCATAAAATATGAGGTGACTTGCTTCTGATTTGTACTATAAACAAATAGTTTCCAAAGTGAGATATGAACAAGTCATATTTTCTGGAAAAAAATTAAGCTTATCATAGCTGAAATATTTGAGAAGCTCAGTGTTACTTAGGCCAGGGATATCTGCCACATATTAAAACTACAGAATTCTAGGTTGTAAAAGTTTTAGCATTTCCACATGGCTAATAAAGAACCACTAAGTACTACTGAAACTACTATAAAATTTCCTGCTGTGAGACCAAAGTTAGCCAGGTTTGTAGAATTTAATTTCTTGTGTCAATGTTTTGTGAGGCTTCAATTTTTATTTTTTAAATGAAGCCTCTGAATCTGGACTCTATCTAAACATTTACCAAGTAGTAAAAATGATTTGTTGAACTTAAAAGATAAGAAGTTGCTATGGTAATGAGAAACTTGTTGGAGCATATCATTTGTCCCTACATGTTTTTAATAAAAATACAAGTCTTATATTTCCCTTAAAAATGTTATATGACAAGGAGTTGGAATTTTCACAGAGGCATTTCTCCCCACTTACCAAAGAATTAAATTGAAAATTCTAAGGAACATTAGGGTTGTGGGCACCTCTTAAATAATGCTTATTGTCTTTTAATATAATTTGAGGCTTAGGGAGTCATTAGGTACCATTGCTTATATAACTAACTATGTGATCAGAAGTAATAATTACAGTTAAAAATATATGGACTTCCAGAAACCAGAATACAGTGCCAGAGAGAAAAGAGGAAAGTGGAAATTGAAATGATGCCCCAGCAGACACTATGAACAGATGTTTCCCATAAACAAAGTAAGCATGTTGGTTTTTTTTTTAACACAGTGTAGCTTTTCATGAGCTGATAATTTCTTGCAGCAGTAATATTAATTGATCTTTTTCTATCCACTTCTGTGTCCCAAACCAATAAAATTCTGTGAGGCAGAGCTGTTTATCATCTTCCCTGGCAGTGAATGGAATGAATAAAGGTGGATCCCTGAAGGCAAAAGAGCAAGGAAGCAAACACCCAATCTCTGCTTTCAGTCTCCACCTACTACTGCTGCAGAGAAGTATTCCTGGGTCCATCATGCTGCCGAGATGCAGCCTCTTTGGGATCCCTGCTATTTCTCTTGCCTTTCCATGTCTGTTTTCACCATGGTTGATGGAGTTATCTTATTACAACATCAACTGGACCACACCTCCAAGCCTAAAACCCTTAGATGGCATCTCATTACACTTCATATGAAATGCAAAGCCTTTGCCTTAGCTTCAAGGTTCTAGGCAATCAGTGACTCTCCTTCAGCATTATCTCCCCTTTGCCTACAAGGTTCCGCTTAAAGTGTCTCCCTCACGTTCCCCAAACTACTAAGCAAACTTCTGCCTCACACAAACTGTTCTTTCTCCAGAATTCTCCTTCACCCCTACCTGGATGATGGCAACCTTCAGATTTCAAAAAGGTCACCTTGTTTTTTCTCCCTTCTGTTGTACCCGTTTATTTTTCTTCCAAAGCCCATATCATGTGTTTTAATTATTTATATATTGGATTTTTTTTTTTTTGGTTCTATACCCTCAATGTATTATAAACTCCATGATGCCAAATCCTGAGACTTGGCTCCAACATGCCTAGAAGGGCAACTGGCATTTAGTAGGTGCTCAATTTGAAAATGTTTAGATGAATAAATGAATGATTATTTGCAGATCCATTCTGATGATATTGGTCTCTCAGGGATATAATTACAAGATACAAAAAACAAACAAACAAACAAAAAACAAACCCTAGCTGTGTAATAAAGCATTTAATTGACTTTGATGCTAGACAGATGTTCTGACTGATTTTTATAAACATCTTTACTGAATTGACAGATTTGGATTTAAGATCTCCATTTGGGAATTTATCTAGATTTCTAAGGCTCCACATACATTGATATTTTGCCACTTGCCCATTCTGCCTTATTCACAGGAAGCTATATGAGAGCATCCTTATCCAGAATGTTGGGCATACTTGTTTATACACCTTTCTGAAAGAAAACCATTAAAACCATTCTTCTCTTAAGAGTTGTTAACATTTCACTGAAAGAAAATTTTCTTTTTTTTAAGAATATTTTATAACAATAGCATTTCTGTTTTTTATTAAAAATGTTGTTTTTACTGTTTGTTTATTTATTTATTTATTTATTTATTTATTTATTTATTTATTTATTTTTCAATATATGAAATTTATTGTCAAATTGGTTTCCATACAACACCCAGTGCTCATCCCAAAAGGTGCCCTCCTCAATACCCATCACCCCCCCCCCCCCCATCAATCCTCAGTTTGTTCTCAGGTTTTGAGTCTCTTATGCTTTGGCTATCTCCCACTCTAACCTCCTTTTTTTTTTTTTCTTCCCCTCCCCCCATGGGTTTCTGTTAAGTTTCTCAGGATCCACATAAGAGTGAAAACATATGGTATCTGACTGAAAGATAATTTTCAATGGCGGGTCCTGCCACATATGATCAAATAAAAACAAACATTTTCATGGTTTATAAAGTGAATTCAGAGGATCATCCCTTAAAATGATAAATTATGAGAAGGAATAATTGAACAATAAAAGCACCCTCTCTTTCTTTTTCAAAGACTTTTGGGAACAAAAATAATGAAAACTTGGCTCAGATCATGAGCACATGTTTGTGTGATCTGAAAGCAAGAAAAAAAATAAAGAACGATGAGGGACTGCCAGGTACCTCTCACTACCTCTTCTCTCATCACTCTTCACCTGTGGTACCAGCTGTCCTGGTTTTAGTGCTGAAAATTCCACAATCACAAGCACTCTTTAGTTGTGGGCAAACTGGGACAGGAGTTGCTCACCCTACGAGAGAGGTCAGAGGGTGAAGGCATGTGTTATGGGGTGGAGAAAGGAGGGTGAGAGAAGAGGAGAATCCTGTACAGCTCTGGGATGGGAAGGGAGGAATCTGCTACGTGAGGGAAAGCTTTGAGCTTGAAAAGCAAATTTCAAAATAACACACTGAGCTCAGTGCAGAGCTGGTAATGTGCTGTGGATGACAATCAGACTGGGGGGGTCTGGAGGGACAAGATGACATCCATAACCAAAGTGGGAATGGGGATTGATGGGGTTTGGGACACACTACCTCAAAATTTGGCACCTTGGCATACTGAATATTTGAAGCTGAAGAAGTCTGAGAAAAAAGGCAGAAGCAGGAAGGTCACTCTGACCTTCCCACCCCTTCTCCCCCAATATATGTTATAAAACACTCATCATGTAAGAGGTGCCTTCCTTATACCTGGAAGAAAGGAGTATCCTTATCTCCAAAGATAAAGGGATCTGGAAGAATCCTAACAAACAGGACTTGCTAATTTTCCCTCAGTTTACTACAATTACCCATAAAAATATACAGGTCTGTTTCTTTGGGTCTTCATTTCCTAATGAAGGATGCTGTGTCACATAAAACTTATATTAGATAAACTTGTATGTTTTTCTCCTGTTCATCTGTCTTTGTCAGTTTACTATTCAGACACAGCCAGTGACTCTACAAGTGTCAATGAAAACTTTTTCCTTCCCAAGACCCACCAAAAAAGGCAATTTTACCTCACACTGAAGGTCTCTAAGTGGGATTTTAGTGACCCTACTTTTGACTTTCATACAGAACAGTAATTCTACAACTTGATAGTTCCAATATTAATTTCTGCTCAGAAAAGAATTGTTACTTTTGCTGTATAATTTCAAAAAATGTCATAAGCTCACCTCTAAGCTACACTGGAAGTTATTTTGAAAATGGTACATTGCAGATGGGCATGTTATGGCATGCAATGATTAGAAGATGAACTACAAGAAAACTTCTTTTCACGTTAAAAATTCTTTGGAAAAAGGAATTAAAATGGAAAATAGTATAAATATCTCCCAAGTTGAATGTTAATTGATGTTACCCATGAAATATCAGGAAATGTTCTAGTTTAGTAAACTGGAATTGAAATATTTTAATACTTCTTTTCCAAACTCATCTTGACCGGAAATGGAAACCATCGTGTTCAAAATCATCCCCAAGGACAAAAACTGTGTTTATACTTATCTTTTATTTAAAGATCATATAAAGAATAGAGTAATTAAAGCACAGGTAGAAAAATGGTATGCTCTTCTATTATATAAGCCAGTAGTATTGACTGAGCATTTGCTATATGTTTAGATTTGTTCATAAGGTGATACATAAAATATGGCCACAAACATGAGGTCTGTTTCATACAGGTCTGAAGCTGGTACCTCAGATATCTTTTGAGTGAACTGCTAGTTATGTACCATTGTCATTGTTAGTAAGCTGTAAGCAGATGGATTTTTCTGGCATTGTTTCCTGGCAAACCTCCCTTCCCCCACTTTTGGAATAAAACCCTTTGACAGTATCAAGGATTTCAGGCTGAAGGAGCCATATGCCCTAAATTTTCCTTACATCCTTAACTGACAAAGTTACTATCTAAGGGTCACAAAGCAAAATTAGGTTTGGGTTCAGTGATGCGATGAATTATGAATTGGAATATTTACGGTCAAAACATTCAATTCAAGTCTCTCTAGGATAAAAGATTAGCTAACGAATTTTGAGTCTTATTATGATTACTTATTAATAAGTATTTGTTGAGTACTTATTAAGAATTTAACATGTTTGGGGCTCCTGGGTGGCTCAGTGGGTTAAGCGTCAGACTTCAGCTCATTTCAAGATCTCCTGGCTCATGAGTTGAAGCCCTGTGTGGGGCTCTGTGCTGACAGCTCAGAGCCTGGATCCTGCTTCGGATTCTGTGTTTCCCTCTCTCTCTGCCCCTCCCCTGCTTGCACGTGCTCTCTCTCTCTCAAAAATAAACATCAAAAAAAATTTTAAAAAGAATTTAACATGATTTAGATCATGTAATTCTTACTATAACCTAGTGAAATAGATCCTCGTATTTTCCTCATTTTACAGAGGAAGAAACTGAAGTCAAATAGATTCTTATGTGCAAGTGAGGTAGTACAGCTAGTAAGTGACAGAGTCAGTACTCAAACTCTGATATTCCAGGTTTTGCTATCTTGCTCTTTGCCACTCACTACACACTCAGGTGTTCCAGAAGTATCCCTGGTCAATTCTTTTTGGCTCATCCCTCATTCTTCCCCCACACTTAATGTGCTATTGAGTCCAATGAACCTTCACACTACTCTAACTTGCCGTGTGTGCTCCTGTTTCCATGTCTTTGTTCATATATTTGACCTTTGTTGGAGATGACTGATCTATCCAAAACTTAGTTGTAGCAAAACCATTGTATTTTTAAAAAATCAGACTAAATATGAACATAAAAAGGATTGGCTTAGATTTAGTGAAGCAAGGGGCACCTAGGTGGCTCAGTCGGTTGAGCGTCCTGATCTTGCAGTTTGTGGGTTCAAGCCCCACGTCCGGCTTTGTGCTGACAGCTCAGAACCTGGAGCCTGCTTTGGATTCTGTGTCTCCCTCTCCCTCTGCCCCTCCCTTATTTGTGCTCTGTCTTTGTCTCTCTCAAAAAAGAATAAACATCAAAAAATAAAAATAAAAAAAAAGATTTAGTGAAGCAAATATCTCTAAAAGACAGGTTGGAATCAGGCAAAGGACTAGAACTATTAACATTATCCTGAGCAAAAATGTAGAACACAGAAAAAGAAAAGAGCAATGAGTTTTCTCTTCGCTGAAATTAATGTCAGGAAAATGTTAGAGTTTCCTGATTCTGAAATAACATCTGAGTGGCAGAAGTCGTCTTCAGGAAGTAGCTCTAATGGCTACCCTATTAATAATGGAAATTAAGGGGAGTATAAGGGATCCGCATAAGGCCACAGATCTTCTTAGGTGTGGATTCGCACACCCTAGTTCAGAATGCTCCGTTATTTTTAAAGGGATCACACTATTATTTTCTTGGGGGGAGGATCACACTATTATTCTGATTAACCAATGAAGAAGAAAGACATGGATCATGACAGAGGCAGACAGGCAGACTGGAAGGTGAGGAGGGACACAGCACCCCTCTCTCAGGGAGGTGGAGGTGGAGGCATGTTGCTGTAAGACAGCTTCAGTGAGCAGCCGCGACTCAGCTGGGATTGTGCTAAATGGTCCCTGAGCTGTAGGCTTTTGGGCTCCAAGCAATAGGCACATTCTAAGCTCTGGAAATTACTAGAGAACTCACACAGAACACATCCATCTTGGGCATGGAAATTCTGACACAAACTACATGACTGATCTATAACCACAGGCAGGTTTCCTTTAATATTGGCTGATGCTTTTTCTGAAATACCTGCCCACACAGGACAGTTTGCTGAAATTCAGGCATCCGTTGCCTAAAGTTACAGTTTTTCTTTCTGATTTTATTTTTTTTCCCAGAGAGGGGGTTCAGCAGAGTAACTAAGAACATAGACTGAACCAGATGCCTAGGTTTGAATCTAGGTTCCATTATTTATCAGCTGCCTGATTTGGGGAACTTCTCTGGTTCTGTGTTTCCTCACCTATAAAATGGGAAAAACAGTTGTATCTACCTCAATAGATTTGTTATGAGAAAACATGAGTGAACCACCAAAAAACATTTATAAAAGCACCTAACATACATATAGTTAGCACTTAACTGCTCAACAAATGCTAGTTGCCATTGTTATTATTTCTGTCAGCACATTGTTGTAAATGAAACACAATAGTGTGTTGTAACAGTTGTGTTTGGGGTTTTTTGTCTCATCCCTAATCTCTTTCTTTAAGAGCTGCCTAGGCCCTTACAGTCTGCTCAATGGACAGGTCCAGGTGACCCTAGAAATAATTTGTGTCTGTCCCCTCTTCCTTTGACTGCAGATTACTAAAACAGAGGCCAACACCTGATGCAGTTCACTGGATGGCCACATATACTCAAGTTATTTGTGAAAAGCAGGGCCAAAGTCAGCTCAGGACAGTGTAAAGTCATGTGCCACATGCAGATGTGAGGATTGGGACGGAGTGAAAGCAGAAGCCTGTCCACAGACAGGAGGATGGAACAGCCATTCTGAGATCAGGAGAGAAGAAAGGCTATGAAGAGGGAGAGTGAAAGCAAGCATGAGAAAGAGAAGAAGAGAAAGAGAAGGGAAGGCCGGGCAAAGCAAATGGAACAAACAGGACGAGAGCAAGTGATGTGGCCCTTGAAGTTTTCCCAGTTGCCGGCTGTAGTCTCTATGAATGCTTTCTGGGCTTCATGCAACTTTTCTTTCCAACTTGCTGTTTACTTGAGCCACTAGTTCACTTGCTTATTTACATGAATTTTTGTTCTTTTCACTATAATATATGAGAATATTGTAGAAGTATATAACTTTCACTGGGTAGCTCTTTAGACCAGGTACTGTTGCTTATCTTCCTCTCACTGTGTTAATTTGTCTGGTTTTGTCTGATGTTCTGGAGGGGAAAGGGATGTAAGGCAGCCAGCATGCAATTTCCTATGAGGACCTTTGCTGTCCGCTCCATCTTTGTCCTGTGTCACTCTGACTCTTCCCCAAATTTTCAAGTTTCTGGGAAAAACAAACTTTGTCTCTCCTCATAATAAGAGATTTCTCTTTCTCATGACCTTGAAATATGTTCACAAGAACGGTTATGTTATGTTCAGAGCTTTTTCATCACATGAAGCCTTAAAATAATAAATTATTTACTATATGAGGCTCTATCATCCAAAGCCCATCCAAAGTGTGTTTCAAGGACAAAGAGCTTTGCAAAATACTGATGGATGTTAGTGGAAAACAGGGGTACCATGTTAAATATATTTGGCATTGGTTTAACCACAGTTAGGCTGGACTTCTGAGAGATTTAAAAATGCTAATGGGCAGAAGGAATCTTTAAGAAGAGAAGATAGTGTGTACCAGTTCTCAAGATACCACTTTCTCATGGAGCATAGTGAAATAAGAACCCAGTTTGGTATGTTTAATCTAGATCAATTGTTCTCAGTCAGAGACAGTTTTGTCCATCCACCTCCCTCTGACCTTCCCTGGGAACACGTGGCAATGTCAGGAGCCATTTCTGGTTGTCACAATTCGGGAGAGTGGAAAGTTGCTATTGCATATAATGGGCAGAGGCCAAGGTGCTGTTCAACATCCTGTAATGCACGGGATAGCCACCTACACAGACCGTTATGTGGCTCTGAATGTCCACAGTGCTGAGGTTGAGAAATCCTGATCTATAGATCATAGTAACTTGATCTAGTAATACTAACGGTAACTTGAGGCACAGGGTAGAAAGAGTGGGCAGCAGGCTTCCTGGGCACAGCCTTCCTTCTCAGGGCAAAATGCCTTGTGAAAAGCTCTGAAATCTCTCGGAATCTGTACCAGAGTAAGTTCTCTGCAGGTCCCTGATGTTCCTAGTTCAACAAAAAGCTTTTTCACATTTCTCAGTCCTATTATATTCATTCTTTTAAGAATATTGCAAATTTACAACATAAAAGGGAAGGTAAGGGTGAAATAAGTATTGGTAGTTTTTTTCTAGCCTCATGCTTTCTCAAGATTTACTCAGTTTAATTTATTTCTCCCACGTGCCATGGGAGATAAGCAGTAGCCGAGGTGTCTGCGGTTACAACAGCATGGTGACTGTGAGACTGCTCCGGCCCCTCCTTCTTTCTGCATCAGCTTTTCCTTCAGTGTCCTGAGCGTCTCTGAGGTTGCCCTGACTCTCTTCCCAGATGGAGAGCTCACTCCTGTGAGTGTACAAGTATGAAGGAAAAGATAGGATAAAATGGGCAGAGAGGGAAAGATTAGGGCCTGAGGTCCCTGGGTGGGGAAAACACAAATTTTGGAACAATGCTGGGAGCGGTTGACCACAGCAAACCCCCTCGGGCATAAGGTCCTCTTCTGAATGTAACAGACACCACCTACTTCCCCTCAAGTTCCCCTGAGGAATTTAACAATCAAAACACTTAACTAAAAACAGTAAACCATAAAATCTATGTTATACAAGGGACAGTATGACCATAGTCTGATTCCTCATACAATGGAGTTGAGCAAATCTAGCCGCCTAGAGCTATCAAGCTAATAAGGGTAGAACCTGAGAAGGAATGAGGGGGGGAAGGAAGGGAGGGCTGACCAGAACCTTATAAAGACTATAGGACCCTTGCCTATAGTCACGGGTATTCACCTTGGAATGTTTCCTCTCTGTAAAGAGAGCTTTCCTACTATGCTTCCTTTCTGATCCTGTACTCTAATAAACTTTTGCCTGCTGTTCATTTTGTGTCTACCTCTTCATTCTTTGAAGCAGTGAGACCATGAACCCATGAAAAAATCCTGCAACACAAGGACGTTAACACCTTATTCCTTCAGGGCCAGGGAGTATGTTCATGGTGCAGGAAGAGAACAAAGAAATGAAAATTCACCAGAAAGTACCAGGCATCTGTACTTCAGTGTACAGCCTGCTTCTCCACCTTCAAAACCATCCTGTAGGCAACTGTGGAAGCTGAAACTTCTGACTGAGGATGCATCTCAGAGGCATTACTCATCATCAGGAAACATCATTGCCAAAGGTAGAAATGGCCCAGAGAGTAGGGGTGTGGATTCTTTCCTTGTCTCCAATAAGGACACTCCTTCTTGCCCCTTCCTCTAGATCATTTGCCTTCCTAACCCCTAATGAGTTTCCCCAGTTTGTCATGGAATGGCCACTTTAGGGAAAGGCACCCTTACTGGAGGGGGGGCGGGTAGCGGGTGGTCCCTGCCCAGTGTAACAGTGCTACCTGTTTCTTCCAGACCTTTACAGCCACTGGCTGACCACTACAACTGGCCAACTGTATATAGAAAAGTTGTGTTCCCACAGACCAGACAGCTACTGAAAAGTGCTGAGAAGTTCAATATACCAAGTATTGAAAGATTAGCTTTTTTTCTCCCATTTTTTTCAAGTTTGAATGAAATAAAGCTAAAATATTCTCTCAATCTGCTACTTAATATGTCACTGTTGACAAATTAAGATTAATCACTTTTTTTTGTTTGTAAATAAAAGCAAAATTACTAAATCAAATATTGCAGAAGACAGTTATGTAGGAAAACTGTCGATTTACTTAAGAGTTAGGTCCGAAAGGGAAGAATTCACTTCCACCTCAGTGGAACTGGCAACAAGGAAAATGTTTTCCCTTTCAGATTTGAGAAGGTTTACTGCTAAGGCCTACAGCTGGAATAACCTAGCTGAACAAAGCCTGCTCTTGTCCCCATCTGCTCAGGAAGCAGTGGCTCTGCAAAACCGCGCCTAAGGAGGGCCGCCTTGACTGTATGTGCTGGCTCTCTTCCTCCTTGTCATCAGTACAGTCCCTATTTTTTATTCCCCTTTGGCTCACTTCGATTATCTCCTGATCTGTTTCCCCTAAAATGTCTAAGAGAGCATGCTGTTGTCAGTTTCATATTAAATATTTCCAGGCAGGCACAATATCTGGAAATTATGGGGTTATGGTCATGTAGTGGCGAGGGTGAAACATGATTGCTTTTACTTTGTATTAGGAATTAATATCCATTACTAATCCTGTGTAATAATAAAGTGGCTGGGAAGAAGACATAAAATGAGAAACTGCTGCCATAGAAACTGCCAATGATTCTGCTCTGTCACTGTAGTTTTTTTTTTTTTTTGGAGTTGTGTAAAAGAGCTCAATTTTTATAATTTAATATTAAAAATAAATTACTTTTCTTTAAAAGACTGATTCTATAGCTATGTCTTAATTCCCCAAGATTATCTATCAGGGATAAAACCAAAGCCACTTAATATCCACAGTCTAGGGAAGAAGGCAAAAAGCAACCTCATGTGTGAGGCTCTGTTTGCACTTGAATTGCTGTGCAAATTCTGGTTTAGGTGAGAACCTTGGTAGTTATGATTTTTAGTAGTGTCTGCATTTCATAGATCTTCCATCTCATGCCTGATTCATTTTTGTGTGTTGATATTCAAGCAGGATCTTATGTAAATAATGACACAGGTTAGATATGTAAACAGAAGTACAATGAATAAGCTTGTCATTTTTCTAGTGGTTGAGGATTTTTGATAGCACTTAAAATTTAGTCACTGTGCCTGTGTGTGACTGGGAGCGTATGTGTGTATATACAAGGGGAAGCTCATCACACAGGAAAACGTCTGTTATCCAACAATTTTCAAGCCTGTAGTATAGGCACATACACATCTTATTTTAAAGAGATCATATTTTTCAAAAATTTAAATACTTAAGATAGGATCTTCTATTTTCAGGGAGATTTAAGAAATATTTATTTGGGGTGAATTAAAAAAATTACTCAAGGGGCACCTGGGTGGCTCAGTTGGTTAAGTGTCCAACTTTGACTCAGGTCATGATCGACAGTTCATGAGTTCAAGCCCCACATCGGGCTCTGTGCTGACAGCTTGAAGCCTGGAGACTGCTTCAGATTCTGTGTTTCCCTCTTTCCCTGCTCCTCCCCTGCTCATGCTCTGTCTCTCTCTTTCTCTCTCTCTCTCAAAATAAAGAAACATTTAAAAAAATTACTCAGTATAGAAGCCATTTGATTAATATTTTTCTGAGTCTTTGGGGTCATTTTTTCAGACAAACAAAAAGCAAAAAAATGTGAATCTTTTTATTTGGGAGCAAAGAGTCAATAGTTACCTAATCTTTTAGAAATAAGAGGTAAAATATCTTTGAACCCAGACTACATCATAAGTAGCAAAACTATACTCCTCTTTGACTAGAATAGACACCCCTTATAACCTGGAAGTCCTTCCTCATGTCTAGCCTAAATAGGCCTTGCTGCCACCTCTGCCTTATTTTGCCTCAGTGGTTACAAAAATAAAGAAGATTTACATTGTCACTGCGACATATTTGTTTTTGCTAAAAGCCATTATTAAGTCTTTCCTTTGGAATCTCTTCTTTCGACTAAATAGCCCCAACTCCTTGACCTTTTTTTTTTTTTTTTTAAAATAATAGATTCTATTTTCTGGTTCTTGTATTATTCTTTCTAATTTCTATGATCTTACCACGGGGCTAGCTGGAGAGTTTCCCAAGCTTGCTTAGCATCAACAATACCACTGATATAACTTTTCTCCCCACATCTTTTTTGAAAATGCAGAGCCATAGAAAGAAGCAACGTTCTCTGTTGAGTGGGGACAGCAAGCCAGAGACAGCCCAGAGTACTATTTGGTCCTGGGTTCTGCATGTTTCCTTTGACCAGGAGACATGCTGAGCTTGCATTCTTCCGAAGGCTCTAGGCCACCACCCTCCAACCCAGGTATATAAATCTACAGCTGCTCAAGTCCCTGGCTTGAGGCCTGAGTGTAGGGATTCAGGCAATGCCTCTCTTAGGGCCAACACTTGCAGCAAAGCTGCCCCATCCTCTCCCCTCCCCCTCCCCCACCAGCTTCTTATGCTCATAGAATGCTCTTCTTGGTAAAGAAACCAAGATTTATTCCCTCAGTTCTTTAGAATCTCAGTGCTTCTTTTTTCAGAGCAACATAAGTCTTCCTGCTTTATTTTACTTTTTTTTTTAAACCTGCTTTTACTGGGCTTTTATTTATATTTTCACACTTAAAACAGGAGAAGAGAGAGCCCTGTGGCACAGCAGATGTGTCAGTGGGAAGTTGAGCCTCAAAATGTGTGACCAGCTCCCTCTCCCTCTTATCAGCACTGAAGAGGCTGAGCTCACAAGGGCAACCTGGTCCTGAAAGCCTCTCTGTTGAGTTGATAACCCCACCTCTGAAGCACCTATGTCTGGTAATAAAACAAATTAATGCATCTGCAGGCTAAAAATTATCTATTCCCCTTTCCATCATCAATAAAGCAAACCCATGCAGCCTTCCTAGCTCTTCTTTATTACCTTTATTAAGTTCCTCATGACATTATTCCCCAGTATGGACTGTTAGTACCTCTCCAAATGTTGTCTGGACATACCATAATTTCTCTGTTACAAGTTGCTATACTCCAAGCCCTTGACCTTCAAGTACAAGGACTCTGTTTAAAATATCCAAAGGTTCCACAGGGAGCAGTTTTATCTTATGCAACTATTAGTTGAGAAAGCACGTAATGAAACACTACTCAAACTCATTGATGTCTTTGAATGAATTTTTCTTTTTTTTCTTAAAAAAATTTTTAAGTTTATTTATTTATTTTGACAAAAAGAGAAAGAGAGAGATAGGAGGGGTGGGGGGAGGGACAGAGAGAAGGAGAGACAGAATCCCAAGCAGGCTCTGCACTGTCAGCACAGAGCCTGATGCAGTGCTCGAACTCACAAAACTATGAGATCATGACCTGAGCAAAACCAAGAGTCAGACCCCTCGACTGACTCAGACACCCAGGTGCCCCTTGAATGAATTTTTCTAACCCCAATAGCACCTGCACACCTTTGAAAAGCAGCTGTACACATACATGAGATATGTAATACTGATTTTCTGTAGACAATGCTTAGCAAACCCATGGACCCACACACCTCTTGCCACAACTCAGTCTCCTAGTGGTCCTCAGGATACACAATAGGAACCACTGCTCCAGAGAATATAGACTGACACAAAGCCACTTATCACTCTAAACTCTCCTTACGATCTGGTGGCTTGACGATCAGATTTATTCTGAATTTCTGTCATCTTACCACAGGGCTTGTTTAGCATCAATTATACCACTGATTAAAATCTAACTGATAACTACAAGTGGCGAGGAAAGAGAACATGGACAAGGCACCTGATTACAGCTAATACTCCAAAGACTTCAAGTTAGTATTTTACCTAAATTAAATTAAGCTTAATGTGTATATTATGAAAGAAGGTTGCAGAAGTACATTTTGTTTTTAAATAATCTAATGAAATTCTGAATAGAATACAGAATTCAAATAACATTAGTCTGCTTACCTTTGAGCTTCTGTCTTTAGCCCATCTAATGTTTTAAATATGACAAAGATATCTTTGGAAACTTTTTTATTTGACAGAATGGTCATAAAGGCATTTTATATAACTTTTGCTAACCTCCTTTTTTGTGTCTGGCATTGTGGTACACTTTTTTTAACATAATCTAATTAAACCCCTCAAGCACATATTTGAGATTGTGATCATTACTTATAAGATAGGAGAACGACTCAGAAAAGTTTGACAATTTATCCATGATTGCCAAGCTGAAGTGTCCCAAGACCTAAATCAATATGATGGCAAAGCCTGAGCATTTAAAAAATTTTTTTTTACTTTATTTATTTATTTTGAGAGAGAGAGAGAGAGAGAGAGAGAGAGAGAGAGAGAGAGCAAGCAGGAGAGGGACAGAGAGAGAGAGAGGAAGAGAGAGAGAATCCCAAGCAGGCTCTGCACTGTCAGAGGAGACCCTGATGTGGGGCTCAGGCTCATGAACTGTGAGATCATGACCTAAGCCAAAACCAAGAGTCAGATGCTTAACAAACTGAGCCACCCAGGCTCCCCGAAGCCTGAGCATTTTGCATTATATGAGGTCACAAACTGATTAATTCAGCAAAAAGGAAAACGGTTGTTGCCAGTTCTGGGAAATCACAAATGGCTCTGAAACTAAGCAAGAAGGACCCTGGATTAACAAGGAGGTGGAAAGCTTTATTGTCCAGTGAAAATATCCATAAATTTAGTAAACAGATCTATTCCATTAACATCCCTTATGAAAAAGTTACAGATTAGTAAAACCAGTAAGTCTTTTTCATTTGCCTTCTATGTGCATGGCCCTCTGTTGCCAGCAACACGTAATCCCCCACAAGTAAGTAATTATTTTCAGTGACAGTGAGTATTTTGAATCCTGCCCAAGACTGATCTGTCCACATTCGGAATGATAATGCCGTCAATTAATAGAGATTCTCTACGATAACTCAGTGGGTGTGCACCTGCTTACTCTCGAATGTTTGTTCTCCAGTCTCTTCACCCCACAGACGTTAACAATTAGAAAGCTTATGTGTTTGAACCTTACTGTGAAGACTGAGAGAAGAAATGTGCACTGCCAAATGAGAAAGCAGAAAATGTATGGGCAAGCCCTCAAAGCATGGAAGCCATCAGCAAAACTGTCAGCTCAGAAGTAACGCAACATAGTGGTAACAGACAACATCTTTAAGGAAAGGAAACTGCTATCAGGGAAAAGTTATCTTGTCAAACAAAATTGAGAACTTTTTCTTTGGGTCCAGCACACAACATAAATACATAAGATGTTCTTAGCTTTGCAGACTTGTATCAGACACTTAATCCTAATGCACAGCTGATGACAAGCTACCATGCTGGGCCAGTAAACCTTTCTCCTGCCCAGGTCTCTGAAACAGCATGATAATCAGTCTCTCTGCTACCACACACACTCCGCTATCATTTATCAATCCCTCTTATTTCCAGGCACCATTCTAGGTATCTGTCTTTCTCACCGTTTACCACTCTTTCTCCATTGTTCACATTAAAACCAGAGGAAGGTTTCTAAAACAAATCTGATCATGTTATCTTCCTGCTATAAACTATGGACTTTCCATTGCTCTTGGGATAAAGTTTGAAGCTCCTTAATACAGTTAACAAAGGTGTTTTACAACCTGACACTGGCTCAAGCTGGAGTCATGGGCACAGGCCTTGTTATGTGAGCTTCCTTAGGTCCTTCTCACACATCCCCCCTTGCAAATGTCTAAGACAATGTGTGTCTTTCATCTATGGATGCGTGAGGTGATCATCTGAAATAAAGTGGGTAAATCTCTATACCTGCTTCAGTGCTGTTCATACAGTGAATACTAAGTCACTTTCATGTTTGTCACTTTACATATATGGTTACTCATATTCATTTTTTATTTTATTTTATTTTATTTATTTATTTTTTCAATATATGAAGTTTATTGTCAAATTGGTTTCCATACAACACCCAGTGCTCATCCCAAAAGGTGCCCTCCTCATATTTTATTTTTAATTTTTAAAAAGTGTTTATTCATTTTTGAGTGAGAGAGAGGATGAGAGGGGAAGGGGCAGAGACAGAAAAAGGGAGGTAGAGAATCCTAAGCAGGCTCCCCACTGTCAATACAGAGTCCAATGCAGGGCTCCAACTCATGAATTGTGAGATCATGACCTGAGCTGAAACCAAGCGTCAGACACTTAACTGACTGAACCACCTCAGTGTAGTGCCCCTCATGTTCATGTTTTCTAATAAGAAGTTGAAATTTATTTAAATAATCCTGGAAGACATAAATTTGGGGGTGGACTGTCCTTTTTTTACTTTTAAATTTTTAAAATTGAAGTATAGTTGGTGCACAATGTTGTATTAGTTTCAGGTGTATAACATAGTGATTCGACAACTGTATACATTATGCTGTGTTCACCACAAGTGTAGCTACCTTCTGTCACCATACAACACTATTACAATGAATTCATGTTCATTTTTATCCTCTTCCAGCTTCTCATTTAGAAAGTAGTCCAGGGGCATCTGGGTGGCTCAGTCAGTTAAGCGTCCAACTTCGGCTCAGGTCATGATCTCACGGTTCGTGGGTTCAAGCCCCGTGTTGGTCTCTGTGCTGACGGCTCAGAGCCTGGAGCCTCCTTCGGATTCTGTCTCCCTCTCTCTCTGCTGTTCCCCCACTCACGCTCTGTCGCTCTCTGTCTCTCAAAAATAAATAAATGTTAAAAAAAAAACTAAAAAAAAAAGAAAGAAAGTAGTCCAGACACTGAGAACAACCAGATTTAGAGTCCAAGGGTATTTGAGTAAGAAGATTAGGAGCTCCTGGAAATGAGTGAAGAAGTATGTGCGGGAGAATGGTACACAGGGGACAATAATTTATCAGCCTCAAACACAGAAAATCCTTTCCATTCTGTAAGAGTTATAATAAATAAAAAAGCTTAAATTTATAAGTGTCTACAAATTAATCAGCTAGTCAGGTGAAGAATGATAGCTAAGAGAATTCTTCACAGATATGTAATAAAAATGTTATTCTTACACTATTCTATATAAGCATTTATATGCACTGGTAGGTGGTTCCTTTCTATTTCTGTCACTAATTATGTAACAACAAAGAGATTTAACCTTTATGGTTTTAAAAGAAATGAACTTTAAGGTCGTGTCTAGTTCTAGGTTCAATAACTTTACTGGGATTGTCTTAGAAATGTGTAAGCATTTGTGTAAAGCATATGTGTAAACACAATGAATTCCACAGCTTAATGTCATAGATAATGATCACATTAGCAATATGGTTAAAATACTCCTGCAATTTAGGTGTATAACCATTAGGTGGTAGTACTGTGCTTGTATCATGCAATTCAAGATAAAAACTGAGTTGTATTTGATAAAGGATTTCATATATTTTCTTACATTTCATTGTGGAAGATAACTCTGCATTAAAGAAATTCAGTAACATTTAACAGTAAGGAAAATTCTGGGATTGTTTTCACTGATGGTCACCTTTTACTTTATCCACCGAACATGAGTTTGATGTCAGAAGTCCTGATGGGATGTCCTAAATCTTGTATCTTACTTAATGTAGACTTGTCCATGATTATAAGTTTGGAACTTTTTCTTTTTATGCATCAGCCATGCCAGCCTATTTAGAAATTCCTAGATTTTTTTTAGGTATCTGTGCTTGAAATTGCCTATATTCTATATTGAGGAAGCTAAGAAAACTCCAAAAAGAGGCATGGCAATCTCTAAATAGGAGCACTGGCTCTCATCATGGCCCTATTTTCATTCTTAAGGCCCTAGGTCTGGACTCAAGCAACGATGTACCCTGGTTGTTTTCCCATTTAAAGTGCCAAAATTACCTTTCCTTAGCTCCCATCCATAAAAACAATCTGATGTTAGCCAAAGGTCATTATTCCAACTTTGGCAAAATTTATTCTTGGTGTTTTAACATTCTATCAGATTGACCAAGGAGAAAGTTTTGGGATCCCTTGTATACTATGCTCTGATTTAATCTTCTCTTTAATTCTTGTTCTTTCTCTATTACTGTTTCTGTTTTCTTTGTTTCTAATACCTCACTCTGTATCACACCTCATTTCTCTTCTGTCTTCCCCAAAGCTATTTTCTCTAGAGAACACTATCAGTTTTTGTCTGATATTTCTCACAAGTATTAAATCTTATTACCTGTAACTTTTTCCCTTACACTTACCCTTTTCTTTCAAATGATTTAAGATCTGACTGCCTCCCTAACTTTACATTTTGTTTGAAAACTTTCCCACTGAAATGTTATTTTTCTAATTTTGAAACATCCAAAGATTTAAAATATCAAAAGGATGCTCATATAGAAAGGTCTGTTGAGGATTTTTCTTTTATATATATTTAATTTCATAAGAATATTAAACTATGTATATATATTTTTAATTGCAGAGAATGAGGAATGTTTGTGAAATTAAATGCATTTTTCTCAATTTATTTATATAAAGAAACTGTATATAGGTATAAAGCAGAGGTGGTATATTCAAATTAGCAGATATCTTTAATTTAAAAAAAGAAGATAAATTTATAAAAATTTCTTCAATTCATTTGATTCTCTTCCATTCCACCAGAGTCAATAATCCTAAATATCATTACATATTAATTTACAGAGTTTTGGTTCCATAGCACAAAATAGTTTCCCCTATTCCTTTGTCTCCTGTTTTTGAATAATTCACTACAGCTTGTTGCATCCAACACTATTCAAAAGTCTCTTAAAGTTCCAAAAAGGTTTTCTTAATTTTAGAAAGTCCATATGCTTAGCTTCTGTTGATAAATGCTCTCTAGAGCCATAGTTAAATGGATATGGAAAATCTGACTGTGGATAAAGAATATTCTTTCACATATTTTTAAATGTCTAGGGGAAAATAAAGATAAAAAAATCTGAATCTTGATGATAGAAATGCTGAACAAATGTAGATGGTAGGTTAAGGCACTTGAGGAAGAAAATGTCTTTGCTTGTCAACACATTTCTATTGATATTACTGGTGTAGACTTGGCCATGTTGTATGTTTATTTTCTTATACAAGAAAATATACATATCTATCCAGGATAAGGATGAACTATTATGAATCTGTCTCAATGAGGCAACAAAACAATAGCATGGGAAGATATGAAAGTCACGAGGGCAAGGTTGAAAGAGTAATAAAATGGTGTCAAGGAGGTGTGGACTCAAGCCCTGGCTTAGCCACTATTGGCTTTGTACATGTGAGTCCACCTCTCACTAGGATTCTTCTCTGTGAAGATGTAAGGGGGGAGCAGAGGACCTCATCCTACAGTGGGTTAAGACAAAATAAATGCTGGCACTCAGGTGAGTTTAGAACTAATTTGAAGGATTTTCAGACTATGTTTTTAAAAAGATTAAGTAGAAAACAATTTAGGAGATCTGTCTAAAAATAACAATGTGGCAATGTTCCTATATATTACAATTTCAAGGGTCATGATAATTATTTGTCATGGTTCATTATGTGTACTAATCACTTAGGAAAAGAAAAAGTCTACATATCCTTCAGTGTCACAGCATAAAAGGTGGTTAGAAATAATGAACAGAAAACGGCACTACTAATCCTTTATTCTCTTAATGATGTGGGTTTGGAACATTCCACCTTTTTTTTTTTTAATTTTTTTTTTCAATGTTTATTTATTTTGGGACAGAGAGAGACAGAGCATGAACGGGCGAGGGGCAGAGAGAGAGGGAGACACAGAATCGGAAACAGGCTCCAGGCTCTGAGCCATCAGCCCAGAGCCCGACGCGGGGCTCGAACTCACGGACCACGAGATCGTGACCTGGCTGAAGTCAGACGCTTAACCGACTGCGCCACCCAGGCGCCCCGGAACATTCCACCTTTTAAGTGATCTGCTCTTGAAAAAAAAGTACTTAAAACTCACTTTTTATGAAAAGTCTTTACTTGATTACTTAGAATCCTGCACTAACCTATTTTTGTTAGTTATTGAAGGTTGAATGTCAGAATTTCTACTCCAAATAAAGTAAAATTGTCCTGACTTGCTATAAACTGTTTTGATAGTTTGTTTTGTATCAAAAAAGATTTAAGATGGTATGCAATGTCATAAGAATAGACATATCAAAGAAGTAAAAGAGATAGCCTAGAATAAAATATACACAAAGTTCATTTTACTTACAATGAAAGAAATGTCATCGTTAGCGGAAAAGGAAAGGAAGAGTAAATTGTTGTAAGGCAAGTGTCTGGCTACTTATGAAAAAAGTCTTTCACACCCTTCACCAACAAAAAGAGATTCCATATATATTGGGGATAGCTGTAAATAATAACCCCCCAAATAAGCTTATTCTAAATAAAAGTATAAATGCTTAATTATAGAAAATCAATATAAGGGTGTACTCTTAAAAGCATGCACAAACTAACACAGTAAAAGTAATAAAAATTTTAAGTGTCTATGTGATCTGAAATACACTGGATTTCAGATATATATACTGGATACACTGAAATCCTTGCAAGGTAGGTCACAATCTGGTTGGAAAAAATATGGTATGGTCAACAATGTGATGACAGCTATGTACTATAAAATTCCTCAAAATCTTTAAAAAAAATGTTATGATCACAATTAGTAAATAAGCAGTAAATAATACAAGTAGGAAACTTACAACAAAGGAAAATTTATGGATAAATTGGTTTGACTCAATTAGTAATCAAAGCAATGTAAATTAAGAAATAAATATAATTTATTATCAAAATAATAAAAATTGATAAATAATTTAACATACTGCAGAATATAGAGTACAACTCCATTTTCAAAGTAATTTGGAAATATGTATCATATGTATTAAAAATACTCATACTGTTTGACCCAGTAATTTTACTGATATGAATGCATCCTCAGCAAATAATAGGAGATAAGGAAAAACATTATGCACAGCAAGATTCATTTCACTATTATATGTACAAGAAAAAGAATCTTAAAAAAATTTTTTTAAGTTTATTTAAAGAGAGAGAGCAAGAACATGAGAGCATGAGTGGGGGAGTGACAGAGAGGGAGAGAGAGAATCCTAAACAGGCTCCACAACGTTAGTACAGAGCCAGGTGTGGGGCTCAGTCCCATGAAACGTGAGATCATGATCTGAGCCAAAATCAAGAGGCAGACACTTAACCAACTGAGCCACTCAGTCACCCCCAAGAAAAAGAATCTTTTTTTTTTTAACTTGGAAGATAACTTTATTTTTTATTTATTTATTTTTTTAATATTATTTATTGTCAAATTGGCTAACATACAGTGTGTACAGTGTGCTCTTGGTTTTGGGGGTAGATTCCCAAGTTTCATCGCTTACATACAACACCCAGTGCTCATCCCAACAAGTGAACTTGAGAAACTTAACAAGAAAAAGAATCTTAAGTGTATCGAGGAACGACAATGGTTCCTGAGAATGCACTATTACCCAAATATGCTCTGATTTCGCCATATTTGTGTTTGGTCTTTTATTCTTGATTTCCTTTCTGCTTAGAATGACTGTAATGCCAGAATGTGAAGTCAAAAATTTACTAGAAAAAAAAGAAATTTTGGTACAAGTTGGAATAGTATATGGCTAGTAAAAATGACTTTAGAGAATAACATCTAATATCAAGAGAAAATGCTTTTGTTAAAATGTAAGTGGACATGAACTTATTTGCTTCATAATATATACATAAGTAGACTGACATTTTCCCTTATGTGTCCTTCATTACTCAATAATAAACAAAAAATGCTTTACACATATATTAAGCTAAATAGCAAGTTGTTAGTACTTTTATATTTATCACTGAAAAAAAATATTCAAGGAAAATATTCCTTGCTCTACACTGGTAGTATGGACAGGAGACAAGTTTTTGGTAGTGTAGACAGGAAAGATACAGCCTCATTTTTTATAAAGGCATTGTCAATTGTCAGGTAAAAATATTTTCTAGGAAGTTCATTTAATCTTAAAATTAGTCTTAGAAAAGTTTCCACCCCATTCCCCTATATCCCATCAACAAAGCCATGAATTTCACAGTCTGTGGTTCTCTACTTCCTCACACTTCCAGGATGTCCTGATGTAGCCCTTGCTTGCTGTCAACCATTTTGTACTTCCTTTCTTCCTCCTTTTTCTTTTCTTTCTCTATCTGTTCTCTTGTTTCTACTTTTGTTGAACCCCCAATAACCCTGATAATGGTTCACAACCTTTATTATTTACCAAGTGTCTTCATATGTACTCTCTTAGTTAACCAAAAAAAAGGAAACAGTTTCAGCTCATTGGCCCTCATTTTCTCATAAAAATATCTTCAATAATTCTCACCCTGGTAGAGTGAAATTCCCCGTTATTTTGAGCCCCACAGTGGGCCAGTCTACACAGTTGTACCCTCTTCTACTCCTGGAGTATTCTGTTCTTCTCACCATCACCCAAAAGTGCTCTATTTTCTGCATATTTATGTTTAGTCTTTCATTCTTGTTTCCATTCTGCTTAGAATGACTGTAATACCAGGATGTAAAACTCAAAAATTTACTAGAAGAAAAAAAGGCTTCTGAGGATTTCCTAGCAAGAGAATACCAAAGGAGACTTCCTTTGGAGTAAGTAGTTTCTACAGTACTTGACTTTTCTGTGAATTTTTGACAGATGGCTCAGTGACGATCACACAGCTGAAGGCACCAGTGACTATGGTGGTGGTGGTGGTGGTGTCTAAGAATTCTAGGAGCATTACTGTTTACCATTTGGAAGACTTCTGGAAATATCTGCCACTCTAAATTTCAGCTGACCATAATTTATCATTCAAATGAATACACTGAGAATAGAAGTGGGAGTTATTAAAAATTATACCAGGACAATAACAAGTGAAAAGCAAAACAATTATGGACAAATTTTACAGCTTCTTACTTTGTATTTTAAAAATACAGACTCCTAGATTTCTGACTTTCTGAATATGAATTTCTGCAATTTGAGCCTAAATCTGTGTTTTAAACAGGCTCCTTAGTTGCTTATTAACTGAAGTTTGACAACTACTATTCTGAGATGTTTTTTAAACATGTAGGCATTTGTGATTTTCTTCCATAATCTTCCTCTAACATATAATGCAGATCACCATCAATACATTTTATTGAGTAAACAATTATAGAGGGTGCCTTTATGGCCCAGTACACACACAAAGTTAAAATTTGCTTTCTTTATGACATTTCCAATGATGCATTTATATCCACTATAGCAATCAATTTAAAGACTTGATTTAAATACTGTAATTACAGAACTATTATTTTCTACTATTTTTCAGGGCAATTATATAACATTTCAATTACAATGCGATCTCCTTTACAAACTCTTATTGGCCATTTTATTTTAACTTACTAATAATCTCATTATAATTTAATAGACTTGCTAAGAAATGAACTTTTGGAACTCAAGTCATATTTTTATTGATAATTATTATTTTTGTGACTCAAGCACATTGTTTTAAAATAAAATAAAATGTTCTGCAATGTCCAACTTCTGGGGTTTAGAATTTTTCCAGTTCACCTAGTAAGGACCTCACCAATTTTTCTACTAAATAATTATATTCTCTGGAGTGTATACAAACACTTTCTAAGTGCAACCCTTTAAAATCCTTTGAGAATTGATATAGAATATTTTGAATGTAAGAAAAAAGCCTCTAAAGTACTTTTTCCATTTAAACTGTACATGGGTAATGAATAATTAAAAATATCAGTTAATGTTCCTCCTAACCCTGCTTCTCTTTGGTGCTGTATTCTCTTAACGAATCCTTTACAACTGCATGCATTTTTTGCTTTTTTTTTTCTCTTCAAAAGGTCCTGCTCACCCCACACCCCCCACCTTCCAAAAAAAAAATCACGCTCTCAGTAGCATGCTTCTGAATTATTCATCATATGTATGGATGGCCAGCAATCCTGTCATTTCACACCTCAGCTGAAATTAAAGTAGCACAGTGTGGTGCTTCTCCACCAGGGGTGAGCATCTGCATCATTGTAGAGGTTTTTAAAAATACAAACTCCAGACTCCACCTTGAACCTGTATCAGAATGTATGGATCTGAGGCCCACATGTGTGTGTTCTCATGGGCTTCCTCAGGTGCCAACCACTGCATGTCCTTCATTAAGAAGGAAACCACTGATTGCTAAGAGTGTGTCTAATTACTTTAGAGTTTGGGCTTTAGTTTCCAGTGGAGGATCTAATTAAAATACTTGTCTGACTACATGATAGTTGTGTGACCATATTATTTACTCTCCCTGAGATTAACTGCTCCTCTGAAGTTATCTTATCAAATTGAAAATGTTATTTTTACAGAGAGGGAGGGAGGCAAACCATAAGAGACTCTTAAATGCAGAGAACAAACTGAGGGTTGATGGGGATGGGAGGGTAGTGGGAGTGGGGGATATGGGAGATGGGGATTGAAGAGGGCACTTGTTGGGATGAGCACTGGGTGTTGTATGTAAGTGATGAATCATGGGAATCTACCCCCCCCCCCCAAACCAAGAGCACACTGTATACACTGTATATTAGCCAACTTGACAATGAATTGTATTAAAAAATAAATAAAAATAAAAATGTTAATTTTGATAATCAAAATAAGACAACCAATGTTAAGTGCCTGAATTTCCCTCTATGTAAGACAAATTTTCTTCTTTAACCTTGAAAATAAATGATTTTATGTGAAGAGTATTCTTTATACAATCTCCTTATGCTAGTTTTCACTTAATCAAACAGAGCTGACAGTCTCCATGAGGAATCATAAAAATAATCAACCTTATCCCAAAGAATTGTCAACCAAGACAAAGCTGGAGGGAAATTCATTTTCACCATCTCTTAATATTTGATTTACAAGGAAATTTGTTTTTATAGCCATTCTTGGTTTCAGAATAAAAACCTGAGGCATAATCTTCTGGAACAATTTGTATATCATTTCTAACAAAGATGTTATGACGACCATCTATCAAAGCTCAACACCACTCAATAGCAATTACTATTATTGTAGTAATACCAAATTACTACAGAGGTAACAGTGAGAGCTGTTGGGTTGAATGTCAGAAAAGAAAAGGGAAAAACTTCAAGGCATGGGGTAATTCTGTGTATTCACTTCCGCTTTAAATGTAATATTCTGATCCCATGGGAGAGGTAGGGATGTGTGTAAGGTATGTTTCCTAGGAAGCATCAAAGGTAAAACTTCAAGCATCAGAATAATTGCTTTAACTCATTTGAGTCAATATATATGACAAATTTTAAAGGGACCCTGCTTCTGCCTGGAACGCTCTGCCTGCAGATATTTCCACAGTTTACTTCCTCACCACTTTCAAGTCTTAGTTCAGATAATTCCTTCTTAGCAAGGTCTCCCTGTGACCACTTACTTAAAATTTTAACCCCTTGTTTGCTCAAGTACTATCTCCCTATTCTCTTTTATTTTTCCATAATACTTGTCACTTTCTAATACCCTTATAATTTATATTATGTTTATTATCTCTATCTTCCTACACGTACACACAGATAGTCAGAATATGGGCTCCATGAAGGCAGAGACTTTTCTCCTTTTTCCTGCTGCTGTTTCTTCAATGCCTACAAAAGAGTACCTTGCAGTTGTAATTTGCTCAATAAATACTGAATAATTAAATGAATAAATAGATGGGCGAATGAAGGACTATTCAGTAACGCAACGTGGCAAGAAAATAGGACGTCCCTACATATGGTCAAATGATGGATATTCATCAAGGCTATGTGAAGCAGGAAACTCATCACCTGGGCACTTCAGAGAGAAGTAAGACCCATAAAATGTGGACTGACACATTTGGTTTTGGAGTTGCTTTCACTGTTGCATCATTCCCTGATCCCAAGACCAGATACATGGTTCCTCACATGGTCTGTACCCCATCTAAGCCGCTATGCTCAACACCACCAGAATTACTGATCTCAAGTCAAAAGTTGATCATGACTCTCATCTGCCTAACAGTCTTCACTGACTCTCCACTTTTTCAAGATGAAGTCTAACAAAATGTATAAAACTCCTACTTGTAGTTCTTCATTTTTTCCTCATTATTGCTTGCCCTCTGTGCACCGAGTCATATCCAAATACCTGCAGTTTTCTAGAAGTGCTGTGTTCTTTGTGTATGTACACTTGTTTTCCTTTAGCACTTCTAGCCTATTTATCGGGCCCACACCTGGGATCCTTTGAATCTCAGCACAAGTGTCATCTTCCTTCTCCAAAGCCTACCCTGAATTGCCCAGGATGCACTGTTACCCTCTACCACTTAGCATGGTGAATCTGTCAATTCCTTCTTGTAGTTCTGCCAATTTCATGTTTTATGTAGTAGCCCTCTTTATCTCTCATGTTTTTTGTTTTCAAATTTATTTTTCTGCTTTTAATGCAGTTATACCAACTTCCTCCTCCTCAGTTTTCTTTTTTTTTTTTTTAATTTTTTTTTTTCTCAACGTTTTTATTTATTTTTGGGACAGAGAGAGACAGAGCATGAACGGGGGAGGGGCAGAGAGAGAGGGAGACACAGAGTCGGAAACAGGCTCCAGGCTCCGAGCCATCAGCCCAGAGCCCGACGCGGGGCTCGAACTCACGGACCGCGAGATCGTGACCTGGCTGAAGTCGGACGCTTAACCGACTGCACCACCCAGGCGGCCTGCCTCAGTTTTCTTGGTATGTATTTTCTCATGATTTCATTTTTTAAAATATTATTGTGTTGTTATTTTTAAGTGGGCTTCTTATCATAATATAGTAAAGAAATCTGTCAAGCTTGGTCCTTTAGAGTAGTTTATTTTCACTTATTAGGTTAGCAGTATATTTATGCTTTTGCTAATTTTTTACCTTTTAGCTTTTTGAATTAATTGAATTATGTTTCTTATCTTAGCCTTGTTTACTAGTTTTGGAATTATACTCTTAAATTTTAGTATTTTAGTGCTTACTCTCATTTCCAATATGCATAGTTAACTTAAAGCTTAAATTTAATCAATATATTTACTCTTCTTTTGAATAATACAAGGGCTTTGAACACTTTAACCCTGATTACTGCCACCACCCCCAACTAGTATGCTGTTACCGAAGTTTTCAATTGTTTTGTTTATTGTGCAAATCAAATGCTATCTTTAATCACTTACTGTCAGTGTTTGTTTAGATTTATCTATGTTTATTCTTTTCTTTGCCCACCATTCTTTCTTGCATCTTAGAATTTCCTTTGAGGAAAAATTTCCTTTTTTCTTAGGATACTTTTATTCTGATGATCTCCTTAAAATTTCTTTCCCACTGTTTCTCAGTAGGTTTTTTTAAACACTATGACAATCAGTTATTTGAATTTATTTGCTTATATTTACATAGTTATGTTCACCATTCTTATCTTTCAGACAAGATATGCTTTCTGGGAGAATTTGATTAAAAAATAATTTTTTTAATGTTTATTTTTGAGAGAGAGAGGGACAGAGTGTGAGCCAGGGGAAGGGTAGAGAGAGAGAAAGAATCTGAAACAGGCTCCAGGCTCCCAGCTGTCAGCACAGAGCCCGACGTGGGGCTCAAACTCATGAACTGCAAGATCATGACCTGTGCCAAAGTTGGACGCTCAACTGACTGAGTCACCCAGGTGCCCCTATTCTTTCTGGATTCTGATTAAATGTACCTCTTTCAAAAATTTTCATATTTTTCTTCTTTATGTTGCATTCTGGATAATTTTTTCACATTTATATTCTACTTCTCTAATTCCTTCTTAAGCTGTGTCTCTAATGCTATCTAACATTTATCACACACACACACACACACACACACACACACACACACACACACACACACCATATATATCTAGAAGTCTTGTTCATTCTTTTTTCAGCTATGGTGCCTCGTTATCTCTAATGTTCCTTTGTTCCTTAGCTATATTTGAGGGACCCTCTTTATTTCTTTAAACAGATTTAACACGTCTGTTTTATACTCTGAAATGGCAAAAATACAGTATGTGCAATCTTTAAGGGTCAGATACTGGCATTTGTTTCTTTTGCTGACCCTCACTCATGTTAGCTCATAAGTATAGAACGTGAGAATTCTTGAAGTCCTGGGTTAAGGTGTATTTCTCTAGAGAGGATTTTCTTTTACTTATTGTCAGGGGTAAACTTAGATTTTGGGAGGACACACAATTCATATAAACTCAAGTATACACTTCATGTAAGAGCTGGTTTGCGGTTCTTGGTGGAGACATTTTTCCTCCCTCTAGCAAGAGCTAATGTTGAGACATAAATTTCATTAGTCTCTTGCTTTTAAGAGTGATTTTCCTACCCTATTTTACTATTTCTCTGTGGTAGTTACTCTTAAACATTTTTAGCTTTTTTTGAGACACTTCTATAGTCCCCCTAGGCTTTTCTTCCTTTCTCCTGAATATGTGTGATCTGAGCCCTATGCCACTAGGCATGGGCAAAAGCACAGGATAACACGCCAACTGCCTTATCTTTGGATTCATGATTTGGGCCTTTGAAGAAATCCTTTACGTTCCTGTCAGCTCCGGTATGCGTTTTTTAGGTGATGTTTTAAGAGGAATTTTCAGGGTATCTGTCCCATCATATAGTTAGAAAGGTAAGTCCCTGAGGTGCCTGGGTGGCTCAAAATCTCCTGATTTTGGCTTGGGTCATGGTCTCATGGTTCGTGGGATTGAACCCTGTGTTGGGCTCTGTACTGGCAGGGCAGAGCCTGCTTGGGATTCTCTCCCTCCTCTCTCTGCCCCTCCCCCACTCTCTCTTTTTCTCTCTCTCTCTCTCAGAATAAATAAACTAAAAAAAAAAAGGTAAGTCCTTCGTTCCTTCTTTCAGTATTCTCAATTACTATTTGATGGCATACATTCTTTTGTAATTGTCAATTAAATTTTCTATTTGTCCCAGTTGATTGTGTTCATCCTGGGGGCAGGAACTGTTGTTTCTTAATATATACTAATTTAAGAAATATTCAAAAATATTTATTCAAGAAATATTCAGTTTCTATTTCTTACCATGCCCTGGTATGCTGAATTGGTTGTTGTATATACAAAGGTAGTCTAAATTGTAACAGTGTCTGAACTTAACATGCTGACAATTAAAAATAATAAAAGCTTACATTTGTTGAATCATTTCTAGTTACCAAATGGTCAGCTGTTCTGATAAATGCTTTATATTTATTGTCTCATATTAATTTTCACAATTACTCTCTGAGTTTGCCATTATTATTATTTCATTTTAACAATGAGGACACTGAGGCTGAAAGAAGTGACTTGTATGTGGCAAGAGAAGAGTGTGATAATTATTATGATAAACTAGCCACTACTTAGAAGAGTATCTTCAGGCAGGAACATGAAACTTTTCTAATAATCAGAGCATGAAACCCTTTTCTGAAAGAATTCAAACCTTGGTTATTTTACATGTATCAGACTTTTTAACTGAGTCCTATCTTTGAGCACCTACTTGATGTGGCAATTTATCTCATTATGTAAGTTCTAGGAAAATGAAGAAGACGTACATACCCTTAAAGTTATGAACTCTTGAAATGTATCAAGCTATGACAATAGTAATTGCTATGTAACATATAGTTGCATTTTATTTTATTTAATGACATCTTTTCTGCAGCAATGTGTACTTTATTCAGCCTCACTTGTACTTGACATTTGAAGTTCTCCCAACCCCTGATCATTTTAATCTGCCTTATCGTAGGTTCTAGCCTCTTACATTCTTTGTTTTCTTTACTTCCTTATCTTCTGTGGCAGCCCAGGCAGCTGCCTAGTCTCCTCTTATTCTCACTCATCGCCTACTATATGATGAGTTGCAGCATGAGATTTCCCTGCAGGTAGCAATGGGAACTTTTCTGTTCAGTTGTCTTGTACCCCTGGCCTCTATGCATACACAATGCTCTCTTTTTGATGTTATCTCTCCCCCCTTGCTTGCAAATGCTCTATTCTGATGATTCTTTTTTTTCTTGAGTCAGCTCCATCCTAAGTGTTTGTTTCATTTTGGATTCTTCTTCTTTCTTTTCTTGAATCCTTTAAAAGGTTTTGGCTCTGAATTTTCAAGAGGAGTCTATAAAATCCAACAATGGGTATTTCAGGGATTTTTTTTTTAATGTTTATGTATTTATTTTGAGAGATAGAGAACACAAGCAGGGGAGGGACAGTGAGAGAGGGAGAGAGAGAATCTCAAGCAGGCCTCATGCTGTCAGCGCAGAGCCTGACGCAAGCAAGACTCCATCTCACGAATCCATGAAATCACGACCTGAGCTGAAATCACGAGTCAGACGCTGAACTGACTGAGCCCCCCAGGCACCTCTGCTTCAGGGGTTTTTAATAGAGCATGAGCTCAGCAGGAAAAGAAGTCTTATCAGGATTTTTCACATTATAATTTTGCACTTTGTTTTATGACGACGGTACACCCAGAAAAAAACACATTGTTCATTTGAGTACGGGAAGTATCAACTGTTCTAGAAGAAATGGTGGTGTAAGTAAATAGAGGAAAACATTGCCAGAGGAAAAATCATCTTGTTTAACATTTCAAAAAGTGCAGACAGCATAGATGCTGTTCTTATTTTCAGCAGCTCTAATCAGACAATGATTACCTGGTACACCTTAAGGGTAGAGAAGTAAGATTGGTGAGTCTAAGACTCAAGTGCTGGAAATCTCACAGAAGAGTGGGCTCTTGACAGATCTTAGGCCTCTGATTAATTACAGACCAACAACTGCATGAGTCATAACTTGTTAGTCACATTAAAACTCTATCTAAATCAAGTTGAAAATACAATATAGATGTATTTTCCCTATACATGAAAAAAAAAGCGGCTCCCAACATTAAGGACCATAAAGCTCCTATAATTATGCATACATTGTTGTCAAACTCCCCTCAATTCTTCAGAAAAATATCTCACAATCAGCACAAACCCAATAGAATTCAGGGAAATTAGTCAAACCATCCCTAGAATGTTTGTGAAGTGTACTGATAAGGAGAGAAGAAATGAATAATAGTAGTTACTCCAAAATTCCCAATAGTAAATTAGAAAAGTAATAATTTTTAGAAAAATGAATATCTGAAAGTTAAAGAGAAAGCAAGTAAAAGTATCTACACTTATGAGCATTTAAAGCTTGTTCTCTTAACCACTTTATACAATGTCAGTGCCTTGTGCTTTTCCTAAAGACATTACTGATGGATTCTCTCATTTTACTCCACACATTTGGTGGCATTTTTCTTTATTTTTATGACATCTTATGTATTTAGAAGAAGTTTATCAAGATTTGTTTGTGCTAATTCAGTCTTTTTAAAAAAGAGTATTTCCCAGTTGATGCCTGTACCCTGTTCTGCATTACTAACAATTATGCAAATGAATCTTAGAACCACCCACGTCCACTTGTAACATCAAGCTCCCTCTGTACAGTAGGACTAAAATTCAGAGATTAAATATATCTATAATAGTGCTGAACTTTTAAAATTTAAATTAGTATATTTTGGCTTTTGAAGTGGCAATCATATATTTTATAACATTATTACTTAGTGGGATGGCATACTGTTTTTTTCCCCTCCATTCTGTTCATTAAAATACTCATGTGCCTGGGCAAGCTTCCATAGAAATTCACCTATCTCTATCCTTTTATTTCTTTTGTTGGTGAGTGAACAGTAAAAAAGCTGAAAAATAAAGACTGATTTGCAGAATTACCAGCTGGAAAGAGTTTCAAAAGGTAATCTAATCTATTCCTTGGCTTTAATCCCGAGTAGCATTTTGCTTATATTTTTACTTATAACATTTCTTTTATTCTGCCTGAAGTTATAATTGGTCATATCCTCATTTGTCTCCTTTAGTACACTGAAATCTCTTTAAAGATATTTTAGCTACCTTTCAGTGTCTCATCATGCTTATCACATAATGTTCAATAATTGTTTAAGTGGAACCTAAGATACATGAATTTTTGTCTTGTTTTTAAAAATTTCCAGAGAAAATAATCAGAGATACATTTGAGAAAGAAGTGAACATGAGCTTAAAATGATTTATGCTAGAGTTAAAGTTCATTACTTCTATTTCTGTCCTTCACAGAAATAAAGAAATTAACTAATGTCTAATGTTGAGGGTTCTAAGGGAGATAGACTGGATTTGTGTCCTGTATTCATCAATCCTTAGTTGTATGGCCATGAACCAGTCACTAAACTTCTCCAGGACTCATTTTCTCATTCCTAAGATAGTAATAATAGCAGTTACCTTTCTCAGATGGTTTTCCTAAGAGTTAGATATCATGCAAACATAAAATGTTTAGTGCAATTTCTGATACGTAGTAACGCTCACTCATTAAATGTTGGCTATCATCATTACCATCATTACCATCATTCAGCTGTATTACCACAGTCAATAGTTTCAAATGTAATCGTTAATTCCTTAATTACTTTCTATCCCATAAACCTTGAAAAACTCCAACTGTTTTTTTTCTTTTTTTTGCTCTTGTCATTTGCCCTTTGAGTGCTATCAGTCCTACTATTTAATATTGCACTAGAGGTGCTAGCCAAAGCAATAAGACAAGAAACTGAGTTGGGAAGGTAGACAGAACTGCTGACATAATTGATGGACTTCATAATCTACATACAAAATCTGAGATACTAAAAAGTTATTGATTAAAACTAATTAGACAATTCATCAAGGTAGAAAGATAGACGACCAACCAGTAGTCCTTCTATACAACAGCAATAGCAAAACAGAAAATGAAATAGAAAAAAGATACTACTCATAATAGTGACAATACCTTTAAGGTTACTAGGCATAAATATAACAAAGACATGCATGTTTCTGTGGTATTTATTGTTATTCACAAAGAACCAGCAGGAATTTCAAGCTAGGATTAATGAATGCATAGGAAGACAGTATTATTTTGATATTACCTTTTTCAAATTTTTCTATAAATTCTGTCAATTTCCAAGCAAACCCTAGAAGGAGGTTTTTGGGAGGGGACAAAATAAAAAAGTAATTTTATTATCATATGGAAGTGTAAAGGTCCAGAATTGGACAAGACAACTAGAAAAAAGAAAATATGGAGGGAAAGATGCCCTACCAGATGAAAAATATATTATAATTAAGAATATTGATGAGCATAGGAATAGACAAAAAGCAGATCTGTACAAAAAAATTTGAGAGTCCATAGCCTATTTAAGTTTACATGGATCTTGTATGTTATCAGGAGGCATTATAAACCAGTGAAAAAATAAGAAAGTGGACTAATGGTGATACTGGGACAATTGCCTTTGGAAATGAAAACAAAATGAAATTAGGTTTAATTTGTTATACCATACATAGAAATAAACTCCAAAAGATTTAAAGACCTAAATGTGAAAAAAGAACTTAAAAATCTTGAAAATAAAGAAGAATATCCTTATTACATCAGGGCAATAAAGAATTTATTATATAACACACAAGACGACAAAAAATAGACAAATTCAATACATCAAAATACAAAACTTTCTACCAGACACCACAATGCTAAAAGAGTAAAGTGTCTGCAAGATATATATGTTAACACATAAGACAAATAGTAATATTTAGAATATATAATATCATTTAGAAAAAGACATAAGAGAGAAATGGGCAAGGAAGAGGTTAGGAAATTCACTAAATAGGAATCCCAAAAAGCAGATAAATTTATGAGAAGATGCTCAGTATCATTTGTAATCAAAGCAGTGAAAAGTAAAACAATAAAGAGAAGACTTTTCACGTTATTAGAAGTAGCAAAAATTAAAATGTCTGACAATGTCAAGTACTGGTAAGAATTAGGAGAAATTGGAAGTCTTATATGCTCTTGGTGGAAGTGAAAATTGTGAACCCAATTTGAAGTATAATTTACCAATATTTAGCAAAGTTAAAAACGAATGGAACCTAGAACCTAATAATTATACTTCTAGATATACACCCCAAAGACATTCTTATATCTGGTGACAGAGATATATTTAAGGATATTTGTTTACAGCATTATTTTTAATAGTCAAGAAGTTAGAAACACTCTAAATCTCATGGATCAATAATGGTATAGTCATATGAGGGACTACTGTATACATATAAACATGGGAAGATCTTGAAAACATAATATTTATCTAAAAAATAAACATAAAATGATGATTTACATGATGAAGAGAATATTCAGTTGTATCCGAAGTGAATGTAGGATCTCAGTAATTACATCTCATTACATAAAGGCTAGACATTCTTATAATTTAATCATATAAGTTGATATGGTAACTTATTACATGGCATATTTAGACTGATGAAAAGATGATAGTCTGAAAGGAAAAAGAATGAGATGAAAACATTTATATTAGAACAAGATTTTTTAGCAAAACTTAATAAAATTGAATTTAAAGATACAATAAACTTCATGGAGTTCACATAAATTAAAAAAAAATGTTTCTCCTAGCTCTGTTATTAAGTAGTCATGTCTTAACTTGACATGCCACCATGTCTTTCTTCAATTCTCAAGAGTCACAATCTGACATGCATCTCTGGTAGCTAGATTTTGGTCCCTTTGTTCCATAAAAGGAATCAGGAATCCCTAAAAGTAGTTGATTCCTTCTTACCAAGTAGGGAAAATAAAGTTATACTTGAAATGAGTAGTAAGAAATGCCTTCAAAATGTTGAAAGTGAGAATGCTTTCAAAGATGTCTGAGGGAAGTTTCTATAGGGAAAAATATGCCTCCAGGGGTTGTGCCAATCAGAGCACCAAAAGAAAATAATGATCCTGTCAAAGTCCACGAGTTTATAATATTACTTAAAATAGGTAAATCGTATGAATATATAGAAGCAACAGCATCTATCAATTCCAGTAATGTCTATAGAAAATAGATATATCAACTGAACTATGTAAGTATATTTTATTTTCATCAATCCCATTAGGAAAAATTCAGATGGTAAAAATTTAATGGGGAAGCCATGTTAAAGAGTTGTGTATGAGGTACTAAAAGGAAAATGGGTGAGGGTGACAATTAAGGGATGCCCATAAGACAGGATGTGAGAAACCATTTCTCAGCAACAGACCAATTGACATCTAGCAGTAGGTGTATCATAACAAGAATAACATCCTAATAATCACTGGCTCCGTGGGACCCTATAAGAAAGCACACCCAGGTCCTATGTTTTGGTTTCACATCTCTGGCTAATAATCTAAATGTATAAACATATCAAAGTACTAATTCTATAATATGTAAACTTAATCTCTAATTAAACAGCCATCTTGAGATGGTCGTTTCCTTGGCAAGTAATTTTGCATGGGATGGTATGACAAATGGTGGAACTGATGGAGAAACATACCACATTCTTAGTATTAATACTTTGGTGTTAAGTGCAAGTATAGTAATGATTTGTAATTACTTTGCTGATTTGTATTTGTGCTCTCTTCTTTTTAAAGAGAAATATTTAAAGAAAACTGACACAAAAGACTTGAGATTCTCATTGAAATACTTAGAAATATTTAACTTAACTTTGTGGTCAATGTTTAGATGTTCAAGGCAACCTGATTTCTAGAATCATCCACTTAGATTTATCGAATGTATAAGTAGTGTTTCAATGCTTAGTAAGATTTGTTTTGTTTTGTTTTTCTCGTGAGTATTTGAAAGTATGCCTTCCTGGATGTTTGAAGTGCTTGAAAGAATCAGACATATCAAATTTGTCGTTTTATTTAAAAATGTTTAAGACAGTCTGCTTAACTTTTTAAAAAATATTTTTAAGTATTTAGAGGATTTTAATCTACCAAATGTATAAATAAATTTAATATTAATTCAAGGACAAATACAAGCTGGTATTTTACTTTATTTTGTTTTTAAAGTTTATTTATTTTGAGAGAGAGAGAGTGAGAGCAGCGGAGGCACAGAGAGTGAGAAGGAGAGAGAGAGAGAATCCCAAGCAGGCTCCACAATGTCAGTGCAGAGCCTGATGCAGGGCTTGAACTCACAATCCACGATATCATTACCTGAACCGAAATCAAGAGTGGGATGCTTTAACCCTACTGAGCCACTCAGGCTCCCCACAAGTTAGTATTTTAATGTATTCACAAAATTGTTGTTTTAAAAAAATAAAATTCATATGTTTACTTTGAATTCTTACAAAAACTGAGCTTTAAAAGCTATCAAATCTATCAAAAACAACACTAACAACTCCATATATTGTAGATGGATTATCATATAGATACCAGGAAACATAAAAATGTGACCTGAGGAGGGGAATATAGCAGACATGAAATTTTATCTGAAATGTTTAATTTGTCAATAAATCTGAAATAATCATAACAAAACATTTGTTTATTGGTGGCAGGTACACTGGTGATAATTTTATTATCCATTGTCTTTTCAATTTTTCTCAAGATATCTGTTGTGAAGTTTCAAATAATAATATAGGAAGTACCCAAGAGACCAATAAAAGTGGTGAACTGGACATAGACTTGGGCTATTTAAATAGATTAACTGTGAGGACAATGGCTGGATAATTAAAATTATATAACAAAACATTTTCATTTAAAGCAAAACAGGTTAGCAATGAAAGAAGTAAAATTAGAAGAAAATAAGAATGAAAGAAGATGTCAACATGTCTCACACATTATGACTGATGAACTAACACAGTGACAATCTGAGATTCGCTGTGTTCTTTCATGTAAAGTGGACAAAATAATGTGTATTTGAGTAAAATAGTAACTGGTGATAAAATATATTCTTTTCAATAAAACCTGGAAATAAATCATAAAAGTCTGCAGTGGAAACTCCAACATGGAGAAAAGTTTACTTGCTAAAATCTAAGTGAAATAAAGGATGATTTATTTCTTTGTTATCAATGACATTATTCACAGAGAATTCATATTATTGGGTAAAATACTCAAATTTATTGTGATAAAGAAGTAAGGATCCATTTGAGAGATTCCACATAAAACAAAACTGAGGGATTGAGAAGCCATGGCTGACTTCATTAGGATGATGTCGCAACAATCTTGTAGGAGAGTTTTTGATCAGGTATCGTATTAACTGCCTTAATCATCCACCTTATGCATAAAACAAGGTTCTACGTGCTTTCAGGGTGCTTCTAAAAGAAAAATCATCTCTAACGGGCAAACATTTTCCATTGGCAAAGACAGTCAAAGGGAATGTGCTGCAGGGTCTGCAGGCAATTCCAAAACTGCCATGCTTTTTTGAGGAATTTGTTTTGTACAAATTGATTTTATATATATTTTTCTTTTTTGGTGAACTTTTAAAAACAAGTATTTCAGGTGAGTATATAACTTAATGAAGTACATGGGCTATGGATTCAGCTATGGATTGAATTCATGGCTTGCCTGTAAGTAGTATAGGAGACTCAAGTTTCTTTAGCTGTAAAATGAGAGGGCTTCACTGGGCTGGGAGGCATGACATAACATGAAGTACCTAGCATAGTGTTCATGGCAGATACTCAATAACAGGTAGCTATTATGATTGTGATTGTTATTTTTTATGATATTATTATTCATTTGGCAAAAGGCATGAGAGCTTTGTTTTTCTTCTCATTTAATCACTCCCATTAAACTTGAGAAATAATAAGGATTTCTGTTTTGATTTTAGTTATTTCAGTGATTGAAGTGAAAATAAACTTCCACAAAAAAATCTCATTGTACAATTGTTAAATCATTTGCAATAGATAATTGCATTGACAGACCAGTTAGGTCTCAGAGCTATATTGCCTACCACTTCTGTAACTTTTCTGCCTTAAACTCTCTGGGGAGGATGGTTATATTTCTCTCTTCCAGTGAATGAATGTGTTCACTTTAAAACATTTTTGCGAAAAACAAAAGTCACTAAGCCTGTATTTAGCTTATATAATTAATTTGATAAAATTATTGGTAGGGTGTTTTCCCGAAAACTAAAACTAGGATATTCCTTAACTTTTCCACTTTGAATATAGCAAAGGTGAATTATGTTTTATATTATTAAAATACTTGTCCTTTTAGGTTAGGAGAAGCATTCTCATTTGGGTTAAATAGCTATGAATTTTAATGCTTAAATGATATTATAATGAAGACATTAAATATCAGTTATTTTTAGGTTTACTCACATGTATAATGAGAAGCTTTAATCCAAAGATATATGCTCAGAGTTTATATATCACTGAGTATCATGGTTTATACAGTCTTTTCTCAACTCATACTATCAATATACTTGCGGACTATCATTAAAATTTTGTAAAGGATATATACATAGGTGTATTGGGAAAGCACTTCAAAATATACGTGTGCACTAATTAAAATGTCTACCTTAGAATATTTCTGGTCGAGGGACCTTACCTCATTCTTAGTCTAGGAAGTACAATTGGAGTTTTTCTGGATTATTTTTAATGTACTACATACTACTTCTAACGAGATGCTTTGGAAATATAATTAAGTATGAAGATGGCTACTAATATCATTAAGGAGAAAGTACAGCTAGGCTTTTCTAAGCCAGTTGAACCATTGTGCCAGCTGCCTCATTCAGTAATAAATCATATCTGATATCTGGAAGCAGAAATACCCTGTAAGCATGTTTTTTTCTTTTCTTGGCCATAAAAGTTTGAAGGACTGTATAGAATAGGATTTCTGATAGAGTCAAATCAAGTCTCAATCAGACTGTAAGTACCTGCTGATCTGCTTTTTTTAGTGGGGTTTGAGGTTGTTTTGCAAAATCGATGGTGTGCTTCAGGAAGAGCATATCATGTTTGCAGTGGATATAATACAAAACCATAAACTACAATGATTGTTCTTAAATTACCCAAAGTGAGAATATCTTACAAATCCTAAGAATTATGACAAAAAGCCCCCATAAATATGAGTATTACCTTACATTTTATTTTAGCTTTATTAATATTAATGCCAGAGAGAAAAGATGGATAGGAAACTTTTCTAATTATAAACAATCTATAGAGAATGAAAATCTAGTCTCACTGACTGAAAATAAATTGAAAGCTGTATTAATTCTAGAAGAGTTTAGATTAGCAAAACAAAGCCAATGATGCTAAATAGGCTGAGTTCAAATCCTGAATCTATCATTTACTAATTGTGTGACCTTGGTCTAGTTACTTAACCACATTCGTCTGTAAAACCGGGAAAACAATAACTGCCTAAAAGCATTTCTGAGAGTGTTAAGTGAAATAATACATGTGAAGCTCTTGGAAAAATGACTGGCACATAGAAATTAGTCAATAAATATCAGCTATTATTGCTATTTCAGAGCTATAGTCCCCAATGTTTTGTTTTTTCTGAGACTCACCAGACAGATAATGTCCAACAGGTACAATATACCCTGTTGGTACATCTTCTATAGAGCACCCTTCCATACTGTTTCACGAAAAGTACGTTGTAATGCAAATTAGCAAGAGTGACATTATTATAAAGATAACTCTGAATCTGTTCTAACTTAAAATAAGAAATAATTAAAAACTTCAGTACTTAATTTAAGTAGCAGGTTAATAACAACACATGTCACAGTATATTATGACACAGTTGTGCTGAGAACAGTTCTTTTAGGAAGTAAAGGGAAGGGAGAGAGCTATGTGGTGAAACAGAGGCTACAGTTTTGGATAAGTCTATTAAATGAAAACCAGTTCCTTTTCCATTCATCATCCCTCCATCTATCTCTCCACCAGGCCATCCACCTATGTATCCAACCATCCTTCTATCTATCAAATATTTATAGAAAGTCTACATGGGGTTGGCAATACTGAAATATTTCTCTGGAGGCCTAGGTTTGTTTGTTTTGCTGTTGTTCTTTGTCTATTTTTGGTTTTGGTTTTTACTCTTTGGGGGAACATTTCATCCTGGCAGAAGGGGGGTAAGAGTAAATTTCTCCTAATACTCTCAAAATGAACTTTCATCTCTTCAGTGCTCTGTTAAAAACAATCTGATGTTGCAGATGAATGCCTGCCTAATCCCAGATTCTAGATGGAAAGTATTTTTGGACCAATATTCAGAGAAATGAGAGAGAGAGGAAGACGTATCTTTATGGACAGAATCAGAGTATGTTTCATGGAACCTGGGGCAGTTCCTTTGATTTTTCTCTGGCTTTTATTATTCTGTATTTAGTGACCCATCAAGGTGGCTTTTAAATTAAATTCTGATGAAATATTGTTCTTTTGGGGTTAATATGGCAAGTATAATTTAGAATATTTTTGTTTAATTTTGCTAGTTCCTGATACAGGGGCATTATTATACTCAAAGTAAAATAAGCCTTTAACTTTAGTGCATAGCTACTTTTTTAATGATTCCAGCACATGTTTATTTACCAGATTAAATGATGGAGTTGGCAGCCATCACAGTATTTACTATATAAGTATGTAAATCTATTACAAAGAGTGAGATATAACAGGAAAGGTAAAAGCTATAGCAATCTATTTCTATTTGTTTCCCAGAATTTCCTGCTAGGTTTTACACAATCAGTAATAGTATGTTACATGGTCAAGTAAAACATCAGAAGTCAGACTATAGAAGTAATGCATATTTAAATTACTTCTTTTTCCAAATTAAAAAATAACTTAATTAAGAAGTCTTGTTCTTGGTGCTGTGGGTTTCTTTTAAATGAGGTTGCTAGTTTTTTTCTCAAAGATGTCTGGTGATAATTAAGGATACAGTTAGTAGAATAATTAGAACTCTGCACTTAGTACAGGGGATGCTCACCAACTGTAACTATCACTGTGTGTAAAGCATTGGTTAGACCAACCCCATGCCAAAGTGTGTGAGTCCTCAGGGCATCTACCTGGAAGCTAGAAAACTTGTTCTTTTCAAGAGTATTGCTCTCAAATACCTAAAACATAAAAGTAAAAATTAACATAAGAGAAAACTGAAGCAGCAGAGAAATAGAGACCATCCTCTTCTGTTGAATATTTGACTTTAAAAATCTACATAGTATACAAAGATAAAGTATAGTCATTATGAAGATATACACAAGAAATCTGCATTACTGGATTATTTGTACATTATACAATTTTTTTTCCTTTGGGTAAGAAATTTCCACCTGGTTACATGTTAGATATCTTTAACATGAATTACATGAGTGATGTCTTCAGTGCATTATAATGAAGATGAGGAGTTTATTATATTTTTTGCCAAGCTTATAGGGTACCTCAGCATGAAATATTGAGTCATAAAATATGTCACTGGAATAGCATAGTATCCTAATGTCGCTGTAATCACAACAGAAATCCAGTTATCTGGTTACATAATGTAATAATTATACCATGATTCTAAATTTTAATACTTAAAAGAAAGCAGTCAAATAATATAATCAAAATGCCAGCAACTCAGAAATAGTTGTACTTCACAGTATGAGTACCAGCAGGTAAAATTCTGATATGGCCATTTTGATGCCATGGACTCTTCAGTGCAGAAATTTTGGCATGACACAAAGAGCAAACCATTAAATTCTTAACTTCTTAAAATGCCATGTTCTTTGCACAAAGCCATCCACATCCTCTCCCGGACATTCACCACATGCTAGTGCATGATCTGTCCTGAAGTCATGCTGGAACCCATGTCTGGCCTCACTGTATGCAGAATATCATGAAGGATGGCACAGAATGGGGAACACTGCTTAACTCGTTACTTGAAAATATCATCCCCATCAATATATTTAAAATTTTTTTTTACAACTTGAAGTGACTGAATTTCGAAAAGGCTGTGTCAAAATGTTCTGTTCTTTACAAGTGTTATGCTTGTAAAAGATGAGCAAGGAAACCTACGGAAGAAAAAGCACTCCTGCATTTAGTTCAAGTACATGTAAAAACGGAAAATCTAAGTACGAGGGACTCCATACATTTTTACAGTATCAGAGTATTTAAGGACTGGAAAATACCTCAAGAAGCCTGTGGTTTTAACACTGACCAGATACTCAAATGTTCCCCACATTGGCTGGTACCCCAGTCTCACAAGGCTGCTCTCCGGGCAAGTCACTTGACCCTCCCCTGCGACGTCAGTAGACCCCAAGCTGAGCTTTGCAGATGGTGAGGGTAACAGGAATCCTGGTTCCTGGTTCCACACTCTGGAAGACTGGGTCTCATCACAAATCCCACTCTGTAAGTGAGCACTGCTTTGAACTGGGTATTTTCCTTCTATCTGAGACTAAGTCTCTACCAGATCTTCACTCTCAAAATGGTTTCTTGTGCATGCATCTCTATTTTCATTATCTTTCTTAGGGAATGGGGGCTACCTCACTTTCCTCAGGTCCCTCAGAATGCCACCTGTTTCATAAAAGTAGTTTTATTTTATTTGTATGTTAGAGCCATAATTTATTTATCCATATATTCTTCCCAGATTGAGGAATTAGCCAGCAGTGGCAACTGAGTATGTCTATGAATGCTTTGCTTTAGGGCCTTGCAGATTATGATAAAGGGTTAAAAACAGTATTATTTTATTTTAATTTTAAAGTTTATTTATTTGAGAGAGCAAGAGAGTGAAAGAGTGAGCAAGCGAGTGAGCGGGAGAGAGAGAATGAGTGGGGAGGGGCAGAGAGAGAAGAAGAGCGAGAGAATCCCAAGCAGGCTGCGTGCTGTCAGCCAGCAAAGAACCCGACATGGGGTTCGAACTCACAAACTGTGAGATCATGACCTGAGCCGAAACCAATAGTTGGATGCTTAAATGACTGAGCCACCCGGGTGCCCCCAAAGTGTTTTATTTTAAATTGATTTTTATATTTTATTCATTAGTTAGTTAACATACCCTTTGCCTAACATAATTACTATTTTGTTGTTGTAGTGATTTACTCTCTCAGCAACTTCCAAGTATACAATATAGTATCATTAATTATAGTTACAATGCTATATATTAAATCCCAGAACTTATTTCTCTCATAATTGGAAGTTTGCATCATTTAACCAACATTGCCGCAATACCCCCAAATCCTAGCCCCTCGTAACCACTGTTCAACTTTGCTTCCATGAATTCAGCTTTTTCAGATTCCACATATAAGTGATATTATACAGGTTTGTCTTTCTGTGTCTGACTTATTTCACTTAGTATAATGCCCTCAAGGTTCATTCATGTTGTTGCAAATGGCAGGATTTCTTTTTTTATGGCTTAGATAATATTCCATTGCATATATGTACCATACCTTCCTTATCCATTCATTTGTCAATGGACACTTAGTTTGTTTCTATGTCTTAGTTATTGTGAATAATGCTGCAGTGAATATGGGAGTTTAGATATTGCTTCAAGATCCTGATTTCATTTCCTTTGGATATATGCCCAGAAGTGGGATTGCTAGATCATATGGTAGTTCTATTTTTAATTTCTTGAGGAAACTCTATTATTACATTACTGCCAATAGTACACAAGAGTTCCCTTTTCTCCACATCTTTGTCAGCATTAGAATACCCCCTTTTAATGGGAGCTCTGCTACCTCCAGACATTATCTTTCTGATATATAGGCTGCCATCCATTTAGCTACACTTCTAGGCTTTCCTGGTTCCAGTCTTTCTCATGACCATGCTCCAGCTGTCTGTTACTTTTTGCTGATCCTTCTTGATACTAGCTCCAGCTGCTACCTATCACAATACTCACTGAATGTAACATGACACCACCTGCCTGAATCCATTTTCTCCAATTCCAGCTGGGCCTACTCTCTCAACAACCACTGCCAGTGTTGGAATAGAGGCTCAGGTCCTGTCCTTCCCAGACTACTTTTGGTCATTATGCCTCTCTCTATCATGATTAGGATGCAATTTCTATTAAGTGGTCATTCAATTGCTTGAGCCTTAGAGGTCCAATGACCCATTAGTTTTTGAGGGAGTACATTTTATCAATTAAGACCAATGACTAATAGAAATATTTTTATTATACACACTTGACATCAGAGCCTACATAACACACAGTGCTTGCTTTTGTGCCTGGTTCTGCCCTGTTGAGTCTCAAAAAACAGGTCAAAATGGCTCTTTCACAAAAGAATTCTCCAATTATTTGGTGACAGCTACTCCATTCCCTCTGCAGGTTTTTTCCCCCCTTTGGGCTAAACATCCAGGTTCCTTCAATTATTCATCTTCACAAATGTTGTCAAATCCCTTCACTCTTTGTTGGCTCTTTTTGGAACATGCTTCCATTTACCTATATTTTTCTTTCAGCACACTCTAAACCAAATTCAGCAATACTCTAGGTGGGTTTTTACTGACGTAGAGTGCGGTGGAATTCCAATTCCTCTTGTTCTCCAACATTCTGTGCTTCTTTTAAATTAATCTAAGATTGCAGAGAGTTGCAACAGGCTGGCAAGAGAGACTCTGAGCTTTAATAATAAGTATTCTAAGATAAATAACTATCAAACAGAACAAAACCAAAACTATATTTTCTTGAGATCATTTTTTAAAAAAGGAGTATAGAGAAAGTTACTCTGAGAAGGCAAAAGCTAAGTTGATTTTGTGTAATAAATCTAATTAGATTAAGGTTCAGTAACTTATTTTCCTCCATAAAGTAGATGCTGATTTACATGCATATTTTCAAACTATCTTCCTTCAAGTCTGTGTACACACATATATTTATCATTCAATTATTAAAATAATATGCAATCTGTGCCTCATATCAGTTGTAGCAGTGTCAGAGCTTAATGGGTTAGAATAATTTCATAAAGGCTAGACAGAAAAACATTCAAATATACATTGGGAGCAGATAATTTGAGCTCATACAGACAAAGGGGAGATGGTAAAAATGAAGAGGTTTATGTAGTTTTCTATATTAGGGAAGAATCTTCTAATTATGCTTTGAGTGGTATTGAAAATGTTGATGATAGAGGTCATGAAGTTCAAGGTCCTTCAGCAGGGTGGTTAGATCATGGCAAAGACTGAAATCTGAAAACCGTTTCTGTGTTTTTAAATTAATCAGCTGCTTGATAATTTGGATGCACCGCAAGTACTGAATTAGATTAAAAGGTCCGAATAAAATGTGCTTTGGAGGCAAACCTATGCATGTAACTATTTACACATATCCGTATCTTCTTTTTCGGCTTTTTTTTTTTTTTTGTAGATAAGATCCTAATAGAGGAGAACCAGAAGAGATATGGCTGAAATTAAGAAGGTGGAGGAAATGAGAATCAGCATGATGATTCGAAGTGGCATAATAAAGGGGTACACAAGGAGATTCCAGAGTCAGACAGACATGGTGTCAGTCTTGACTCTGTCATTTTATAGTATGTGACATCTGGCCAAATTATCCAATTTATCTGACTATTAGTATTCCTGTATGTGAAATGGGGTTAATAATAGCTATTTTGAGGCACTGTTGGAAGAACTAAGATTATATTATGTAAAGCTCTGTGGATAGATATATGTTCAATAAAAGGTTTGTTAGTATCTGTATATCAGGAAAACTGACACAGGCAATAGGGTACCAAGAGTGACTAAGGAGTGGACAGCTGGGTTTAGATCTTTACTTTGTAATTTTTTTTTTCAACGTTTATTTATTTTTGGGACAGAGAGAGACAGAGCATGAACGGGGGAGGGGCAGAGAGAGAGGGAGACACAGAATCAGAAACAGGCTCCAGGCTCTGAGCCGTCAGCCCAGAGCCTGACGCGGGGCTCAAACTCACGGACCGCGAGATTGTGACCTGGCTGAAGTCGGACGCTTAACCGACTGCGCCACCCAGGCGCCCCTTTAATTTGTAATTTTTATTTGGACCCAATGCTGGTTAGAAACACCAGCTTGCATTCTTTCATTTTAAATGAATGTTCTTTGCAGTTTCCACTGACACAGAGTAGTTGTGGATACCAGCCCTCCTCTGAAGAAAAACAATATTTCTCTTCCCATTGTCCTGTATTAAAGATCCTGGGGACTTGAAAGCGCCTTATATTCAGAAAGTGAAAGGGCTGCTGCACATTGATATGAGACTTGGAATCCTCCTGGATGAGGGTACACATGCATAGAAGACATTATTAATAATCTCCAGTTGTCAGTTGCAAAGCATGTAGCCAGGAACTAAGTAAATGATATGGCCTAATTTCAACACACTATTGGCTTTGGAATTGGGGCCAAGTTTTCCTGACATGTCTCCAGCTGGCATCCCAGTAGTGCTGGTTTTCTGGATGGCAAAACATCCTGTTCAGGATCCCTTATGATCAAAAGAACTCAGTATGGGATTATCCTGTCAAAGAGTTGATGCACTGAATCTTACAAAGAGTAGGATTGTGACATGACCCTGAGTCAGGTTCAAGATCTTGTAGTGAATCCACCAATTCCACTTAGTTCCTTTAATTATGGCAGATGAGGGAGATTCTATCTATGAGACAGTTTGCCTATAAGTTTTTGTATTTTGACCAAGACTGTCTTTCTGTATACATTTTCATAATGACCTTTTGACACTTGAAGTAGAACACATCTGTTTGAATAACATCAGAAAGGAGAATGGCAGAATGACAATACAATGGCATGAAAAGAAGTTGAGATTCAGATCCAGAGGATTTGGGATTCAGGTCTCGGTTTTCACATAACAACATTTAAGTATCATGGTAAAGTCACTCCACTACCTTAGACTTCAGGTCCTCACCTACAAAGTATGGATTATGATATCTACCTCCAAAGATGCTGTAATGATTAAGTGAAGGAATATAAGTAATGTAATGTAGAAGGCTCTTAACAAGTGTTTCCTGGATCCAAGACATGAAATATTGCTCATGGGGTGGTTATCCAAATAGCAGAAACTTTATTAGCTGCTAATTAAAACCATGTTAAAATACAGATTATTGACTCAGATGTGAAAAGCTCTGTGTAATTCTTAGGACTCTAGCTTTTCTGCTTCCATGAAGTACATTTTAGTTCCTCTGAATTAGGGTGTCAAACACCAAAGACAAACAAAAAAAACAAACCTAAAGTTTTTTTATTCAACATTCACAAAAATAAGTAAATGAGAAAGAAAGCTAAATAATTAAACTTTCAAATGATGTTTATCTGTAAGTATGTAGGACTGTAGCATTTATATTTTTAAATTAGTTAAGCCTAAAACTTCACGAAGACTTTTGGGACTGTGTGTGTGTGTGTGTGTGTGTGTGTGTGTGTGTGTGTGTACCTAAATTAGGTATTCATGCTATTACTGATAGAAACTAGCATTTTCAAATAATTCCACATGGCTCCATAATGTCAAATTCATTCAAGCTTTGGCTACTGCTAACATTTTCATGTTTAATAAATGTTACCTTATGAGACTATCAGGCTATTTTGCAAATCACCAAGCTAACATTGCAGGAAAAAAACTTGAGATAAAGAAAAGACAAGCAGCTTAACTAAGGTCAGGTACTGACCCAGATTTTCTCAGTGAGCAAACACTGCTTCTGGGGAAAGAGTTTGGCATTCTGGAATTGGCGTTAAGTTAGTAAGACTACTAGAATAATACTTAGTAATTTATTACACATGCATACTAAGTAGCTCTGTTTCTTGACTAATACTGATAGTCCATTAGCATTGAAAGTAGCATTCATGGGACATAGAAAGGCCAGCACGTGTGCTGCATTTCCAACAGGTGTGGAGTACAGGGAAAGGGCACAGTAATAAGGTCGTGTAAGTAAAAGTAAAGCATATAGGAGAATGATACGTAGAGATACAAAAATTTATGACATGGACAGCAGGGTCAGGACATAGTTTTGATATTTTGGGGGTACCGAGCTACTTATAGGAGGGCTGTGATCTCTCTGCAATGCTGGTTCTAGGTAGTTTCACCATAAGCATCTTTCCTCCAGCATTTTTTCCGCCAACACTTTTGCCTCATAACTAATTGGCAGTAAGGCAATTTTGCCATAAAAGGTAAAATCACAAAAAAATAAAAGAGGAACATTCATTTAGAGGGACATAATGAAACACGAAAAATGAATAAAAAATTAAAAAGATTTATTGCAAAATATGAAATATTTAAATGTTTTTAAAATGTGTGTAAATTCATGGCAATACTTCACAAATAACTGATTCTATTTTGTGGACTGAACCTAAGTGCTAGTCTTCAAAGTCTTTTGTTCTTAGTGTTACACATTTTTAAAAACATCTTTTTGTTTGTTAATTCATCAAATTGGCATCACAATTTTTCTTTTTTTGCTAAAATTTCTTCCTTAGAGAGTTACCAGTTTTCAAATACTAGGATGAATATTTGTAACTGAGCTTTGTTTTGTGTTGTGAAAGCCTTCTATGCTGTTGTCTGTTCTTGGTGTATTGTCACATTGGAATGTTGATAGATATTCCAAAGTTCTATGGGAAATGTGGGTTCAGAACTCTGTGCCACTGTATAGACCATTATAAGGGCTAAGATTTATATAATACAAAAATAGGAATATTGCCTCATTGGAGAAATGAAACAAACTGTCAACCAGTTGATGAAACTATCAAACTTCCAAACCACACTGTCAAACATTTATTTTTTAATCTTTTATAGCAAAATTACCTTACACCCAATTAGTTATATGGTGAGAATGTTTGCATGAGAATGCTTGCGGCAAAGATGTCTATGGCAAAGATGCTTACAGTAAAAATACTGGACATCTGCAAGTCCACAAGAAGGAGACAAATATGGGCTGAAATGCTAACTGTTGCTACCAGGCAGCTGTCATTCCCCTAGTAGGAGAAAGTGGTTGTCAAGGAAGTTCATACTTTTATTATTTACTTACAACACACAACACTTGTAATTATTTGTGCAATATAAATTGAAATATCTTGTATTTTCAGCTGTAATTTTTGATGTTACCCATTTTCAACTGTAGTTTGAAAGAAATTTATTTTTTTGAATAAGAAAACACTTAAAAAATTTTAAAACAATACTCCAAAGAAGTATTTGTGACAGAAATTCCTATGTCTGGAGGGAACTAATGACCTACTGTGTTGTCCAGGTAGAAATCTACCAGTCTTCTCTGGGTCTACCTATTCCATCTTACTTATCATTGAGCTATTAAAAAATGGTTTTTAATATTTCTCAGAATAGCTGTCTAGCTGGCTCTCTTAGCGGCTATATTTTACTTTCCTTAAGCCCTCTAGACTGCTTTCAATAAAATACATTGGATTTAAATGAGAAAAATTTTGAGCAATCATATGCAAAATTAGGAATTTAAAAATGTAAATTTTAGGAATGCATTAAGAGAAAAGACAGTTGGATCAAAGAAATACTTATTTCTAAATTGGGTACATCTATGGTATTAGCATGATACATCTTGCCTACTGAGAACAGACTACTTTGACCCTGTTTGTGTTGAGCCATCTGGTAATTGCCCATAAGAATTAACACATAAGGGGAGTTCTGGAAAAATTGTAGTCTCTTTGTGACTATATAGTATGGGCATACAAACAAGATCAGAAAAAGGGTGATTTCTTAGTAGGAGTCTGGGATCAGCTTTTCCTGTATTTACATCTAGCCTATTTAAGATATATTTGCTTGCTAAGAAATATATCCTCTGCACATCATAGAGTATGTTTACGCACACAAAATCAATTGAATCAATTAATCTACCATAAACCACTTTCAGGTTTTCAGCCTATGTTGTCCAGAAGATAACACCATTTCTCTTTTTTGGCTCTGTTCCTATGAATAACAGTGCAAAGGTATTACCTTAAAGAAAAACAAATAAGTATTACTATCTATCTTTAGATATAAAAAAAGACATTGGTTAGATTTGTTTTTCTCTAGCCTAAAAGAGTCACTAGATGGTTGCCAGAACACTAGAATAAGCTTATGAGGTATTCTGGAAATTAGTAAAAATCTTTTTTGAAAGCTATTTGCTTAGAGATTTGAAAGTCATAGAAAAACATAAAAAGAAAGACTACAGGAAAAGAGAGGCTTCCAAGCACTATGTGAATCACAGTGAGAAAGCAAGCCATTTGCTATCACCCTTCCTTGTTCAGTTATTAGTATATCTTAAGAAGATTAAAAACACTGAGTCAACTTCCTTTTTAAATACAGTAGACATGACATTCATGCCAACCTACTCACTCCTCCTTAGAGAATTTGACTTCCTACTCCCCCCAAAACAGTTCTAGCCCATGACAGGACATTCCACAATGAGCCCCGTCACAACTGATTGGATAGAGGTGACAAGTGACTTGATCTAGGGAGTGAGAGCTCTCTCTGAGGAATTTAGAATTGGAACGTACGGACAGGAGTCAGTTGCTTGCCTGTAGGGGTTTGGTCTGAAAGTTCATGTAGGGTCGGAGCCAAACTTAGCACCACCGCCAGCGAGAACTACACCCAAGCCCAGAGACCTAGCAGGGCTGGGAAGTCACGAGCAGGGAGCAAAACTGTTTTGCAGAAGGGAGGAATGTGAAGTAGACAGAGTGAGAGGGGCAGTAACAAGATAGACTCCAGGAAAGAGGAGTTCCTTGCGTTGATTTAAATGAGTTTTTATACTTGACCACTGGGGGTGGATCCACATTTTGTGAGGCCTGAAACATATGCCATTTTGGGAGTATTCTTTCAGAAGATTTCACAATTACAGTTGAGAATTCAGTACAGGGGTCCATGAAGCTGAAGTGAGAGGCCCTGAAGCTCAAACTCAATCATTTGGCCTTCATCTCTACTCACAATCAGGTCATTTCTGAGGGAGGTGTCCAAAACCACACTGAGGGGGGATTTTCTGCAGCACGTCAGAAGGAATCGGGACTGATTTATAAGGGAATCTTTCTAGAGACCCCTAATTAGGGACATTCTGGTGAATCCTTTCTTCTGGCTATTCCATCTTTGGAAGTGTACATGCTCTGGGGATTCTGAGGGCAACACCCACCAATTCGTTCTCTAACTCCCCACACATTTCACTGGTCCTCCTGCTATTTCAATTTTGTGGCTGGCCCTCTGGGAATTTACTTGTGTTTTAAATTATCCTTTAAAGGGATCTCTGATGCTTATTTTCTGTATTTGGAATTTTGCTGGTTGGTTTGCATAGTTAAAACCATCTGCTTTCTTCTTGAGTCATTATTAATAAAAAGAAAATTCATGAGGCACATGCTGTTTCCCTGTCTGGCTGGACTTCATTCTAGTCACATCCTAGAAGGATTTCAAATGGATTCATGGCTACTCTTGTAATCCTACAAGCCCGAGAATACTTTAGGAGACTGGGTAGAAATACTCGTGTTGCTATTTGAAAATGAGAGCTCTCAACCCTGATCTATCTAGGACACTTCAGCTAAACTTCTAACACTATGTATGTCAATACTAACATCCAAGAAATGGACAAAAAGTACAATTAAAGGGAAACTACTCAGAGTGGAGGATGGCCTCTTTTGTCTACCTCTATCTCCCAACACACATACACACACACACACACACACACACACACACACACATACACACACATATACACACACACACACACACACACAGTCATAAAGGGCAACAGTGAACCAGAAACACATTAACACTAAGACCAAAAAAAAAAAAAAAAAAAAACAACCCCACAGGAATTAAATTCATATCCCAATGTATGAAATACAATAATGTTTTTGAAGGGAGAATTTTATACATGGAAAAATGGATTTTTTTCCAGGGAAAGTGGATATTGCTTGATTAACATTCTGACAGTAGAAAATGAATAAACTGATTCTCTAAATTTCATTGATCCTGAAAATTTTTAACAAAAGGCAAAAAATAATATATATATAATATATAACATATGTAATATATATTATATATATAGGGATAAGCTAATTTTTTGGTAGTATGCTAAGTGCTTTCCACAAATTGTTCCAAAAATCTTCAGAACAGGTCTGTATTAGTGTCCCCATTATTTGACAGATGAGGAAACTGAAGCTTAGAAAAGATTAAGTAAGTAAGTCAAACTCGCACACTAGGTAAAGGTGAAACCAGGGCTCCTATTCCTGTATGTCAGGGCTTTTTAAAAAACATTTTCCCCCAAGGAAGACTGAGCACTTTGTAAAGGTCCTATTGAAGTGATCAGATTGGGCTGCAATTTAAACAGGATTGGGTTGCAGGTATTTGCATGTTTTGCTATCTCGCAGGTGAAACTTCAGAGGAAGACATTTTGGATAGAGTAAACATGGGGGTACAGCTGGGGAAGTGTCACTGCATGTGTGACACTTACCACTATGAACCTTGTATCATTTGTATTTGAGTACTTGTTTTTCTTATCTCTCCACTAGGCCTTGGCTTTTCAGAAAAGGGCATTGTTTTCCCTTTGGCGTCCTGTCCTGTATCTTACACAAAGAAGATCAATATTTACTGATTGAGTGCTGAGACAGCAAAAGGAAAATGAGATTTTTTGATCAGTAATATTACAAAATTATAAATAAAGAAGAGAAAGATAAATGAGTATTTAAAAATCAGGACTAAGTGAGGAAGGCAGGCACAAAGATAAAACAAAAAAAAACAAACAAAAAAACAAGTACAGAGGTGCCTGGGTGGCTCAGTCTACTAAGTGTCTGACTCTTGATTTAGGCTCAGGTCATGATTTCACAGTTCTTGAGATGGGGCTGGTGCTGAACAGTACAGAGCCTGCTTGGGATTCTGTTTCTCTTATATCTCTGCCCCTCCCACCGTGCGCGCACACACATGGGCACACACACACTCTCTCTCTCTCTCTCTCTCTCTCTCAAAATAAATAAATAAAAAAACACTATGGGGCTTAAATATTTTAGGAGAATCAAAGATAAAATCGTATTGAAGGAAGTGATATATAATGCAATTAGTTTGAAAGAAACACTGAAAAAATGTAGGGAGAACAATTAGAAGTTATTTGCCAGCCATTTCTATACATTGGAGTAGAGTTAATTAAATAAATTTTGCTACCCATGTTTACAAAAAAAGTATTATTTGATGATTTTTTTTCTTACAGCACTATGTAATAGGTGGGTGTATGTAGTTAAAAGGAAAACTTTATTATCATAGACTGTATTACAATAAAACTTTATTATCATAGGAGAGAGACTTGGAATTTTTTAACGAGAGAGTTTATACATTCTTTGAGTATATCAACCTTTTAAATTTATGTGGCATAAACATGAACAATTTGAAGAAAGATGGGAATGAGAGAACACCTTAAAATTTTTTTTGAAATAAGTGTAGACTTACAGAAGTTGCAAAAATAGTATTGAGAGGTCCTATGTACCCTTCACCAAGGTTCTGCTAATGTTATCTTAAATACTATAACACTTCATCAAAACCAAGAAGCTGGTGTTGGCACAATAAAATTAACTAAATTACAGACCTTACTCAGCATTTTATGCTTCTTTGAATGTGTATGTATTATTTTATGGAATTTTATTGCATGTATAGATTTGTGCTACCACCAACACAATCAAGACACAGAACTGGAGAAAAAAAAATTAAAAAAAAAAAAAAAAAAAGGGCGCCTGGGTGGCGCAGTCGGTTGAGCGTCCGACTTCAGCCAGGTCACGATCTCGTGGTCCGTGAGTTCGAGCCCCGCGTCAGGCTCTGGGCTGATGGCTCAGAGCCTGGAGCCTGTTTCCGATTCTGTGTCTCCCTCTCTCTCTGCCCCTCCCCCGTTCATGCTCTGTCTCTCTCTGTCCCAAAAATAAATAAACGTTGAAAAAAAAATTAAAAAAAAAAAAGAAAGCTATTTTAAGAAAGACAAATGTGGTATAAGGCCAGAATATTTAAAAGAAAAAAATGAGGAAAATTAAATATAAAGGAAAGAAACACAATAAGCTGAAAATATAAATGTAAAGGTTAAGGAGCAAAGATATAAAAATCACATTTTGAAGACTCGGGAAATATAAATATATATGTGACATGTTGTGCAATGCGAGAATGGTCAAACCCATTAAAAATTTACACATGTCAGGAAAACAGCCTTTCTTCTTGAAAAAGGGGTATGAAGTGATAGAAACATAGGAACATCTGATCTCATTGTAAAAATGCAAAAAAGTTTTTGAAATAAATTTCTATGAACATAGAGATACAGACAGTAAGAAAAAAATGTTATAAATAAAGAAGAGCTTTACTCAAATCAAAGCAAATGGATGATAGAGACTATAGCTATAATGGGGATTTTAAAAAGCCTCATGGAATTATATATTTTCATAGGGGAAAATGTTTATGCCAATGCTGCAAACAGTATCCATTTTTCCACGCTTCTTTCTTTCCAACAGAGCCACCTCCTGCCACAGAAGTTGAACTTGCTTTCGCAACCTCCTTTGCAGTGGGGACATGGACATATAATCTACCCCTGGTTGATGGAAGTTGGAGAAAAGCATGCTAGAAAGCATTCCAGGAAAGAATTTCTTCATAGATTAAAAAAGGAGAGTGAGAAAGAGATTGAGAAAAGGAAAAAGAGATATGAAGCTCTGTCTCCTTTCCTGCTATTGATCTGCTGTGAGGACAAGCTGCTTGGATTTGCTGCAGCCATCTTGCAACCATGAGGTGAGGATAAGAGTCACAGAGAAGCTGAACCATAGCTCTGTCCACTGAACTAGGTTTGGATATATTTTGTGCCTAGACTTCTTGTTACGTGATCAAATAAAACTGTATTGTTTTAGTTAAGTATGTCCAGACTCTGTTACTTGAGGCTAAAGCACCCTAACTGATTCAGTCAGCTAAGAGTCATGCAATAATGCAGTAGTCACTCACTGAACACCTACCAGGTGCCAAGCATGACACTAAGCCCTTTACTTATCTCTTCCAATGAATGACATATGAATATATGAAATAGAAGTGACCAAAAGCCAAGAACGGGCCACAGATTGACAGTTTTATCTTGGAGATGGAAAAGAATCCATAGGAACTTTTTTTTTCTTTTACACCAAGGAATTTCTCATTTTGGGGGTGTTGGTGTTGAAAGCAGGTATGAAAAGGGAACAGGAGTAATAAAGAAGAAATATGTAAATGTGCATTTGAGGACTGCTCCTTTGTAAATATATGCAATGGCTAAATATATTTTGCATCTTCAGAACCTGGAAATCTTAGAGATTAGCTTTCTTGGCAAGAAAAAGGCCATTTTCTGGCTTTATGATTATGAATGATTCAGTCCGCATGCCACATATATATCTGTATACATACATACATATTATGTGGGTCTGCAATATTTTTTCTCCCCTGAGAGGAGAAAAAGAGGACATGAAATTCTGTAAATACAAGAAAACCACTAAGTTTGGATGAACAACGTTTGCTCTCTCCATAAATACTATTCTCCCAGTTTTGCCAAAAGTTTGCACTTGTCTGGAAAAAGAAGTTGATTGTTCACACTGTCACAGAATGGTTTAAGGCCATTAACTTTAGATTATGCCCTCTGAAGGGAAAGAACTTAATGAATAGAAATTACTTCGCTCGGGGCGCCTGGGTGGCGCAGTCGGTTAAGCGTCCGACTTCAGCCAGGTCACGATCTCGCGGTCCGTGAGTTCGAGCCCCGCGTCAGGCTCTGGGCTGATGGCTCAGAGCCTGGAGCCTGTTTCCGATTCTGTGTCTCCCTCTCTCTCTGCCCCTCCCCCGTTCATGCTCTGTCTCTCTCTGTCCCAAAAATAAATAAACGTTGAAAAAAAATTAAAAAAAAAGAAATTACTTCGCTCAATGGCTGTCCTACATCTAATAAGAAGAAAGAACTTCACGATGGCTGCTTCCTCTGCAATGCTGCCATGTGTATATTTTAGTAGAAATATAGAAATAATTTTAATGCATAGATAAGTATCTGAACACTTTTTCTCTATATTTATAATTACATTTTTCAAAGCAAAAGAGAATTTTATATCTAAATTCCATGAGGAAATTTTTGAATAATTTTATTCTAATGTATACTTCATATATAGTTCTATTCATTATGATTCAGCTAAAATTGTACTTTTTCCAATGTCTTACCTCTTATCATTTGTTCTCCTTTTTGATCCATATAATTTTTCACTAACCACCTTCCTTACTTATTGCTGTAGAATAAGAATGCAAGTTCTCTGAGGCAGAGTTCTTTGTGCATTTTTGTCCTCTTATGTATTCCAAGAAGTTGTCTGATGCCTGGCACGTGGTAGCTATTCTAAGGTTTATTGAAAAATTAATGAATATATTTTTATCCCTTAATTAAATTGCACACTCTTTGAGAGTGGGGTCTATGCCAGGTAATTTTGTATCCTCTCCTATATACATAGTGGGCTATTAGTAAATAATTGTTGATAAAAAGGTTGGATAATGTAACGCACACTGAGAAAATTCCCATTGTTTCAGGTCATAAGTCAGTGTCTTGGGTCAATAAGCCCACCATTGTTTTCTCTCCCTTGACTTGTAAATATGCAAAAAACACAAATTATCTCACTGGGCAAATGCTCATTTATACTCTAAAGTCATTTAGAGCAGAGTTGAACAGCAGGAGTGTGCTGGGCCCATAAAGTCATTTAGTTTTATGCTTAATCCAAAAGGCAGAATATCAAGGTCAGTATATAGACAACTGCAAAAGTTCATCTTGCAAACTTGCCTGGTACTGAAAACTGTTCTTCCTGTAGAATATGCCAACATTAGAAGCATACAGGCAGTCTTTGCTTTGCATAGTAGTGTGGGACTGTGAAAAAGACCGCAAACTGAAACCATGCAAAGTAATCCTGATAACCAATGGAAAAATTAAAATTGACCTTTAAAATTTTTGTCAAAACATTAGAGTCCCTCATTGTCAGTTATAAAGGTATAGGAAAATGAAAAATGGGTAAAATAGTTTTTTTTTTCTTGCTAGTATACTATAACTTAAAACCTTACAAACACTGTGGATTAAAGTGTTTTACTTCTTTGTAAAAAAAAACAATTATAATTCAAATAACACTTTCTTCCTTCTTGTCATGCCACTTACCGCTGGGCAGGGTGATTATGCGCAGCTCCCGGCCCATGCATGGTCTCATAAGTGGCCTTGGTAATGAACACATCCATTACCTCACATAGTTGACATGAGTAGCTTTTTGTGTGTGTATGTGGTGAGAACACTTAAGATCTACTCAATAAAGTTAAAAAGTCATTAAAAAAGGGTGGTCTTGGGCCCCAAACATTTTTTTTATGTGGAGATAAAGAGTCCTCAAGTCCTCAAGTACTGGGCTTATCATCTTTGGAGGGAGTATCTTTCTCTGTTTTGGGCTTGATATAGATTCTTTTGTTTTTCTTTAAGCATGTGCATCAGTGCCTCTCAAGCACACCCCCGGCTTTCCATATTTCAGACCCCGTGGGAAGGGGTCAGGGCCCTTCTACTCTAGCACGAAGTATGTGGCTACACTGCCCAAGTTGGCTCTGGAGTGGATCTGCTGTCTATGGAGGGCTGATGTGTTTATAAAGAGCTGGATTTGGGGCACTTTCTCTCTTCTCCTGCTGCAAGTAAATGTTGTACTACTTTTGCCTGGTGTGTGTGTTGTTTGTTCTTGGGTGACCTTGAATCATGCACTGGTCTTTTTGCTGGGTGGCACTTATCTATCTGCCTTTTAACTTTGGCTGCACAGCCTGGCTACCTAGTGAATTGTACAACACTTAGGATATGGAAAAGCATCTTTTCCATGGCTTGGAAAATTGTCATACTCCTTTCTAGGTTTGGATTAGCTTCCAATATTTTGTCCTCCGCACTTTCATGGCATGATATATCTCTGAGAATTCCCTTAATGTGCTTTTTTTTTTTCTGGCGCCACCTCCTCTGGGACATCTTCAACCTTTCATCGCCACCACTTTCCTCATGCATATCAATCAATAGATTTGCTTTCACGAAGCTCCTTTGGCAGCATATTTACAGTCTGTTGAATGGGGGCAGTGCCAACATTCCCAGTCAGCTATTATTTCCATAATGCCATTTACATTTGATTTGAATTTCACTGTCAGTGTTATTACTTTTTGTTTCTTTGCTGCATTTTCATTTTGTCAGCATTTTATTTTCGTTGTTCATTTTTGTGTGAACATATACATATACATTATATATATTGCTATCAAGGATTCGGTAAAATTAAAGTTTTCCTGCTGCTATTATCAAATTCTTCTTAAATCATACATTTCCAACTATGTAAAAACCCTTAACTGAGAGACTAAAATTCACAGCAGGAATCTTTGAACTTTTCACAGAAGAAGCTTTCCCCAAATGATGAATGATGAAAAAAATGATGAACTTTTTTTATTACAATAATGCTATCAACCACAAGCATTATTGTAATAAAAAAAATTCAGAGAGTAAATACATATCAGGCAGGCTTTGATCTAAACCAAAGTTTCATGTGCATTGACTTCTCAGAAGACCTCTTTTTTTTTTTAATTCTTTTTTTCAACGTTTATTTTTGGGACAGAGAGAGACAGAGCATGAACGGGGGAGGGGCAGAGAGAGAGGGAGACACAGAATCGGAAACAGGCTCCAGGCTCTGAGCCATCAGCCCAGAGCCCGACGCAGGGCTCGAACTCACGGACCGCGAGATCGTGACCTGGCTGAAGTTGGATGCTTAACCGACTGCGCCACCCAGGCGCCCCGTCAGAAGACCTCTTTTTAGAATGCTTGAAGAAGTTGAGGAAAACAGTCAATGACAAGAATGACATAACTTCTAACAGAACAGAGCAAAAATAGAAACATCATTTGTATGTAGCTGTGTCTAATAAACATATTTTGAAATGTTCATTCAAAATTTAAACAGGAAGACTGTATACTTTCCTCAGTTAATAAGGAATAAAACCCTCATTTTAGTGTATTTTTTAGAAAGGTATGAATATGAGTTACAAGTGGTTTTATATAGGATCCCATATTCAACTTCTTGGTTAATTAAATTTCACGGTAAACTCAGATATACCGACAAATTCAAATCAACATTTTAAGATTATCAGAAGATAGGCCTTTAGCTATATTTACTTTAAAATCTCATCTATACCAGAGGGTGAAATTTGCACGGTGAATTTTGTATCTCAGCTGGGAGCACTCATTAATTCTAGAGCTTAATATCTCCTGAATCATAAACCACTTACTTCCAAGCCCTTGGTTTCCATAACAGTGCTTTTTTCCTCCCCAGTATAATAGCTAGAATTTTACCAGAGTGCCTTTCCAAACTGCATTAAGCCTATGAGTATCATTCCTTGGTGTCTTATCAGAATAACTGAAAACACTTAACAAAACTGAATGAAATATTTATATTCCAGCTGTCTACCAATATAATGGACAGTGGTATACAAAACTAAGATCTTTTGCTTACGTTATTGTGTGTGTGTGTGTGCATACTCACATAATCAGAAACAAAGTTTGCCTTTCTGCATTTGAATTGTTATTTGTTTTAATAATTGCTTTTTAAAAACCTAGCATTTTAGTAAAATAATGCATTTAATGTAACTAAGACTTGAAAAACATTTTTCTAGTTTGAGTTAATTTTTATTAGCATGTTCATATTCTTTAAAAATAAACTTTTAAATTTCAAATAGTTTTACTTTATCTTATTTAAAATGCTAGAACTGGTAAAAAATATTTTGGCCTACCATGGTATACTTTCTTATCTTCCTATCAAAAGCATGAACTTAATTTGAATGTTTAATATTGGTGAGGCTTAGTGAGAACATAATAATTTGCGCTGGGTTAGGCTTGGTGCTGTGCCTTTTCTAATATGTGATAATTGATGATAAAACAATGGCTATTGATGAGTGAGTGCTTATATAGCACTTCTTGTTCCTCTGAATGAAGGAAGAGTATCATTATCCATGGTACAAAATGTCAATATCAAGAGCCGTTTGCTCAATGAGGCCAGGGACACTGAAAATGATAATTATGTCTTTTCTTCCACAAGGCCATGTAATTACAATAGGAAAATTGTGAATCCATAAATGACACTTCTCATCTGGCATGATAAAATTAATCTACTTGCTCTGATCACCCATGTAACATGGTTTTGTGTGTGTATGTATATACATACATATATACACACATACACATTTTTTTCTGTTACTAACTTTCTAGCAAGTCATTTAGATATGACTTATTCATGCTTTGACATTATAAGAAAGCATGGGCTCCTGGGTGGCTCAGTTGGTTAAGCATTCAACTCTTGATTTTTGACTCAGTTCATGATCTTCCAGTTTGTGAGTTTGAGCCCCACTTCTGGCTTTCCACTGACAGTGAGGAGTCTGCTTGAGATCCTCTCTCTCTGCTCCTCTCCTGCTCTCTTTCTCTCTTAAAAATAAATAAACTTAAAAAAACAAACAAAAAAAAAGCATACAACCACTCAAAGAACTAAAGAATGACAAAATAATCCTTTAACTCTTTTTCTCTTTTAAGAATTATTCTCTCTTAAGAATTAATAATAGACATTGTAAACTTTTTTTGGATTATTTAAAACTATGACAAAATTCAGTATAAATAGCAAAAAACATTTCCATTAATTAAAGCTACATAATCTCTTAACAATTTTGCCACCTTGGATAATATTCTGATCATCCCATACTTAGCATTGTCTCAGTAAACTGTGCTTATAAGTATTGTACATGTAACATTAGTTAGTTAATTTGAAATTTAAATACAGCCAGATTGTAAAGAGATAATTTATTGACATTCACATATCATTTTTCCCTCTTTTTCTAACTTTACTAGTGGGGACAAGCATGTTTTTCCACCAGTTGTAAAGATCTGCATTATATTTTAGGAGGAGGGCTCATTTAAGAATCACATTTAAATCTGAATGTAATGCTGCATGCAGCAGATTTTTTAAAAAAGTATTCTCATTGTATTGCTATTTATTAGGTAATTGTAACCTCTCTGCACAGACATTTCACTACAAAGTGGGCATTGTCATGATCTGATTTGTTGTGGTCCCTGTTAGAAATGGGTTATAGAAAACGGCAAACTGACTCTGTCTAGAAACTGTACAGTAAATGGTAAAATTTTACCTTAAGGTTTCAGTGTATACATTAATATTGCAATTACACATTTCTCTAAACATTTAAAAGAAATATGATAATATACTATAAAATAAAAATGAATGAAAACTGAATTGTCAGTGCTTGGAGCTTTGTTGAAAAGGGTACTACTGATGAATTACTTTCGTGAGATATATTTAGACTGAGAAATCTTACCCCTTGCCCAAGGTCACTCCTTTCAGTGAATGTTGACGGAGTTTTTTTCCTGCTACTGGACATAAGGGCAAGCTATACAACCTGGTTTCATATCAGCTAGGGCTGCCCTAAAGACAGGTGCAAAAATTATTTGCCAGTCTACACTTGAAGTGAATTTTTCAATGCTGTTTAAGATCACACCTGATTTTCAAGTTTAGAAAGAGGGCTTAGAATCATAAAATCTCAAAGCACTTTTTACAGACTGGAATATACAGTATTATCCTTTCCTCATTTTCACTAAAATCTATCAGAAGAAGGATTAATGGATACAAAGAATCAACAGATTTAGATATTTATGCAATAATTTAATTAGGATAGGTCAGTAGTATGCCAGTAATATTTTTAACAATCACCTTTCTAGCAACAAAACAAAACAAAATAAAACACCCTTTCAACTGTAGGATTTGCTGATTTTTGAGGTGTAAATGTTCCCAACATAGCCAATATCAAGCTACTAATGTTATGTCACTGAATGTGAAATTGGGAAGAGGTGTCCAGTAGCTTATTATTATACAATATATTCCTTCATATAGATACTGTAAATAACTTCAAGAGCATAGATATAAAAATTGGAGATTTAGGAGTTTTGAGTATTTATTAATTTTGCTTTAAGGGTACTTTAAGGGTACTTTATTTACTTATACGATCATATAATCAGAAATTTAATAATGCGCATTTAACAAATGGCTCACAAAATTCCTGAAATTTTAACATTCAGCTCTCACAAGCTGGTGTGAGCCACTTCCAGCACACTGCTGGGCTAGGCAGACTAATGTTTCTACAGATACAGTCAAGTATGTTCTACTTATGCTTAAATCACTCTTTGTGTTTTCTTTAATATTGTTTCAGAATTCATTTAAAGTTTTTATTAATTTTGAGAGAGAGAGAGAGAGAGAGAGAGAGAGAGAGAGAGAGCGCACACAGGCGCAAGTTGGGGGAAGGGGTGGAGAGAGGGAGAGTGAAAGAAGCCCAAGCAGGCTCTGAGCCGTCAGCGCAGAGCCCAATGTGGGGCTTGAATTAAAAAACTATGAGATCATGACCTGAGCCGAAACCAAGAGTCAGACGCTTAACCAACTGAGCCACCCAGATGCCCCCAAAGTTCATTTTAAATATTATTAGAAATGCCACAGAACTTGTTTTTTTTTGTATTAAATATAATTTATTGTCAAATTGGTTTGACAGGTGCCCTCCTCAATGCCCATCATCCACTTTCCCCTCTCCCCGACCTCCCATCAACCCTCAGTTTGTTCTCAGTATTTAAGACTCTCTTATGGTTTGCCTTCCTCCCTCTCTGTAACTTTTTTTTTCCCCTTCCCCTCCCCCATGGTCTTCTGTTAAGTTTCTCAGGATCCACTTATGAATGAAAACATATCTATCTTTCTCTGCCTGACTTATTTCACTTAGCATAATATCCTCCAGTTCCATCCACATTGCTGCAAATGGCCAGAGATATCACCTCACACCAGTCAGAGTGGCTAAAATGAACAAATCAGGAGACTATAGATGCTGGCGAGGATGTGGAGAAATGGGAACCCTCTTGCACTGTTGGTGGGAATACAAACTGGTGCGGCCTCTCTGGAAAACAGTGTGGAGGTTCCTCAAAAAATTAAAAATAGATCTACCCTATGACCCAGCAATGGCACTGCTAGGAATTTACCCAAGGGTTACAGAAGTGCTGATGCATAGGGGCACTTGTACCCCAAAGTTTATAGCAGCACTTTCAACAATAGCCGAATTGTGGAAAGAGCCTAAATGTCCATCAACTGACGACTGGATAGAGAAGATGTAGTTTATATATACAATGGAATACTACTTGGCAGTGAGGAAGAACTTGCTTTTTAATAGTTAATTTTTTCTGGAAGAAAAATCAGAAATGAAAGAGATAGTTTATTATACACTAATACTATGAACATGTGTATTTATATATGTAGTGAAATGTCCCCATCTTTCTATATCTATAGTCCGTCATCTATCTACTATCTAGATACATAGATTAAAATGGTAAAATCTGTCTATATTGATCTACATATGTTATAAACTATGCTCTGGAAAAAGCATCTCAATTATTTCCCAAGACAAGTAACTCTACAAAATATAATTCCACAAAAGTAATCATAACTATTCTTAACTTTATTAACTTATATAGATCACTTTTTTAAAGTATTAATTTTCATTTATGGTGTTTACAGAATAACTTAGATTTTATGCAAACAACTATAGTGGGCAGAGAGAAGTTAGGGAGACTCAAGTTGACTATGTATCAAAAATCAAAATAACTGTAATCCACATGACATAAGATTTTGTATCTTGTCATGTACGTGCCAACTTCTTCACAAAGTGACCTTTTTAGTAAATTGCAATCAGTGACAATAATGGTGCAGAGTAATAAAAAAACCAAATGGTAATAAAGCTTTCTCCATAAAGTATGGCATATTATGAACTGAAGGACCAGTAGCCAGACTTGTTTAGATCATAGGAGTCTTTGTTGAGTTGGTCCCACATTAACAGCTGGAAATGAGCTCAGTTCCTAACTGCTGAGTGCTAATTAATGCCACTAACTGTCAACACACATTATAAGAGGCACAAAATTGTATTTTTCAAAAAGTGTCATTGAACTAATAATTTCAGATGTATGTTGACAACTTTATGTAGTAGAGGTTTTCAGCAACTTACAAAATAAATTTGCAGGATGTTCAGCAAGTCTATTAAAAACCTGCATATCAATTGCTTTCCACTTTTTGAACTACTTGAAAAGGTGATAACAATATGATCCTTAATCTGATAATACATCATTTTAATGCAATAACTTCTTAAATTGCTTTGGAATTCAATAGGACTTTAAAAATTGAGGAGGCAAGAATATACAATGGGTAAAAGACAGTCTCTTCAACAAATGGTGCTGGGAGAACTGGATAACTACATGCAAAAGAATGAAACTGGACCACTTTCTTACGCCATACATGAAAATAAACTCAAAATGAGTCAAAGGCCTGATTAAGAGAAGTGAAACCATAAAAATCATAGAAAAAAATTAGGCAGTAATTTCTTTCACATCGCTGTAGAAACATTTTTCTACATATGTCTCCTCAGGCAAAGGCAACAAAAGCAAAATTAAACCATTGGGACTACCCCAAAATAAAAAGCTTTGCACAGCAAAGGAACATATCAACAAATCAACAAAGGCAACCTACTAAATGGGAGAAAATATTTGCAAATTATATGCCCAATAAGAGGTTAATACCCAAAATACATAAAGAACTTATACAGCTCACACCAAAAAACCCTGAAAAATCCAGTTAAAAATACACAGAAGATATCACTTTACACAAGTCAGAATGGCTAGATAAAAAGGATAAGAAATAACACTTGCTGGTGAGGATGTGGAAAACCAGGGAACCCTTGTGCACTGTTTGATGGGAATGATGTGGAAAACAGTACAGAGGTTTCTTAAAAAATTAAAAATAGAAATACTATATAATCCAATAATTCTACTACTGGGTATTAACCCAAAGAAAACAAAACACTAATTCGAAAAAACATATACACATTGCACATTGTTTACTAAAGCCAAATTATGGAAACAACCCAAGGGTCCTTCAATAAATGAATGGATAAAGGTGTGTGTGTGTGTGTGTGTGTGTGTGTGTGTGTGTGTGTGTGTGAGATGGAGTATTATTCAGCCGCAAAAAATGAGATATTGCCCTTTGCCACAACATGGATGAACCTAGACATAGTGAAATAGACAGAGAAAGACAAATGCCACATGATTTCACTCACATGTGGAATTTAAGAAACAAATGAACAAAGAAAAGAGACAAACAAAAAACCAGACTCTTAAATAGAGAATAAACTGGTGGTTGTCAGAGGGGAGGTAAATGGGGAGATGAGTGAAACAGATAAAAGGATTAAGAGGATGAACTTCCAGTTACAAGATAAATAAGTCACAGTAATGAAAAGTACGCATAGGTAATACAATCAATAAAGATGCTAATAATGTTTGGTGACAGATGGTGATCACTTATTTTGGTGAGCACTGAATAATGTATAGAATTATTGAATAATTATATTGTACACCTGAAACTAATACTACATTGTACGATAGTTATATTTCAATAATAAAAAAAACGAATCCAACTACTATCTCAAAGAACAACAAAAAATTCTAAGCCATGGATTACTTCTGGGTTTTAAACATCTTTGCAAGAATCTTCCTGAACACAAGGAATATTTGTTAGTTAAAAAGCAAGATTTTGTTCTTTTTCTCTTTTTTCCTTTCTTTTTTCTTTTTCTCTTTTTTATGTATAATGAACCATGAAGATTTGAAGAAGTCTATTCAGAAGAAACAAAAGAGATTAGAAGACATTCAATCCATGTAAAATGTAATTTGATCTTTATACCTTTATCTTGTACTGGGCCATGAATTATGGACACATATGAATATAAGGCACATCAGTTAGTTCAGAATAACATAGTCCCAGGCCAGTAGTATCCAACCAGGAAAACCTGGTTTGTTAAAGAAGGTCTAGATGCAGGCTGTGGCCTGGAAAGGCAGCATTCTTCCATGTTTATATAACACGTTTAATCTGAGGATTTCACGTACTTCACAAACATTCACTTGTCAGTTTTCACAGCATCTCCAGGAAACAAATAGTGTGAAAGATTATTATTCTCACAGGGGAGTTGGGGTAAGAGTCATACAGGAGATGTGTCTTCCAGGAGTCACAATGAAATGGATAGAGTACTTCTGCTACGCCTGTAGTAGGCTCTCAAAAAATACCATTTAATGGAGCTGAATAAGAGCCCGAGTTAATAAGCAGCCACAGATCTGCTTCTGCACCCTTCCTTTCTCTACTTCTTCCTCCTTAGGTTCCTTCCTTCTTATTTTCACACCACCATAACTAATTTTTATCCGTTCAAGGGCTCATATTGAAAGAATTAAACCAAAAGTGGGCTTTGATTGTGTGAGTTCAGATTCACATATTTAGAAAGATAAAAGTACTGTGATCTGTATACATGAATGAAAACTGAAGGCTTATGGTTAACCTCATTGTACTTCTTAAATGTCCACAGCCTAGAACTCAGAAGTCACGGATCTTTTAGGTCCTTCTGGATGTCCCACAGGGCAATGGCACTTTTCTTGAGTAAACAACCTTATCATCTTTAGCTTTCTGGTTGATAACTCCTTCACATGGAAAGTAGACCTGAGAAATTCTGAAATAAATATCATTGTAGATCATGTCAATTGTGCTGGTCATCTCATATAAGTAAACTTTTAGATCTAAAGTGAAGGCCAAACACTGAATCATCTTCCACTGGACTGGACAGTTATTCTGTTCTCTCTGAATGGTTGATACAAGACTGAGTCAGCTTTGTAGCTCTTACCTGATAATAAACTTCACTAGAAATCATAACTGCTTCTAAATAAATATTTTCTTCTTTGAGAAGACAAAAGCCTGATGTTACAAATTTCTTTAAAAATATCACAAATTGATTAAGTTTACCAGGAAAACCAGCAAAAACATGTATCTTCAAGAAACATACTCAGACCAATATATTTGGATAAGGAATATGTCCGATGCAGAAAAATGTGTTTTTAAACATTTGAGTGTTTAAGATTTATTTATGAATTCTTATTCTAAATTCTAGGGCTATCTGTGGGTTACTGGAAATAAATATGCCATGGATTGGGGGTGGGGAGCATTCATGAGTAGGAAGTGAAGACAGGATAGGATCAATGGTTCATGGACTCTCCCATTGTTGATGCAATACTCTAAAGAAGACTCCTCTCTCTATAATCATGAAGGGCTAAGTATAAAGAAGCATGGCCATACTGTTTTTGTTCTAAATTGCTGGAATCTTTTAGCCCTCTCTCCTTGCCCTCTTTCCTCAGAATCTGTTTGGTGGCCATTCGGCCTCACCATTGATTTTTCACATGTTAATATGGAGCCTGTGGTAGTAGCTCATGACTCACCTGTAATTCTCACAGATCTGCTTAAAACCATTGCCTCTGGAGGAATTGAGAAGTATCTGTTTCATCTTTGTACGCATTTTGACAGTACTGATCCTGGTTCATTGCTTTGGTCCTCCTCCATTTCCTTGAATATTTAATGATTGCTTGGGAACACTTGGATTTAATAATACAAATTTCAAATTCTGTTGGATATCTGGCTAGTAAAATTGCCCTACCCTTCTTTTTTACTTTCAACTGAAGCACGGTTGGCTGTCTTTACAGTGAAGCCATTTTAGATAAATATGTTTAGATGCATATATCAGCTATCTGAAGGCTGGAATGATGTTTTTGTAAGTTGCCTGCTAGCCACTTTCCTTTTGGGTTAGACAAACTGTTGGGGATGGGTTATTTGAATTACAAAGCCAGGTCAGAATACCCTTCTTTCATTCCAAATCACACAAGAAAACTTTAATTTTAATCTTGTTAACTAAGTACATTTGTTATTAGTGAGTCACCCTTGGCCAAAGTTAATATCTTGTGATATTAATATTATAATCTTGTGAATGGTAAACCTTATCAATACTCAAAGGCTATCCTGAGAGTTTTCATAAAGGCATCACATGAGAAGGCTACTACTGACCCTTCAAGTGCCCAGCAAAGATCACAGTCTTACTATCCTTGCCTTCTCCAGGACATGGGCTAGACTAGCTTTGGGTATTTTCTTTGAAATTGGATGGTTTTCATTGGGAGTTTTCTTTCCTAGCCTTTCTGGATAGAAATACAATGCCAGAAATTCAAGGTTCTCTTCAGGTATTCATCACTTGTGATATATAATTCTGTTTATATAAACTAAGTAAAATTTCTAAGCTATTTGGTTTTCTCTCTTTACAGAAGGGGCTGATGTTCACAGCTGGTTTGCAAGTCTCTACTGATTTACTGTCTGGTAAAGAGAAATGGGTGCAGAGGACAAAGGCATTCTTCTGTGGTTGAGTTAGACTGCATTTTCCTTCTTTAAAAGTTTCCTTCTTTAAAAGTTCCTTCTAAAACTAGTCTTGGCATAATGCAAATATTAGTGGTTGGTCTCATAGCAAACTGCCATTAGCTGGTACCTTCCTGACACCCAGCATGGAAAAAGAATTGAGATACTGGGTGGAGGAAGAGAGGATTGGAGGGTGCAGTCTCATTGGGAGACAAAATAAAGGCTGGGAGGAGGGTGCTAATAGGGGTTCAACAAACAAAGTATCTACTTCTAAGCTTTGCCTAAGACCAACTCTCAATTGCCTCTAAAAATCCTTTACTCTTCTACTTTTAGTAAATCCTTGTTTACTCTCTGTACCATCTATCATCACCATCATAATTAAAAGACTCAGTTCAATGGCAGGGAGTTTTTCCCAGAGACCTCAATCTTACAACATTCTGGGGGATAAATCAGTAGATAAACCTCCCTATTCTCTACTCATCCCTTATTTTCTATTATGGAACATAGAGCAAGGCTGAGGTTTATGCACTTGGATTGTAGAAGAACTGGGCTAGTTTTGGGTCTTTTGAATAACTCATTTAATCCAAATGAATAGGATCCCCACCAAAGCTTCCAATTTAGTGGATACCTGTATAACAATGGGTTTATTACTGAAAACAATTTTAGAAGTGATTAAAATAAACCGTGACAGATCCCTTTGAATACTTTGACACTTGGCACATTTTCACCCTTTGAGGGTGGATTTGATTCTTTTAACAGCCAAGTGTCATTCTGAGCCAACTCTGGTGAGGAATGTGCATAATCATGCAGGATAATCCTCTTTGGTTAAAAAAAATGGTGAGACTACACAGCCACTAGGCTAAGTTGTGTATGTTTGTGTATTATAAGTTTGCTTTAAAGTAAATTCTCAAGGACAGCTCTAGAAGTGTTTTGAGAAATGGTGGTGCCATTAGCATAATAAGGTGAGAGAGTGTCCCAAGACGCACATTCTGAAACTCCATACATATGAAACCAATGTGATGTATTCGTTTGAAAACAAGCTTTTTTTATTTTACCATCATATTCTATTGTAGGTTGATGTCTTCCTCTAAACTGGAGTATCATTCATTTATTCATGCATTCAATTTAATAAAGATTTGCCCATCAATATGTTAAGAGAAGGATCCTGAGCCAGACTAGCTGGGTTCAAATCCGACTATGACATTTTGTACTGTGTCACCTTGGACATGACTACCTGACTTCGGTCTCCTCATCTGAGTAAATGGGTATAATATTAGTGTTGTGGGGAGATTCAGTGAGTAAGCATGCACTGTTTGATACTCACAGTAAGTTCTTCACAAATGTCAGCTGTCACCAAAGTTTTACTGACAACTCATTTTGTGCCACTCACTGTCTTGCCAAAATTCTTGGTTTGGGATTAAAATGAATCATCATAATAATTAATAACTTAAATAAATTCAAATAAAAATAGTAAATAAATAACATCACTTTCACATGATTATTTAAAAATGTAAGGATAGAAAAATCTTCTAAAAATATCCACAGAAGATTTATCTACATAATTGCACGTGACCAAAACATGAACTGTTATGACAATAGCAGTTAGATGACAGTTATTTTAAATTAGTATATGCTAATGGCCCTGAAAAATCCTCATTGAAAGCAACCGATATTTTATTCTGAAAGCTCTTAGCATTTAAACTATAAAAAGCATATTACCTTCATGTAACAATATTTGAAATATGAGCCGTATAGAAATATTTTGCATAAAACTCCATTACTATTCTTTTGTAAATGCTGCACATTTGCAAAGATTAAGTCATTTTTGGATCAAATTATAAGTGAGATGGTGTTCTAATAAGATCTCTTCTGGACACCTGGTTGGGTCAGTTAGCAAAGTATCTGACTTCGACTCAGGTCAGGATCTTATGGTCTGTGGGTTCGAGTCCCGCGTCAGGCTCTGTGTTGACAGCTCAGAGCCTGGAGCATGCTTCGGATTCTGTGTGTGTTTCTCTCTCTGCTCCTCCCCCACTCGTGCTCTCTCTCCATCTTTCAAAGATAAATAAATGTAAAAACAAAAAAAAGAACTTTTCTGGTGATTCTGATGGCTGAACTTCTACAGCCAGAGTCCACAGTTAAACGATGGGCATGTGATGCTCTGCTTTAGAGTTCAGTAGGACAAGATTTGGGAAGCTTTCTCTTCTGGTCACAGAGGACTGATGTTTACAGTCTTTTTTTCCACTTGTATGTGCTTACACATTTACTGAATGTATTATCTACAACTAAATAATGCACCTGAATCTCTCGTAAAGTGGGCAGCATTAGAAGTAAGACAATGTTGAAGAATAATACAGCCTTTCCCTAAGGTTTTCCAAACAATGGTTTTAGTTTAAGATTGATCCCACCAAAGGTATGATTTCCCAGTTATTTTGGCAGTTGCAATTATAGTTTCTTGGGCTTAAATGCTTAATTAGGATATTTTGGAAAGTTTCATGTCAAGCTAAAAATATTTCTAATGTACACTCTCTGCTTACTCAAAGCTGCGTGGAGCTGTAATTTACAAAGGAAACTTGTTTCCTTAATTGTTGTGTCAGTCAGCAAAAGCACAGGGAGCAGGCACAGAATAATCTGTTTATATTTAGCTGTGCCAGTGGCCATGAAATGTCACAACCTTCATGTAATTTAGGGAAAGGTTAAGGATGTTATTGCTATAGAACCGATTGCTTTACAATGTGTTTTATTTTTTTAAGTTGTGTACTTTGCAGGAGTTTTACACAGGACTTTTACTTCTATCATTACAATTTTGCTTTTATACAATACTTTAAAGTGAAAGCTTGAGTAAGGTTTACCAGTTGATTCCTATGTTTCCTGGTTTACCAGTTGTTTCCTATTATAGTTAGTTGTTATGAAAAATTAGATGAATAGAAAACATAGACTAACATGTAGAGTTTGAGTTATAGGGGTTTATTTTATTTGAATTCTATTATCTTTACACTGTCTTCAGCTTTTGAAGAGTATGTTTCATTATGGAATAGAATTAGAGATGAATAAACCTAAGAGAAGCACGCATTTTCAGGATGACTCATGTATTTACCAAGTGTGATGAGAGAAAAGGGTAAAAACAAAGAAAAATGAGCAAACAAGAAGGAACAATGCCTTGCATCTCTATAGCATTCTTTGGCTTTCAAAACATTTTCACATCTATGATTGCAACCTTTCCAGAGAGAGTTTACAAAGTGTGTTCTTATCAGCTCATTCCCTGTGTTATGTAGTAGTTACAAATTCAGGGTTCAGAGTTAGATAGATGGGGGTTATAATCCCATTTCTGCTGTTTCCATCAGTGTGACCTTGGATAAATTACATAATGTCTTTGAGTGTCAGGTTCCTTCTGTGAAAAATGGGCATTATGGTAACTGCTTTATAGACTGTCCACACAAATGGGTGTATGCACATGGTACTCACTCAATGAATCTCAGTTGTTAATTCTTCTTGTTACCACTGCTATTGCTATCTAGTCCTACAGGCAGAGAAAATACTTTCCAGTTTTTGCTTAAAGACAGAGCTAAAGTAGAATGGACATTGGAAACTTGACAATGGACTTAATAAGACAGAAAGGTGTTTCATCTCTTTCCGGAAATCATTTCAACAAATGATGTCAACATACTGGCTTACTTATTTCCACATCCCATCATCTCCAAAAGTTATTTCTTAGAGTTGACCCTCCCTCACTAGAAAACTTTTTGCCTGATCTCTGTTGCTTTATGCTGTTTGAAAATCTCTAGTTAATGGGATCCTATGATAAGTACCTATTTATTCTATTCTTTAGCTAGATTTGATTGAAATTATTTTTGTACTTTATGTGCATTAATTGAAAGTCAATAGGAGTATAGGAATTAGGGACCCCTTGAGATCCAAAACTAACCATCTAATAGTTACTTCATTTCATCATTTTTTGGTATATTTGTTTGATACTATATTTAATTTGAATATCAATATTCCTTAAGTGTTTCATAATAGTTGCAGTAATTTATAGAATTAATCTGTTACTGATAGAAATAGACATATGAGCTCTACATCTTTTAAGAAATAAGTACTGGGATTCAATGTTTAATAAGCATTATGTATCTAACTGAAAGAAGGAGCATATGGTTCTTGAGGAATAATCAGGTATAATATTGGCAGAGAAAGAGCTCAGGGTTTATGGTGAATAAAAACAGCATGTAAGAAATATGGCACTACAGTCTTTAACAATTACAGTTTTAGGAGGAATAAAAACAAGAAATAATGTAGGAGTCTAGAGGTATTTCTTTCAGTATCCTAAGCATTTTGTAACAAAGTTCTGGATGAGAAGTGACTTGGTATATCTATGACAGAATATGAATGGGGCATGTTCATAACATGGAAAGAAAGTTGAAAGAATAGATAAATTCAGTTTAAGAAGGTATTTTCAAGCTAGATAGAAAGTTTTACTCAATTTAAGTAATAAGTACGGGGCTTTTCTTCATCATCAGAAGTTTACAGTCAAATAGTGTTTTTACAAAACTAATGGGAATTATGACGCTTTTATAAAAAATAACCAGTGAACAATGTGCCATGTGACTGGAAAGGGGGAATGTGAAGAGGTGTGGAATCTATCTTTCAGGTCATGGCAATGACAGAGGCAGTAGGCCAGATTTAATTTAGATTTTCTTGGCAATCATATATTAAGTATTGCAATAGATTACTTGGAAAATGATGGAAAAAATCTCTCTGTAGTTACTTGAGAGCAGGATTAAACCTCAACAGTCTGGGTCTTCTGGTGAATGTTTTTGGTGAAGGTGATAACATGGGACAAAAGTAAAACATGGCCTTAGATTCTGTGTAGAACAGAGTCACCCATAGGTTTAATGATGACTGTATCAAAATAACTGTGTGCTTGCAACACAATATGCATAATATACACAATCAGTGCTGCATACACACAGAGTTGTAAACTGCCTAACCCTCAAGGGAGCCATTTAAATCACAGACTTCATAAATTTGTATGTATTGCAATGTGGTTTTGGCAAATGACGGAAAAATGTTTTTTTTATATAAAATCAATATAGGAGTTTCTGTTTCTGGTGTGGAAGAACAAGCTCCTAACAGCCTCCTGCAAATTACTACAAATTTTGGTGAAAATACAAGAAGACTCTGGAGAATGAACAAAAGTAGGAAAACTTTGAGGGGGAGTAAAAATTTGTAGGAAGTAACTAGCTCAAGCTGATTTTCAGATTTTTGCATTTTTATCCTGAATTTAGCTAGGACAACTAAAGGAAGAAGGCACGAGGAAGTGAGGGGGAAATTTCAGAAAGGAGAGGGTCTGAGAAGGGGAGCTCCTAGGTGTGTGTATAAATTCTATCCACGTCTCTTACTAACCCTTGAAGTGCTCTCGTGTGCAGAACACATTCAAAGTGATCTGAACAGTGATCTAAGCTGCCACCATGTAAGTGAGAGGGTTGGCAGGTTGAGTCTAACCATGACAACTGCCTGCTAAAACGAACACATCAATGCCCTTTAGAGTAATGTAATAGAATCCAGAATCTCTACAATGGAACATTCACAATGTCCAGGATATAATTCCAAATTATTTGACAGAAAGTAAAGAAAGCATGACCCATTTTCCAGGGAAAAATGATCAACAGATGCCAACCCCAGATGACCCAGATGTTGGAATTTGTAAGACAAGGACTTTAAGGCGGTTATCATATAATAAGTTGACAAAACAAAATGTACTTGTAAAGAAGAAAATGATATAGAATCTCAGCAAAGAAAACGTCAAAACAAACCAGTATGGGGCTGGCTCAGTCGGTTAAGTGTCTGACTTTGGCTCAGGTCATGACCTCACGATTCATGAGTTCGAGCCCCGCGTCGGACTCTGTGCTGACAGCTCAGAGCCTGCAGCCTACTTCGGATTCTGTGTCTCCCTCTCTCTCTGCCCCTCCCCTGCTCATGTCCTGTCTCTTTCTCTCTCAAAAGTAACTAAACATTAAAAAAATAGTATCTTACAACAATTTCTAAGCAATGGAAAAAGTATATGGATAAAAGGGTGTCTTTTCCTGATTTGTACAAAGGCACTGTATGGACCATCAGTCAAATATATAACCCTGGAAAATACCTAAAGCCTATTGCACTTGGAAGGCCATAAAATAGTTAAAATTAACCCAGGGAAGGTTACTTTCAAATACTTGCAATCGGTCCCATATAAAAAGTGAGCTAAAACATAATTTAGCAATGCTATGTGAGAACTAAAATATGCAAATTTCCACTAAATTCCATACTCTACCAGACTTCCAGGAAATACAATATATAACAACATTTATAAAGAAAATGCCAGCCAAATGTGTGTGTGTGTGTGTAAAGTTAAGTCCTCACAAATTTTTGCTCTGTAATTATTCTTTTCTAAATGCTGTATTTCTTTTAGATATGATGCAAAATATATAAAAAGCATAATCCATGAAAAATGAGAGTGATATAATTTGTGAGCAATTTATTATAAGTTAAGTTATGGTTTGTATTATTAAGCATAACAGAGATGGTAGAGAACATTTGTGAATGATTACTGAATTTCATTTACTAATTTCCCTTTCCAAAGTAGTATGTTGTTTATTACTTCAAGGAATATACAGGTCTGTTTTGTAAACTTCTTTGATGAGAATTCTCTAGGATACCACATAAGGATAAAAAGCAAAGGAATTATTCAATCAATTAGTGTTGTGCAGAGGAAGAGATTTACTGAGGTATTATTAGATAGTGACACCCTATTTGGAGAGTTGCTGTTTGAAGAAAGTATGCAAGAGCTATCAAGTTGTTGATATGTGTTACCAGGTTTCTATTTAGCCACATTAATTCAACCTGTAGTGTATTCTCCAAATATTATGGGTAGTAACACATGTATATGATGATTTCTCAAATTTACTTTTTCAGGATTGATAGTATGAATGTTTTAGAGGGGCAAAAGTGGACTACAGAATAATGGAAATATAGTATTACAAACTGAGAGGCAAGCTCTTCATTTCCGCCTTTTATATTTGGTGTTTTGTATGCATGTGTATGTGGCTAAATGGATATACACTGATCTTTTTTATGCAGTCATTCCCATGCCTCTTTTCTCTAATGAAGTTGGGAGTTCTTTGGTATTTATAACGAGGTTACATTTTTCTGGCATTCTGCATAGCACCACAGGTGTTAAATTTAGAAGCTCAGAATTACCAGACACTTCTCTGGGATTAGATCTGGACAAGTAACTTAACTCTCCCAACAATAATTTCCTCATCTTTTAAATGGGAATAATAATAAGAGCTACCCCACAGAGTTATTATTGCATGTTTTGTATAAGATAGAGCAAGTGAAGTGCATATATTAGAACCTTGAACACAGGTAATACTAAAAAAGTAGTTACTGGGCTTATATTATTGTATTTGGTAAAAAAAAAGTTTCATCTAATTTATTAATGAAATTTTATCTTGAAATTTTTATCTCATATTGCTTCCCAAGAGGTGCTAAATAGCTCACTGAGGGTTCACATAAAAGTGAACTAAAACACTGTTTGACAATCCTAGGTGAGAACAGAAATACACAAAATTTTCACTCTGTTCCAAATTATAACAGACTTCTAAGAAATACAATATACAACAATATTGATAAAGAGAATACCTTCTATGAATCCAAGGACTAGATGAATTCTACATTTATCTGCAACTACAAACTGCAACATATTTGTTCAAAGACAAAGGGTAGAATGAAGAATGGAAATATAAAAATAAAAAGACATGGCCTTGCTTTCCAAAACTCACACCTTTTGCTAAGAAATTGAAACGACAGATTATCTGCTATGAAGAGTGGTTCTTGACATTGCTGGTGGCTGGAGATTACAAAATAAATCACCTATGCTTACAGAAAAATGGGTATGTATAAACTACCAAATTTGTAAATCTCCTCTCGTTTTGCTCTAATAAACACAATCTAAATTTCAGATTCTTGTCTAAGGGTCACATAGTCAGTTTATTAGTTAAACACAACTTTCTACTTTCTTGTCATCTAATAAATATATCTGTTTTTAAAATTCAGGCCTGTTTTGTTAGTAACCTACAGTTAGACTAAAGCTAATGAAGCTCATTGTTCTTCTCACTTTTTGATTAGACAAATTCACCAAAAGCTCAACTCACCCCAAATTACGTTAGTAGTGAGGAATTCAATGAAGGAAAAAACAACTACGAAATTAACAAATACACAAAACCACGAACATCACCACCAAGGTTGTCAGTTTAACAACCATCTTTCAAACAAACAAAACAAAACCCCTCTTTGTAGCATTTGCCAATTTCTGTGGCATAAATTCTCTATCCGTGGCTGATTTCAAGCTACCTATGTGATGGCACTAAATGTAGAGCTGGGAACACAAGCTCACTAATACACTATTTTATAGTCTTCCCACCCTAAAGACACAATGAATGCAAATAACCTTAAGAGTTATAATAGTAAAGTGTAGTAAATAATTAGGAAGTGATGGACTTTGAATATTTATTACCTTTGTTTTTAATGTACTTTAAAGTTTATATAATTAAAATTTTAATAATGGCCATGTTTAACAACCAGCTTGTAAAATTCCTAAAAATTCAACAGGTGGCTGTTGTGAGCCAGCATGAGCAGGCTCTACCACACTAAGTGTAGTATAATGGTTAAAGGGTACGGCACATGGATTTGAAACTGATGCAGCCACTTTCAGTGATTATTGGTCAAATGATCTACTTTCTCTATACCTCAATGTTCTCATCTGTATAATTACAGTACCTACATCATAGAGTTGCTGCAAAGATAAAATGAAGGATTGTTTGTATGACACTTAGCCCAGTGTCTGCAACATAATAATAATTCACTCCATGTATTATTATAAATTGTGACCACCACAATACATTGTTGATGAAATTACTCTCTGCTCCTGCTTGGGAAAAAAAATGAGTGAAATTTTGTTGATGAAAAAATATGTTTATTTTGTGATCTACAAAGAGAAAGTCAATTTTGCTACCAACACAGCAGATGATAATCCACTACCAGGAACTAAGAGGGGTAAGATGGTCTCAACCAATATGGTTGAAGCAATGTTTTATTAGCTGGATTGTGGCAGAAAGCGAGTCCATACATTGTGGATTACATCTGCAGTAAGAGGTTTCATCTCAGGTAATAATTGTGATTAACTGAGCATCAGACTGAAATTGAATGCTGAGGATTCTGAGGCTGCTTCTAGGCTTGGCAGGAAAGAGCATTTTAATATATAAGTAATAGTCACTATGGCTAGTAATGGGGAGCAAAGAAACCATGATATGAATTTGATAGACCTAGGTCTATGCCTACAATGTTTGTAGATAATTTATGTTGTAGCCTGCTGGCAAAGAAGAGAAAAAAAATACTACTTGAACATATTTCCAAGTTTGGGGAGTATCGCACATTTGAAATGGAGGTGGACTAAAATATTATGGTGACCTTACAAAAAATTTATATAATTTATGGTCAACGTTAGAGCAAGAAAACAAAAGTGTCTCAATTCAGCAGTTTTTGGGGGGAGGGACAGCTGGAAAATGATATAAAGCAAATGGGATTTGGAATCGAAAGAAAAATCAACATTCCTGGTTATTTTTCGTTTTCCATCTGAGAGCCACACAACAAAAATAGCGAGGCCAGAGTATTATTTGAGATATGTGTTAACGGAAGTTATACATGCATTTTAAGAAAAGATTACAGGCCTTGGTTTAGCCTTCCAGGCTGTATAACAATCCCATTTCCACATAAAAGAAGCAAGGCCAGCAGGGTCTTGAAGCAGAAGGCCAATCTAAAGTTTCCTTAAGCGAATAGGGTTGAATTTAATTGTCTTGCCCTTTTTATCAAGAGGCAGCTTGTGTTCTGTGGGATAATTTTGTGTAAAACCCTTGACAAGTATTATACTATCTGGAATCAGGTTTCTCAGTGTATAAAAATCAATTCCTATATCTTCAAGCCTCTTTCAGGGTATTCTCCTCAGAATCTTTACTCAAAAAACAAAATCTTTATCCTATTTAGGTACATACTTCAGAGTCGGATGAATACCCATAATATTCAATACTGAACCCCTCACAGGAATGGAAATAGGTGCTACTTCTTTTGAGCAGTATAGGTTTTGGCAAATTATCCTAATTTAGGGGTAGTTATTTTGCAGTCAGTTCAGTTCTTTTTTTCTAAACTCAAGCCCCATTTAATGAAATGTTCTTTTTTTTTCTTTTCTAACGCTTAAAAAATACAGCAAAGTACAGAGAAAAACACACCAAACACCCATGTATCTAACCCTTAAATTCACAAATGTTCATGTTTTGTCATTTTGCTTCTTGTATATTCACTTGGTTTTATTTACCTAAATAAAACTACAAAACTTTTCATCAAGTTGAGGTCCCTTTTTCTTCCTAGCCCATTCCTCTTCTTCCCTCACCAGAGACAATTACTATAGCAAATTAGTATGTATCTTTCCAGTCTATATTTTTATGCCTTTACTACATCCAGTAATCCATAATCCATTTACAGGTTTCCCCAGCTATCCAAAGATAGAGCCTTCCTACGAAACTTTTCATAAGGTGAAATGGCATAAAACGAAGGAGCAATGATATGGAAAAATTACATGGAAAAATTTTAGAGCATTCCCAGGTCCCTAAAATAATTTCTCTTGGGCTTTTCTCTTACCTCAGGATACACCTTGCTAATGGATGCACAAAATAAATTGAGATAAAGCATAGATGGTCACAGACATAGTTCAAAGGTAAGGCTGCTTGATGCTGAGATGATGAGAGTAGCTCCTGGGGAAGCAGCCTGGTGGTGCCACTCTCTTCTGTGTGTGTGGCCTCTATAAGGACTCAGGGCAAAATAACACTGAACCCTATTTTTGCTTTTCAACTTTTTTTTTGTGAAAGTGAAAATCCTCTTTAGATTTCTATTGGTTAGCAAACACAGGTACTAATGCAGATTCATAAAAGGGAAGTGGCCTAATGTGAACTTTCAAAAAGCAAGGGACACCTGTACAGCATCATTTAACATTTCTTATTAAATTTACACAAGTAATATAATTTTACATACTACTTTGTAATTTGCTTCTTTCATTCATTCAACTCTTATGTTTTTGAGATCTATTGATGTTGACTAACATGGATGTAGATCATTCTTTTTAATGGCTATATAGTTATTTCATCAGATAAATATTTCACAATTTATTTTATATTTTCCTATGGATAGATGGACATTTAGGTTTTTCTAAAAGCAATCCTAAAAAAAACACAACCATGTAATTTGTTATCTTTAAAAAATTTGTTTTCTGGTTTCTAATTTAAAATTTAATTCCAATGCAAACCATGTAGAAACCAACCAGGGGAGAGTCAAACAAAACCTGCCCCCGTCCATAATCTAGAAGTTAAATGAACATATACTCTCTTAATATTTTTAGTATGGGGATCTCCAAAGATACACACACTCTTACAAAAATGATATCCCAAGTATACAGGCGACCTGTCAAGGAGTTCATGAATATCTTTACTCTTTCACATTTTCTTTTTGTTCTAGTTTTATTGCAATGAATTAAGTAGGCATCTATTGAGGAAACTTACAAAAATAAAATTGTACTTGCAAGTGCAGAAACACTAGGAACCTGGGCAATGCAGCGCAGGCACAGCACAGCCAGCCCTTGTGTATCGCTGCTGCTGTCGACAGGCGGGTGAGAAGGCTCCACGGCAGACTAGCGCTGCTCAAGGACACGAACATGTTCTTTACTTGCCATGTGCATCTGTGAACACCCTGGACAAGTATGACTAAGTGTGAACTAAGTGTTCCTGGTTTTCCTCCCAGCAGTTTTACCATATATGTGTTAAGTTGGAATTACTTGAAAAAGATGAGTGTTGGCTCGCTTTTGTGTAAATAATTTGCTCCAGGGGCTCCTGGGAGGCTTGGTCGGTTTAAGCATCCGACTTCGGCTCAGGTCATGATCTCACGGTTTGTGGGTTCGAGCCCCGGGTTGGGCTTTGTGCTGACAGCTCAGAGACTGAAGCCTGCTTCAGATTCTGTGTCTCCTTCTCTCTCTGCCCCTTCCCTGCTCACGCTCTGTCTCTCTCTCTTTATCTCAAAAATAAACAAACATTAAAAAATTTTAGAAAACAAATAATTTGGCCCAAAGCTGGGATTCTTATGTTGAGCATTTAATTTTCTTTTATGGGGGAAATGTGGTGAAGAGTTGGAGAGGCTTGTCGAAAAGCTTATGTGCTTCTGAAAGGATTCCTACAAATTCTTGTAGGAGATAAAAGCATTTGGGAGACAGTGTTTGTCTGACTAAACAAGATGTTGAAGGGATTTTCTTTTGGCAAATATAAAACAGGGTTTCTTAACCTCTGCACTACTGACATTTTTGACCAGGTAACTCTTTGTTGCGGGCCTGTGTAGGATGTTTACTGGCTTTCCTCACCTCTTACCCTTGGGATGCCAGTGCATCACATCTTCCCCCTCCTGCACTTTTAACAAAATCCTCCCCCCCCCCCACCCCAGTTGAGAAGGGCTAGTGTAGAGTCAGCTACAACAGGGAGAGCAGTAAAAGCTAGGGCTGGTCATTAAAATTATCTTTATTCTCATTCTTTCAAACACACCATCCATTGCCAATCTCATCAGTTCTAATCACTATGGGAGTGAGTCCCAGTCTTCCCTTTAGGGAAGACTCTCTCTCAAATCCTGACCCTGTCTTTCCTGCTGTCTGCTGGATATTTCTCTCTGGATGACCTATAATCCTTGTAGGAAATTGAGAATGCCCTCTTGATTTTCCAATTCCATTAAAGGCCCCACTGGGATCCACACCTGAGAATTCTCCCTCTCTGGTACCCTGCATTCCTCCCTCACAATCACATAGGCTTTGCCTGCCCTGAAAGTCTCCCTGAAATCATGCCCACATCACCTTCACAATAGCCCCACTTCAATCATCTCTGTACACCAGTTTAACCCTACTAAAGGAGCTCTTTAATCATGCCACATCCTCTTAATGGCTCTCCTTGTCAGTTAACACACCAATCTGAAGTCACTCAGCCCACACTTGAGATTATTCACAATCTGTCCACTACAAACCTTTCTTTTTTAAAAAATTTTTTTAATCTTTATTTATTTTTGAGAAAGAGAGAGAGAGACAGAGTGTGAGCAGAGGAGGAACAGAGAGGGAGAGACACAGAATCCAAAGCAGGCTTCAGGCTCTGAGCTGTCACCACAGAGCCCGATGCGGGAATTGAACCCACGAACCATGAGATCATGACCTGAGCCAAAGTCGGACGCTTAACCGACTGAGCCACCCAGGTGCCCCCACAAATCTTTCTAGTCCTACTCTCCCACCACTGTCTTAGAGAAACCTGGTTTACGTAAACTTGAAAATTTGCCTTCTCTCAAACATCTACTCGTTCTCCCCCTTACATGTTTTTTTTATCATGTCTTCCCTTACCCTAGAATCTCTCTGTCTTCTCCTCCACTTACAGGGCTTTTACTTACATTTAATGATGTCACTGCTAATTCAGATCCTTTTGAGCCAGAGCATTCTTATTCCTGGAGCCCTTATCACATCTGCACAATTCTCTAAACTATTCACCTGGGAAATTCGTACTAAACATATATATCCTCTAAACATATATATCATGTGTCTCATGAGTCTAAAGTCTCCTCACAGTTCCTAGCACTGTCCCTTATACATAGAATGTATTCAGTAAGTATGTATTGAATGAATGAATGGAAGAGGTGTGTGAGAGAGAGAGAGAGAGAGAGAGAGAGAGAGAGAGAGAGAGAGAGAGGCTTTTAATATGATTGTAGTCACTGGCAAGCAGATCCAAGAAGGCCTCTTTATGTGATGAGTGCTACAAAAATGCTTTTGGCCAAAATATCTCTCATGTATATAACTGCTGTACGAAATCCTACTTCAAAAAATAAACTTCTTTGTTGTTGTGAGGTTTCTGAGATTTTTAAGAATGTACTAAAATTAGCAGGAGCTAGTTGATAAGGGCCTCCATAAGAGATCCTGTGGCAGAATGGGACACATATTGGCTCCTGGGCAGGGGAGCATATGAGAGCATCTTTGGAGAGCCAGGGTATACTGGGAAAGAAATGAACAAGGAACAAGCAGATGCGGGCCACACCACAGTCAAACTGATTTACCCTGAATATATCATACAAATATATACACAGACATGTACACATATGTGTGTGTGTGTGTGTGTGTGTGTATGTATATACGTTTATTTTATGGGTTGTATTTAAAACAGAAGTACTTAAAAATTTTAAGATCATAGCAGGAACACTTAGGAGATAACATTAAACATAAATATGTTTATATTTAAGCAGATAGACATGCAAGACTGAGGAAATAATAGCCTTTTTTTTTTAAATTAGAAGCACAACATACCTCTTTTTACTCATTATTTCCTATCATGTTATGTAGCTTCTGGGGTGAAAAGACTGATAGAGAGACACTGACTTTCACTATTTCTAATCCACAAAAAATTACTGTTCTTTCTAAATTTAGCTTGTTATAGTTATCTGTTTTCCCCCCAGGCATTAACAAGGCTAATCAGGGGGTCGAATGATTAATCTCAGAGGAAGAATGACTAGTGTCTAATGTCATATATGAGTGTATATATCTTTTGATGCTTAGATCAGATTAAGCAGATGTCTTTACCTTGCAAGCTTATAGTTTTGCATTTATACCTTGAACTAGTATGTATAAATTATAGTATCCAGAGCCAAAACTCTCTGCCATGGATCTATGAAGGGAAGTGGTAGAAAAAGTCCCCAGAATCAAGTGGTTATCAACCAGGGAAGTGCCATTGCTTGCTGGCACAATACCTGAGGTTGACCCCATGAAGGCAGATGTAATTGGACAACTGAGTTGGCCTTCCAGACCCCAAATATCTTCTTTATTTGGTGACTTTTGTTCCACTGAAATTTTCTTTCTACAATTAAGAATAAAGCATTCCATACCATTGATTTAACATAAAATAACTGGTTTTATTTATTTATTTATTTATTTATTTATTTATTTATTTATCATTCATTCATTCATTCATTCATTCATTCATTCATTCATTCATTATTCATTGGACAAACGCTTCCTATGTTGCTAATGTGGGTATACAAACAGAAAACCCTAACAACTTGCTTGGGAATGAGGTACCTGGACTGAGGGACTGACTCATCTTCCCTAAGCAGGAGGACCTTGTTCCCAAACTCAGCTTATCATGGGTCCTCCAGGTTTCACATCTTAGACAATAGGGATCCCATTAAACTTTTGTAAAAGTTTGATATCTAAGGCCAGATTGTTTATTACTCTAATTTAAACTATATTAGTCTTGCTTATAGGACTGTTTTCACCCTTGTCCCTGAAAAGGAGAGAACTCTCCCAGTGGACCACCAGCTCCATATTCTGGTCGTTGAGTCCAGTCTGCACCCAGTGAGTCATGTTGGCATTTGATCATGCCCTTTGCCAGCATTATTTCAGTTGCTGGAGACATACGTACAAAATAGACCAAAATCCTTACCCTCAAGAATCTTCCATTTCAGTGGGGGGCCAGACAACAAATACAATGAGTAAACCAGTGAAATATATAGTACACCCAAAAGTAATAAGTGTGATGGGAAACACAGGAAGTAGGAAAGGGGAACAGAGAGCATTGTGATTGTTGCAGGTGTCATATTCTGTCTGCAGAGTAGATTCGGAGGTGTGATAAGGAAAAAGACAGCCTAACAGCATGGAACAGTTGAAGGTGGGGGGGTGAACATCTTGCTAAGGCAAATAGGGAAAAAGGTGTCAGGGAACACCAGAAGTGCATCAGGCCAATAGGTTTTTTGTTTTTTGTTTCTCCCAGGGCTGCTCTTACAGCAAAGTTCACTTGGCAGTCATAGATGATAACAATGCCCAGGGGTCCTCAGAGATGCTGAAGCTTGAAGAGGTCGCTTCATGAGTCAAAATGGGACTAGCACTGTCTCTCTTGCCCCCCTCTCAGGGTTGTTGTGAGGATCAAAGGAGAGAATGGCTATAAAGGTGCTTTGAAAACAATGAAAGCTCTCCATATTGGCAAGGCATTATTATTGCGGGATTGTGTCAGAAATAAGTGGAGTGAACGTTCTTGTATCCAAATATTATTAACTGTAGCATAAAGATGAGAAAGAGAGGGAGGGAAGGACAGAGAAAGAGAGCGGGTGAGAGAGGAAAAGATTTAATATGGGCTCAGCTTCTAAACATATAGATCAAGCTGTTAGCTGATCATTTCATTCCAGGTGAAGTGATACCCTTCCTACCCCACCTGCAAGTCACTGCTGTTGGCTGGAACAACTTTATGTCTGTTTCTGCCACACCACTGAGGTTGGTCTCCTTATCATTAGATTTGTAAAGCACATGCTCAATTCTGGGATAAAAATATTGGTTTTATCCTAGTAAGTGAATGTGTAAGTTGAAAGGCAGGCTAATTTTTGCAGCCTGTTAAATTACTCAGGCAATAGAAAATAACAATAATTGCCAAGCGGAAAACGAGGAACAATGATGAGAGAAGTATGTCTTTTAAGAAGAAACGACAGATATCAAAATTAATTAATATCTTGATACAGGAAATAAAATTAACAAATTCTTAATTTAGATATCACTTTTGTTCTCTTTTTAAAAAACTCAGTTTTTTTCTTCTTCATTGTCACAGACCTTACCCCTCCCTAAATTTACTGGTGATCAAGAATTGAAGACCATTTCTATTCCTTAATTACTTCTAAAATAGTAGGTAGGGAGCTTGTAATTAGTTTATGACTCATAATCTTCAAATATTAGTAATTATTTAAATAGAAAACTAATTCTCCAAAACATTATGGGAGCAAAACCGGCCATGTTTAATATTTGTCTCACTAGAATACAGTGGCTCTGTTTTAAACAAAAACTAGAGGGAAGAACATTGAAAATGGTAGTTATTAGCAGAAATAATCTGGAAAAATTAAAAAGAATTTAGCAAAAACACACGAAAGTGTTCTACTTGTTGTGTACTATGAAGGAAAAGAAATCATAGACAGACATGCTGGAGGAAGCAGATCACACTAATAGTTTGAAGTTGGCTGGACTTCACCATGTGAAATGTACTTGAATGTGCTGTCTTCACGATCCACAATCTACCCATGTACGTTTTACAAAGTTAATTAGATTGTTTTCTCACTTCAACATTCGTTTCTGAATCCGTGAGCTAGCATACGGTGTGGCCCGCAAAGACAGTCTTACTGGTGTGGCAGAAGCAGGACGTGAGGGAACTGTGAAGCATCTGGCAGACTCAGAACAAGCCGGGGTCAGGGACTGAAGGGAGCCCTCGCACCTGCCAACAACATGCAGGGCTTCCTTCTGCAGCTTCCATTGGCTCATAGGTTGTTACAAGGGAAAGTGTTTGTGTCCAAAACAAATGCAGAAGAAAAACCTCGGGGAGGGTAGGAAAAAGTGTCAGAGGGAGAATTTTTCATAAATTTGACATGTTCTTACATTTGAAAATTCTGGAAGAGTCCTATAGGTACTTGTATTGAATGGAGTCTGGCATTTTTAAGGTCTTATTCATTTTCTTTTTTATTTAAAAAACATTTTTAAATGTTTATTTATTTTTAAGAGGGAGAGAGACAGAGTGCAAGCAGGGGAGGGGCAGAGAGAGAGAGGGAGACACAGAATCCAAAGCAGGCTTCAGCCTGACACAGGGCTTGAACTCACTAGCTGTGAGATCGTGATCTGAGTTGAAGCTGGCTGCTTAACCGACTGAGCCACCCAGGCGCCCTTGGTCTTGCTCATTTTCAATGCTACATACTATGAATATGCATGTATTGTATAAATGTATCAACGATACTCTGATATATAACTCTAATGGTGTACGAAGAATATGTGATAAATATTCTTCCATTTAAAAAGCACAATATAATGCTCTATCAATCATTAAGCACGTGCTTGCTGTGATCTTAAAAAATAACTTTGCTCTATTTATTTGAATATTAATATGTTTATTTTCAATGCATTTTGTGAAAAGTATTATACACAAGTTCAAATTGACAACTAAATAGAGCGGGGGAGACCGAAGGATGTTCCCTGCAAAGAGGTCCATATGCTAATCTCTAGAATCTGTGAATATGCTATCTTTCATGCCACAGGGACTCTGGAGATGTAATAAGTTAAGGATCTAGAGATGGAGAGATTATCCTGAATTATCAGAGTGAGCCCAATGTGATCACGAGGGTCCTTATAAGAAGGAGGCAGGAGGGTCAGAGTCAGAGAAGTGGCAATGAAAGTGGAGGTCTGAGTGATACAGGATCATGAGCCAAGGAATGCAAGGGGCCCCGGAATCTGGAAAAGGGAGGGAAATGGATTCTTTCCTAGAGCCTGTAGAAGGAATGCAGCACTGCCAACATCTTGCTATTAGCCCTGACCCATTTTGGACTTCTGACCTCCAGGATTCTAAGGTAATACATTTGTGGTATTTATTGCAGCAACAATAGGAAATTAATAAGTTTATAAATTGATTTGTCCTCCCATTCTCCAATAGATGCCAGGGGCTCAGCATTATTTGTAATAAACACTTACTGATCCCCAAGTGTTTCTTACAAACATCCTTTGTCGCTAGTGGAGACTTTGCAAACTCAAACACACAAGCAGAAGCTGACTGGATGTTATGGACTGAATGCTTGTGTCCCCTCAGATTCATATGTTGAAGCCCTAACTTCAAATGGGATGTTATTTGGAGATGGAACCTGTGGATAGTAGTTGGGTTTAGATGAGATGATGAGAGTGAGACAGCCCCCCACCATGATGGGATTAGTGTCTTTATAAAAGAAACCAGAGCTCCGTCCCTGCACACCCCCAAGCCCCGGCCCCGTCAGGTGAAGATGCAGTGAAAAGGCAGCAGTCTGCAAGCCAGGAAAAAAGCTCTCATCAGGAACTGAATCTGTGGCACCTTGATCTTGGATTTCCCAGCATCCAGAATTATGAGAAATAAATGGCTGTTGTTTAAGCTACCCAGTTCATGGCATTTTGTTACAGCAGCCTAAGCTGACTAAGACACTGGTTAATAACAGTATTTCCTATGAGGACAGTTCAGGTTGATGTTGTTGAGCAGGGAGGCTGCATCCTTATTCATTTCAGGAATTTGAGAGTCTCTAGAAGTTGGTCAGGAAAGGGTGCATGCAAGAGATAGATTTTCCAAGATTCCTTGAGGGAAAAAGAAGGTGGTGTGGAGCATGCTATGAGCCTAGGTTCTTGGGGATAAGATTGATAAAGAAATGAATAACTTTTCTGAGAAGAGCAGACAGGAAGCATAAGGGCTGCAATGGGGCAGTTCATGGGGTGTGATGACAGCCTGAATGCAGAGACTGAATTACTTGATCCTAGTTAATGAGGAAATAAGAAGCATTGCAAGGGGTCTGGAGAGAAAAACTACATGTCATTAAACAGAGTTCTGTGAGGGAAGTTTTGGCAGTAACACTAAGGTACTTCAGTACGAGGGCACTAGGTTCCTAGACCCCATGAAAAATAATATGAGAAGTATAATAGTCTAGATAGGAAATAACTGTTTTTTAATAAAAGTAGAAGCAAAGGAGATGGAGAGATAATTTAAGAGAACAGTAATGTCAGAAATTACCAGCTGACTAGAGATGTGGAGAAAACTGTAATATATTTTTTAAAAAATCCTTTGAAACTTCACAAGTGGCCACTCTCAACAAACATTATTTGGAAGGAGAGATAAATGACTGTGGCATTTCAGTTGTGATAGAATATTTAGCTCCAAATGTCTTCCACATTGACTGGATATAATATATGAAACTCAATGAAAGGCAATTTGGGAGGAAGACAAGTAAATTTGTCTCTCATTTACATGCCTGCTACCGTTGAGCTCAAGGAAAAGGGTACGTCTTTACGTGTCCAAATGTTGGAGAGAAGAGAATTAGAATCTAGGACTGATCTTTGATACTCCTTTCTTGAAGTGGTTCTTTTTTTTTCTTTTTTCTTTTTGAGTGGTTCTTTATTGGGGATGGAGTGGCTGGGAGGGTGTGTGGAACAAGAATTTTAGTAGAGAGCAACTTTTGTGAATATATTTTGAATTACTTAGGACACTAACGCTAGGTAACTGTGTGGAATATTCCACCACTATTTATAGGACACACTAGCAACCCCTGCCACATCTGTAACATCACTCCCACACAGTTACTAGAAGCTTTACCTTTCTCTTTCTCTCAACATCCCCACATTATTATCTTCACCGTTAGTCAGTCTTCAAAGCCACACTGTCATTGTGGTACCTGTCACTTTTCTTTCTTTGTCTTTCCATTGCTGTCACAACATGCGTATCCACTACTGATAGATCAGCTTCTTTTCCCCAGAAGTCCAGCTAAAAGTCTAGTGGGATCATTTAATGCATCTCCTCCACATTTATAACTGTAGTCATAAAACAGTCCAGCAATCACAAGGCGAATACAGGCAGCATTCATATGAGCATAGCTCTAGGGCTCCATTGGTGCTCAGAGGCAGATCCTCATGGCAGAGGGAAATGACACATTTCATTGATATCTCTGGGGCTGCCTATGTATTTTTCTAAGTCTGTCTTTGACTTGACACTGGAGAGAGAAAAAAACTGCCATTTTTTCTCAAGTTTTCCCCCAGGCCCACTCTGTTGTTCTGTTTTTAATGCATTTTGTTCTCTCTACTACAGGAAGATGAGATATTTTAAATACATTCCTTATTAAAGAATACACATACTTCCTGGAATTTATACATAAATTCACCACCTTTTAAACTTACTCACAAAAAAAGGAAAATAAGGGCTTGCTGGTGACTTTGAATGGGTTAGATTTGTTAGGAGTCTTCTGGTATACCACGCTCATATTGTCAAGGTAAGTGTTTAAGAACACACACTCAGGCATTCCAACTCTCTAGGTTGGAATCCCAGCTATAATTCTCACCACCTGGATGGCCTGTCCAAGTGACTTAACCTTGCTATGCATCAGTTCTACCATCTATCCAGTTTGCGATAATAGTATTTTAACCCTTGAATGGGAACCATAAAATCCTCTATTTGGTCAATCTGAAGTTTCACAGACTATGACAAGAGGAGTTGATTGGTGTCCACAAAGAAAAATACAGACTGAAACATAATTACTGTGGCAGAAAGTTGAAATATCTGAGCCTAATGGGTCCACATGGGTATAAGAGAGATGGGCTTCAAAGCCTTAGATGCAGAGAGTGAGGGAAGCGGGGAGGTAGTACAATGCCTGGCTGCAGGAGCCTCTGTTAAGGGGATCTGCAGAGCACCGGGCACAGGAAGGAAGGGAGCAGAGATCAGAAAGTAAACTGAAAAAGGTTCCATGAGAGAAAACCAAATGTGGGGCTATCCTCTCAAGTCAACAGGTTGCCTAGGAAGTGGAAATCAGGTGCTATTCCAACAAGCAAACAAACAGGAAACTTAGATCACCTTCGGAGAAGCTCAAGCAGCACCAGGTCAAAGCTGAGCTGGCAGAACATGATAGGTACGAAGTTACTCCATTGAGTGGGACATGCCAACCGGGCATGATGCCTCATCCCAGCTGAGTAACCACAGAGTTCCTGGGGCCAGAAGGTGGGCGATGAGGAGAGCTGTCTTTCCTAGAGCAAAATGACCCACCTACAAGGCCCTAGAAATTTTACTGACTACTCATCCTAGATACTCCTCACCTGGGTTGTTGGAATATTAGATAATTCTTATTTTTGAATACTTTTAGAAGAAGCACTTAACAGTGTTGATTTTCATAGTGATTTGGTAAAAAGAGCTTCAAATTATGAAGAAATGTGGATCAGGTTATGTGATGTCATCATTTCGTTTTCAATTCTTGGGATTCTTATTCACAGATTTCCCTTTTGTTAAAGTAGCTTTATTGCTGGATGAATATTGATTCCCTGTATCTATTATATATGTTACTAATTTTTCAAGTTTTCAAATCATTAAATAAAGGACGTCAATAGTAGTAAGAACTTTCTATTCCATAATGAATGAATAAACAGACATCAACTCTTTTTTAAGAGTATATATCATGTCTAACAAACCATGTTCATGTAGCTGAAATATTACTGTGAAACAAGAAACTATTCAAATCAACTAATTCTGTTATTAAACATTCTAAAATATCTCTAAAATAATTCCTTACACATAACGGTCAAGAGGATCACACACATGATGTAATATTTATAGTTCTGTAACATAGAAGTCAATTACAACACACTCATTTTAAGTAATGCATAGATTTTAGTTAAATATTAATGGTAATGTTTTTACAAATTTCAAATTAGCTGATCTTAGCCTTCATAAAATCAATAATTAAAATAGTCACACATGCACTATGAATATAACTATAATGTATAGCACTCAGAAAAATATCCTTCCTGGCTGTTTTCTCCTGCAATATGCTTACTTTGTGTAATAAACAAATACAGATTCTTAAAATAATAAAAATCTCTTAACAGTATCTACCACATTGCAGTCTGTACTAATTAGTGTCCTTAAAATTATTGAATTCAGAGATTTATGGTTTTAATAAACAGAGAAAGCAGGTTAATTTTTAAAAACCATGCTGAGTAACATATGAATTCTCAATGGAATTTTTTATTAATCAGCATTTCTTCACACTCAATACAAGTTTAAATATGTATGTGTGAATGCTTATTCACAAAATTTTCCAATTCATGATATAAAAGGGCTAATTCCTGTAAGTTTAGTTTCATTCAAACTGAGCTTAGATATTAAAAAATATTAACTGATGAATATACAAATATAAAATCTGTCACAGTTTAATGCGCCCTACTGATTTATTGAAGGGGTTTTGATGGGTTTATCTGAGTATTTATTTAATGAGGTTCTTGGACACTCTGGGCTTCAGTTTCCTCAATTCTAAAAGCAGGAGGCTGTCAGAGGAACCTCTGAGGTCCCACACAGCTCTAATTCTGGTTTGATCATTGCATTGAGTGGTACTTTCTTAACCTTGTGCTCAATCTTAATGCATTTTTTTCCTGAAATATTATCCTTATTTTATACTGTATTATTAGTGGCCTTTGCACTTGTGCTATAGCAACATGTTTGTTTTATATTTGGAATATAATTTTGAGTAATGTATACTGAAATAAATTTTTGAACATGCTATGGTCATTTTCTCATATAAATTAAATCATTGCTAAACCAGGATAAATTGCACCTTATTCTGACAATTTCTCAATTAGATATTTAGTAGCAAGGTATATTCTCACTATTTCTATTAGTACTGATAATAATAATAATAATAGTCATGTTAATTGTAGCATTTAAATTTATTTTTAAGATGGAGTCTTTTATATATCCCTTCTTGGTTGGGGAAGCAGGAAAATCATCATTATGTCTTCCCCAATATTTTATTGTGAAGCAATTCCTACTCAGCATGGACAATAAGTGCATACTAGCAACTCCTGGACAATACCCCAAATATCTTTCCATATTTCTTAGGCCAGTAAAATACTTCTACTGTTCCTGTCTTTCACATGTATGGCAGGTTTTAGGAGTACTCTTTATCCTTCCTCCTCCTGAATGCACTGTTGAGAGTCTGGCTTCCTTTTCTATCTTGAGGAACTCTCTTGTGAAGAGATGACTCAGTCTATTTCTCAAATATTACTATGGTGTATGACAATGGTAATGGAAGGGCAAATGGTTTGTTTCTCTTCTATGGGAAGACAGGCCACATCCATAGGCAGCTACATGGCTGGATCATAAAATGGCTCATCCACCACTGGGATTCTCCTCATGGCCAGTTCTGAGCTGTTTGAGACACCACATTATTTGGTACAATAATTTATATGCTTAATGTTATAATACCTTATATGCATAATGGATTTCATACAATTGGAACGTATTAACTATGTTCTTGGTTCCATATGTTACCACTTTCTTGGAGATTTTGAACACCACTATTAGTTTTCAAATTGACTCCCTTATGGTGTCCTGAGGCCTTCTTTCAGTTTATAGGCCTGTTAGAGTTTCCCTCTTCTTACAAAATTACCTTAACTTTACTATCTCCTTAAATTACTGAGTGAAGTTGGTGACTTTTAAGAGAGTAGTAGAATTAAGATAATTATAAGATCTCTTTCCTTTTACTACCAAACATCCTGAAAAAATCTTGTCTGTCCATTGCTGCTACTTTTTCAACATACATTCCCTCCTTAATCCTTTACAGCATGGCTCTCACTACTCTTTTGCTCTCATGAAAGGTCATGAATTTCCTCTTAGTCACCAAATTCAGCATCTCTTCTCAGGTTCCATATTTATTTGCAACACTAAAACTCTTGTCTATCCTTTCCTTTCTGACACTTTCTCCCTCTGTGATTTCTTGGATACTCCATGATGTTCACCATTTTTATTTTATTTTTTATTTTTATTTTTTGCCATTCCCTCTTGGTGTGTTCCTACTCTCTAAATGGGAGTATTCCCTAAGGATCTGTCCTTAATACTCTGTCCTCAGGCCTTTCTCACTTTGTAATTAATTCCAAGACTTCAATTATCTTCTGTATGTGAATGATCTCTCCACTGAAAATCTCTCTCATGAATTCTGGTGTTGAATGTCTTGCCAGCAGCTTCAACTCAATGCGTCCCTAGTTATACTCATCATCTCCCCTGTCAAATCAGCTCTTCCTTTTGGGCTGCCTAGCTCTGCTAATGACACTATCATCTGTCACTAGGAGGCGCAAAATGAGTCATAGCAGTTAAAACTTCTAAGTGCCCCTTGCACTGCTCTCACCTTTTCTATGCTTGTTACCAGATGGTTCAATACTCATTCCCATTGTATTCATCACTGGAAATTTACTGATCCATTGAAATAATTCTCCTCCTAAAGCTCAGCTCCGATCATGTGCCTATCCTGCTCTAGAGTCTTCCATGGGTCTTCATTGCCTACAGAATCAAGTCCAAATTCCAAACCCACTGGAACTGGTCTGGAGCCAATCTGCTTTTCAACCTCTTCCCTTTAGTTAAACTATACTGCTCACAATCACTCTCATGTCTCTTGCATCTTCTAACCTCACTGCCTTTGCTCATGTCCTCTCTGCCCACAAAGTCACATATCCTGCACATCAGTAGTAGACCTGGCTCAAGTGCTTACCTTTCGCATCTTTCCCTCATCTCTCCATCAAATTGTAATCTCCCTTAGTGCACTTATAAACACATGTTTTTAATCTTTTATTATATTTTCTCATTTTGCTATATTCTGAGGATAAAAAGTGAGCAATTCATAGTTCTATGTATCACGTATGTGTTAGGTTGTGGGGATGTAAAGTTCCCATGTACATCCCAAGTCACCTATCTGACTCTATAAGCTCCTTGAGAATGAAAAGTATGTCTGATTCTTTTTTTGTATCTTCTAAAACATCAAGCACTGGGACTCCACCCATACATACATAATACATAACTTAAATGGATGATCTGCCTCTTACACTTCCTGACGATAGTCCACTCCTCCACCCCCTTCCCATGCTCTCTTCTGCTTGATATTTGCTCTCTGTTGTTTGAATTCAGCTGACAAGATTCTATGTGAAAATCCATGTGGAATTATGAATATTATACCAAATTGTTTCCTACTTAACACTCTAAACAAGGGTTCTTTTCTGTTAAATTGTTTCCTACTTAAAACTCTAAACAAGGGCTCTCTATTCTGCTGTAAAAGAAATGCATTAAAAAACAGCCACAGAAAAATTACTCTCTTACTGTCACTGTGACTTGGATTGATAGCATCCCCAGTGCCTTTGTCAATTAACAAGATGAAAAAGGAAACACTGGAACTATACCCCCATGTGTAGGTGTTCCACATGAGTAAATCTCAATGTGGATTTAATGTGAAAATCAATGTACTGCAAAGGATTTGATAAGAAAACAAAGACTCTTGCAAGTAGTCTTGGTGGAAGAAAGCCATATAGAAATTAAAGACTTCAAAAGCATGCTCTTGGATTGCAAAACACCATGCAATGCAAAAATACTTAATTCCTTGTATTACTCTTTACAGGAATGAGCCATTGTATTCTATATTACCTAAGTACTCTTCCCAGGCATCTATAAGGTTGATAATGATTTTATAACCTCTATTTTACAGACAAAGAAATAGGGGCAAGGAGAACTTGAGTCATCTCCCTAAGGTGGTACAATTAGTAAGTAGCAGAATGAGGATTTGAAGCAAGGTAGCCTGAATGCAGGCTAAGGAGTGAACTGCTATGGCACACTGCAGCGGAGGGGTACAATGGAAAGTAGCTAATTCATCCTGTACTCAGGGGGCCCACCGGTGTGTTCTTCCTAGGGGACATGATGGCACTGCCACTCTCCACTGGGAACCTGGCCCTTTTCTGCTCTGTTTGCTGTACCATTCTTTGTCTCTGTTCCCTGAAATTTCCTTCCATTCTGTTCCTCACCCTTAAGTGTTGTGCATCAATGACCTTGGGGCTAACATTGTGCTGGGCCATGCTCTTGTTCTGGTAGCAACATTGCCTACCCTCTTTCTTGCTCTCATCCTGCCTGGTCCCATTACCTCTGGTTGATGGTGGCATGAACCAGGGCTCAACACAGTCAGGAAACCCAGGATCACCCACTGATAGCCCAGCAAATGATGCTAAATATCTGGCCTAAGGAATACAACAAGAGAATTTAAATGAAAGCCTCTATTTGAAAAGGTGGTATATGAAGTGGGTGTGAGATAAAGTAGTATTAATTGTGGGAAGTAGAAGAAAAGGCTCATTTGAATAAGAAGGCATTTCTCTATTTTCAGAGAATGTGTTCCATGCTAATAAAACCTTGTAGACTCATATTACTGTTACCCAGCAATAAGCTATACCTAAGAAGGTTTTAAAATATAATTATTTCCCCAGTTGACCTAAGATATTCTCAGGGTGAGACCTTCATTCTGGGAGAATCCTGGAAATAAGCTTTTGAAAAGAAGCCTATTTTAAAATATTTTGTTAGGTTTAAATATATATTTCTCAGACTGTTCACATTAGTAATAGGTAGCTGATAAAAACAAACACAGTGAACTGCAAAAATCAAGTAGATGAAACACCACAGTTCTTTACAGGTGAATAAATAGCATCTCCAGATAAGGAATAAGAAAGAAAGAAAGAAAAAAAAAAGAATGCTTGATTTCACCAGGAAAGCAATCACATTTAGAATATTTCCTGGGTAGTATACACTATCCTGTAATACTATGTTATAAATAAATTCTCAATGCATTATAAATCACCTAGGGAAATTTGTATTTTAGTCCATTAAAAAAATGTTTCCAATTAAAAATGCCCCTTCCTTGATTCAGTATTCTCATGACAGTAGGTACCGGGGCAAATCCTAGCTTGCTGCTTATTTTTATCTTTTTCTCCTAACATTTATTTATTTATTTTTGAGAGCGAGAAAGCATGAGAGGGGGAGGAGCAGAGAGGGAGAGAAAAGACAGAGGGACAGAGAGACTCCCAAGATGCGGGGCTCTATCTCAGAACGGTGAGATCATGACTTGAGCTGAAATCAAGAGTCAGACGCGGAACCGACTGAGCCACCCAGGCGCCCAGCTTGCTGCTTATTTTTAAATTTGTTCTCACTTGCTCTTAAAACCTTTCCAATGTTTCCTTACAGTTAGAAATGAAGCTTGGGTGCACTTCATGTGCTTCTCACTGACTGTGGCTTCTCAGTAGATCTTGTCTTTGAAGCCAGTCCAATCATCTTAGCACCATCCTATAAAGAGTTAATGAGCCTCCCTGTCTCCATTCTGTCCAGGATTATTCCCCATACAAAATGGCTCTCTGGTTCTCTGCCCCCCCCCCCCTCCAATTTTTATCATGACAATTCCAAGTGACCCTATACACAGAACTTTCGCACTAAGTCCATGACAGAAGAGGTTTTGCCATTCAATGAATTCTGACGCCAAATGCTTTCAGCATTTTATAAATGGGATTCCCTGTGGGCTCCCCCTTCAGTGTGATTTCATTCAATGAATCAGATTTCAGCACCTACTAGGGATAAAGTCCTGGCCTATGCATTGTATGAGGAGTGGGCCTTGGAACCTAGCACCCACAGGCTCACAGTCCAGTGAGGCAGAAATAACTCTAACACATGCTGACTGAGAGATGTGCTGTTACTGTTGCAGTACTGTGGGGATACAGAAGATTAATTCTGAGATGAACTTGTCTTAAGAAAATGCTGGTGGAATAGAGTATTCTCTTTTAGTAGGAAAGAAATGCTTACTTACATCACTTATCCTCTATCCACAAATATAGAAAAAATAAATTCTGATCCTTTACTAAGAGAGGCTGCATAAAAGTCGACTAGCTGAAGATATTCAAATGAGCCTTCATGACTTTCTCTAGATTTCAAAATTTATTAGACCTCGTTGGATTCAGGAAGCATAAGCAGAGGATCCTTCTGGGAAGAGGAGTAAAAGAAAAAATCTCCTCCTGCAATTCTTCCTTTCTACCAAAAGTATGTTTTTGAGAACTGACCGTCGACAGAATTTTCCTCTGCTTCAAACTTAGCACAGGGAATTTTTGAGGCAGCTCAATGCCAACAGTGGCAGCCTACTTTGCACACAAGCTCCAACCCTGGCAACTCCCTGTTCCTCCTGGATTTTGAAGCCACCTGGCGAGGTCTATGCTTGAGCAAAGCCACATGTAGTGATGCCATGCCGAAGCTTTAGGCGAGAAGACATTTTCTTGCCCTTGTGTAAACACATGGAAATGAACCTCACCATTTAAAAAAGTGAATGCTCTGTACCAAAGAGAACCAGACACAGAGTATTCTCAGCACCGCCAGGTTAGCCAGCATAAAAATATTACCATGGTGTTTTAGAAAATGAATTAAGATACTAACCCCTTCCGAGTTGTAGCCGTGGAAAATAATGTTAACTCTATATGTCAGAATGAAAAACACATGTTTGTGTCAGATTTTTTTCCTTGTCTTCATTCTTAACCCCAAAGTAATGACTAAGCATGCCCAAAGAGGCACTTTATTTTTATAGCCATACTTACAGAAAGCCAAAATGGCACCTGAATGACTTTTCCCCTCTAATTGCTTACAGTCATAATTTCTAGCACTCACATTATAGTATTTGGGACTGTTTTCAATAGCAAGCACTTCCTTTTTCATTTTCAAATACAGCAAAAGAAATAGATTTCCTGCAGATCTGGCGGGTGAGAAAGTTAGATACTCTCACTACTATGATGGGAAAGAAAATAGATGGGAAAGAAAAATAGATTTCTACTATGGTCAGACCAGAAATCCTGGTTCTCCAATCCCCAGAGGAAAGCTACCCCCAGCATATGAAAATATCATAGTACATGCATTCTGTGCAATAAAACGTCATATCAAATCTAGTGTTTAGATCTATGTACTGTTTTTTTCACTCCTAGTTCTTCTTTCAAAAGAATTCTTTTACTCAACAGGTCAGAGAATATTATTGGAAACAGGGATAGAGTGGCAAAGTTAGCCAAAGAATTCAGAAAGCTAAAATATCTTCCTGAGGAAGCATGCATAAATGATATGACATCATTGTTAAGAAGCATTTAGCTGTAAGAATCCAAAAGGCATGGTTTGCTATTTCAGACACAGGGAAATGACAAACATGTTCGAGGGAGTAACAGCTATGCACTGGGAGCTTATTTAATAGGAACAGGGTTTAATGACATGTTAGTTTGAGCTCAAAGTGTAGTAAACATTTACTGCCCATAGTATATAATGAAACAGTGGGGTAATGCCTTTTATCAGAGGCTGTTTCTTAATCATTCAGGGCCCATTAACAGTCACAACAGAGGCAAACAGAAACTGTGACATGTGCCTCTAAAAATACTGCTTATTGGCAACTGCACTCTGGAAGAGGTATTTTGTGTTCATTGGAACCATTAGTGTGTGAGTGAAATTTTCCAGCAGTTCAAAAAAATACTCAGACCACATCAAGAGCACATCTGTGAACTTTAGAAAAAGTGAAAGTAGAAAGCAGCATATCTCTGTTATCAGAGCAGACTGGCTGTCACTAAACACTCCTTTGGCTTGACATTATTAGGATCAAATTGTAGGGAAGTGCTCTATGTGCAAATTTCCACCAAATGCAGTCAGCATCTAGCCCGCATGGATTATTACTTTTACATGTGTTCTTCTGTGTGCAAGGTTTTGCCTTGTCAACATGGATGCCACTCAAAAAATGGTGTCCCTTCCTCAGTCATTGTCATTCACCACCTGGCTTGGGAAAGGCTCCTCTGCCAATTGAAAGGCACAAGACATAAAAATAACAAAGAAAATGGCCCTTTCCTTTTTTTCCCCTGCTTTAAATCAATTTATTTTAAATAGATATAGTGCACCATCAGGATGGCTAACACAAGGAGTAGAAGTAAACTTATGGCTAATCTAAAAGTAACATGACTTTGGTAAGGTTACATCTCACCCAGAGAAATGGAGGCTTAACTAAATATTCTAAACCGAACAAGAAAAAAAATAACTCAGCTGCTCCTTCTTTATGCTGTATACCACCACTTTCCCACCTCCATTGGGGGTGCCCTTTCTGTGTCCTGTCTAAACTGTGCATTCAGTCACTTAAAGCTGAAAATTCAAATTCAACAACTTCTTCCTTAGGTATTCATAAGCACTGCTCAAATCAGCCTACTTCTCTCCATTTCTTTTGCCACTACCTTGGATAAGGCCCATCATTGACTCTCTCTGATTTCTGTCCTGAGTCAACTCTTCACACTGCTGCCAGAAGAAGGATTTTTTGTAAAGCAAGCATTCAATCATGCCTGTCTATTGTTAACTCTTTTGTGGAACTTATTACCCTTAGGATAAAGTCCAAATTATTAACCCTACTTCCTTCCTACTTCCCCTTCTACACAACAGCCTTACTGAACTTCTTCCAGTTACCCACAATGAACAGGTTCTCTTATTCTGTGGGCTTTTGCACTTTCAGCTCCCTCTGCCTGGAACACCTTCCTGAATTCTGTCCCAGCTTCCTGCATAGAACAAATCCTTCCTCTTCTTCAAATCCTACCTCAGATGTCTCTTCTGCTAGGAGGCTGGTTTTGCTGGGGGCCAAAGAAGAGGTATGTTGGATGCATACCTCACTAACCCATGTAGGAATGTTAAACAACAATGATTTATCTCAGTGGTCTGTAAGCTCTAGTGAGCCTCACAATTGCCTAAGCCCCACTATTCAATAGATTTGGGTGCATCCTGGACATCTATTTGTAAAGCTCTCCTAAAACTTTGAGAACAAGTGATTCAGCTCATAATTAATCAGGATAATCGACTGATGAATGGATAAAGAAGATGTAGTGCACCATGAAATATTACTCAGCAATCAAAAAGAATGAAAGCTTACCATTTGCACCAACGTGGATGGAATAGAATGTATTACGCTAAGTGAAATAAGTCAGAGAAAGACATCTATCATTTGATTTCACTCATATGTGGAACTTAAGAAACAGAATAGATAAACATAGGGGAAGAGAAGCAAAAATAATATAAAAACAGAAAGGGAGACAAATCATAAGAGACTCTTAAATACAGAGAACAAACTGAGGGTTGCTGGAGGGGTGTTGGGTGGGGGGATGGGCCAAATTGGTGATGGGCATTAAGGAGGGCACTTGTTGGGATGAACACTAGGTATTACATGCAAGTGATGAATCAGTAAATTCTACTCCTGAAAGCATTATTACTCTATATTTTAACTAACTTGGATTTAGGTAAAGTTAAAAAATATGAAAAATTAATCAGGATGGAAGATAAGTGGAGAAATGATTTCCAAGTACAAAAGATGTTGATCTTAGGTGATAATTTATAATTTAACAGGTTTAATCTCCCACTGAGAGAAAAAATGACTATTACATAAATTAGTTATACCTTTGAAATATCTATTCTATTGCTACACACATAATAAATACTACATAAACATGATGAGGTAAAAATTAAAATTTACCGACCACTTATTATGAACCTAATCTTATGGTATGAATGTTGTATACATTAGCAAGAGGTGGCTTGTACTTGAATCCAGATATACTGATATCAAAACCTGTACTGTTTCAATACTACTCTGTTGTATGATTTAAATAACCCAACTATTGAATTTCCTGACATCAAAAATAAACAAATACACAAACAAATAAATAACTAGGATAAAGCACTTAACCACACATATTAAGGGAATTCTCATTGATACATCCTCATGAGAAATGAGACATAATTACAGTAAATGAGGGACAAAGGCTGCAGTACTGAATGTTCATTATGTATAGGAAAGAAATTTCCAAGTTGCAAAATCATCTATACATTTTATTTCCATAGAGTGAAAAGGTAAGGCTGAAAATTAACAAATAAAATTAAAAGGAAGAAAATGATTAATCCTCAAAAACATAAGGTAAGTCATTAGAGCCAGTTCAGTAAAAGCCCTAAGGACAAAGTGGAAAGAAAAAAATAGCAACAGATAAAGTAAGGCGGTAAGAATAGACTAATAATGCTTATGCTACCTTACGAGGTCATTTCAGGTAGAATGTACGAGGAAAAGAACTTTGTTTGAAACTTCCAAGACTCTAAGATGTTTGGCCAGTGTAGCTATAACTAGGGAATTAAATATCCCATTCTGGCGAGTTGGCCTGTACTTCTTCAAGCCAGTTCCACTTCTGCTCTTGCATGATACACCACTGCACTGGAGCTCACAAAGTCTTCCCCCCTAGTCCACCCAAAGCATTTAAGAGGAAACAGCAGTGTGTGGAGAATGATTAATAGCACGGATGAGCATAAAAGGAGAAAAAAGACACACATTCTGGTTCTGTTTTTTAAGACTCTTAGAAAAGCTTTATAATCATAAAGAGGGAAAAAGGACAACCAACAGGATAAAAGAGGACTATTTCTCAGTAGTTTGTACTAACCTCCTTTACATCCTGAGTGCTTATATCCATGAATATAATAATGCAATTCATCAATGACAATCAGTGGTGGCTGGCAATTAAGTGGTTCTTTTAATATTAACATTTCCATATTTATTGTTATGTCACTCTGGAATGGCACACCAGGTAAGCTTCACATTACCAGAGAGCTCTTATGTAAAATTCTCTCATTTTCAAAATTCTCATTTACATTAGTACTTGAAAACCTACCCCCGCCATGATGCACATATAGGCTTTGCAATAAAGACTTCCATAAAAAAGGTGGTGAAATTATAAACTAAGTTGCTACAACCCTTTGACAAATCAATTTTATACGCGTGCAGATAGCCTTGTGGACCAGTAATTCCACTTCTCAAAATCTATCCCACAGAGTTAATCACACACACACACACACACACACACACACACACACACACGATTTTAGTACAAAGGCATTCCCTACTTGCAATAGTGAAAAATTGGAAATAAATAAAATGTTAATCAATTGGGACATTCCACATGATGGATTATTATCAAGCCATTACAATAAGTTTTGTGAGGAATTCTCAAGAACAAAAATAAATGATGATGTTACAAAGTTAAGTGAATATAAGTAGAATATACTTTTATGATAAAAATGGTCAAAACACACATATTCTAAAAAGATCAGAAGAAAATACAGCAACATATTAAAAGTACTGGTACTCAAAATTGTGAGATTATTAGCAAACTTTATTCTATCCATTTTTCTTAGTTTTCTAATTTTACCCAATAAATATATATTACTTTTACAACGAGTAAGATAAGGGGACAAATATATTTTTAAGTGCATTGCTTAGATGATGACTAATCCTTTCATCATGGTGTGTAGGTTTTGTCATCTTTTGCATTTTTTGCCTGTCTTATTTCTTGGGCCAGTGGATTCCACCACTGGAAGGTGGTAGATGTGGGGAATGATGCCTGCATTCCCTCTTACAGTTATAAACACACTTAGGAAATTACCATTATTTGGCAAGGATCTCAATCAATGTCAAGTTAAAAAGAAAACACTCTTGCAAGCTGTAGCTTGTGTCTAGGTACATGGAAATTGTTTAGCATCATGAAAGTTAGTAAAAGACAACTGTGGCAGACCATCAAAGAAAGATATGCCCAAGTCCCAAGATATGTCTGGACTCCACTTCCACCCTGCCTCTTTCTTAAGGTCTCTATCACTACCTGCCTCTCAGTAGATTTTAGCCACCAAGATAAAGTAATGATATAAAGCACCTCTCAAAAATCTAGAACAGTAAAATGTAAGGTTACTATAAATGTGAATTGTAAATGCTTCTGCTTATATTCAAGACTAAGTTTTATCATCTGCTATGCTTTATTCCTCTCCTAAAATGCACCTATTTGTGGCCACTAAGGGAAGATTATTGGGTTTATATTATTCACAACCAAAAGTATTATTTATAAGAACAAAGAAGATTCTTTCTTGAGGGATCTCTGAAAAAGGACTCCAGGGAAATAAAAAAGGTGAGAAAGACTTTGGAATTAAGCATTCAAAGAATCAATTAAGTAAAAAATATCTGACAGCAAGTAGGACCCATACTTCCCAGTGAACACACTAGGAATATCTTCTCTTTTTTTAGCAAGTATATAAAACATCTAAAGCATTAGCACAATGCAGTCAAAGCTGTAGAATTTTGGGGGGAAATCTAATATGTGACTAATTTATAGGATAGACCTAATGCTTGTAGGGATATTCTGGTGTGGACAGATTGGGCAGACCTACTGGTAGAGACAGCAAGCTCTACTTTTGGAAATTGAAACCATTAAGCATAAACTCTTGGAAAAGCCTATGAGTTAAGACCCTTAAAGAAATGTATGTGCTTGGCAATTCCAGCACCAGACTCAGAGAGGCATGGCTTTTAGGACTCAGCAAGGAAGTAGTGTGGTGACTTTTTCCCCATTAAGTGTCTGTTCCTGGTCAAGATTTTATCTTGAGTCATTACATATATTTGAATATGCATAATTAAAATGCTGAGAACGAACTGACATATGATGATATTCCACACCCCTTCCACTCCTGAAAGTGGGGGGGGGGGGAATCCATGGGAATATAATGGTAGGAATAAAGATTATGTCCAAGAGAAATATTAACTGTGGTTGGACTGAGATGGGACTCTTTGGCTGCTTTGAGAATAAGGTCAGGTACTGGTCTTAGAGACCAGAATAATTGTCCTGGCTCAATGTCTTAAAACAGTTCTCTAATTATCTCTGGAAACAACACTGATGCAGCCTGGGGATTGATAGGGCTGTAGAAGAATCATAAAAAAATGGGATCATTCACTATAATACAGTGACCATATTATAATTACTTACGTTCAACACAGAGATGCATGTTTATATGAGGAAAGAGTTTACAAGGAGAAAACAGTTTTATGAGCCTGAGCTCCAATAAGACCAGAATGCAGTGTAATTGACTGGGCTGCATTTGGGGTAGGGGGTGAAGGTTCTGGACTCTGCTCTGTTTTTAACTAGCTATGGGACATAAGTTCTTGGACCTTAAAAGTATGACTCTATATGGACTTTGAGGCTCATTCTAAACAAAATGCCTGGATTCAGAAATATATTAAAAAACCCATCTTTAAAAATGTCTTATATTGATCTTTGTTACTGAAATGAGACTATAACTAACACAAACAGAATTCTTTGTAAGTTAAAACAATGATATGGGGCTGAATTTTGCTTTGTTTACATGAGTGAACACTGAACTGAGTCAGTGGTTAATTTTGTTAGCAGAATATGTAAAAAAAAAAAAGATATTTTTTTATCTTATAGTAGAAAATGTTTGAGTAATCCAAAGTTGCCACCACTGTTTTGGTGCATAAGGTATGAGAGGTTAAATAACACCTAAAAAGTGTGTATAGCTTTACTCCTCGAAACCCAAACTGTATTTTGGGGAGTGTGGCATTTGTGGTGGGAATGAAGGTAGGCATTCTTTCATATACGTGTCCCTTGCTTTTTGAATGTTCATGTTCCACCACTTTGCTTTTACAAAAGACCTACATTAGTACCTGCTTTTACTACCTAAAAGAAATATGGAATTTTCCTTCTTTTTTGGGGAGGGGAGTGTAAAAAAAGGGCGACAAGTGGAAAGAGCATTTGGCTTTTTTTTTTCCTGAGAGCCTTTATAGAGGCAACATGCACCCCGAGCAGTGAGCATGACACCACCAAGCTCCTTCCCTGGGAAGTACACTCAGCATCTCAGCATCAACCCACCACAACTTGGAAACAGTGTGAACATCTGTGCTTTATCTTGATTTATTTTGTGCATCCGTTAGCAAGATGTGTCCTAAGGTATCAGAAAAGACTAAGAGAGGTTATTTTTTGGATTTGGGAATGCTCAAAAAATTTCCATGTAAATTAATGGTAATTGCTTCTTTGCTTTATGCCATCTAGGCTTATAAAAGGTTTCATAGGACCACTCTACTCTCAGATAAAGGGAAAACCTGTAATTATTTATTAGTCTGGTTATTAAGATTATGTGATCTAAAGCACTTAATTGTAGTGGCTAATAATCAAAGTAAACTGTTTTTTTCCCATCACTGCTTTAATCTGAATTATTCTGAACGGTCCTAAAATGCAGTTATTAGAAAATTTCTATACAATAAGGATAATTAAATAAAATTAGAACTATATATTTTTTGAAGTAGACTTGATAGTTATTCAGCATCATCTGGAGGGACACAAATTAAGTCTGTGTTACACTATTTGTAAGAGTTTTAAGAGGTGGTTGGATTAAGGGCATGAAAAGTTCTTGGCCCAGGGTCTGGCACCTAGGATGTGCTCAGTGAATTGTGCTAGCCTAATTATCATTCTCATTCAAGAAGAGGACAAGGGGCCAGTCCCAGAGTTAAGAGCTGTTTTGCCAATAACCAGTTTCAGTGTCTTCTTCATATCCACTTCACATTCTATTCTGGAGTCTGCATGTTTAATCTCAAGGAAAATGTTACTAGACTAGGCTGTGAGAATAGAGACTCTGCTTTCTTCATTAGTTGAACCAGGGTGTACAATTCAGTTAAATTTATAAGTATGTTCCCTTGTTGAAGCTATGCATATGATTTTAGGTTAATAAAGTTACTTGATGGGGGTGAGGGAGATGTTCTTAAGTAGAATAGGACACCAGAAGCCGTGTGTGATGGCTAGTTTTATGTGCCAACTTGGTTAAGCAATAGTACTCAGTTACCAATCAAACACAAACCTAGGTGTTTCTGTGAAGGCATTTTGTTGACATGTTTTAACATCTACAATCAGTTGACTTTAAGTGATGGAGATTACCTTGATAATGTGAGAGGGCCTCATCCAATTAGCTGAAAGGTCTAAACAGCAAAACAGGTTTCCCTGAGAGAGAAGAAATTCTGCCTCACCTCAAGACTGCAGCATCAGCTCTTGCCTAAGAGTCTTTAGCCTACCAGCCTGCCCTTCAGATTTTAGACTTGTCAGTCCCCACAACTGCATAAGCCAATTACTAATCTTTCTCTCTCAATATCTTATTGGTTCTGTTTCATTGGAGAATCCAGACTAATACACATGTTCTTCTATTTATGTAAATAACTGTTTGTAAATTTAAAAACACACATTATTATATGTGTTGGGTGTAGATATATCATCTATATCTACAGAGAGGAAGGTCTTACATTAAATATACTTGAAGAGGTACCTATGTGGGAAAATGGGACTCAAAACATGTCTTATGAAACCTCATACTTAAAACTAAAATATCAGCTTAAAAATATTTTCAAAAATATAGACTGACTACAGCTAAGGAGATATTGGGATAAAAAGTATCTAGACATACATGTGAACTGTCTATCACATTCCATGGATATGAATTACAGGCATCTCTCAAGACCTGGTTCAATTCCCATAATAGTTTTGCTTTGTTTTTGAATTATTTGAGCATTTACTCTCCAAATCGCTTAGTAGGTATTACAGGATGCTTTATATTGTTAATTGTTATTGTAAGTATTTTATGTCTTGCATCCCATGTAGGCTGTAAATTCCTTAAGAAGATCAACAATTTTTACATTTATTTATGTCAACATAAGGACTGGCTTAATGTCTCATCTATTGTGACATTCTTATTTTAGGCACTCAAGAATTGATTAACAATAATGAATAATTTATTCATTATGTAACTAATAATGGATAGAGAAGATATCATTCCAATGAAGAATTAATGAGTTTTAAAATTGTAAACAGAATCCTTATAACTTGATATTTATTTTCCTGACAAAAATACTAGCCAAAATTTGATTTTTACTTTGTTATTATTTATTCACATAAATAGCTAATAGTTGCAGCTAATGAAATGTCACTATCCTATAAAAGTCTAATAAAATTTCTTAATGTATATTGTATACTATTCACACAATTAAAATCTCAATTGCACTAAATAATATCACTATACTAACCTATTACATATATCATTAACTTACTTGGCTGAGCTCTGATAGCATATTGGGGTATTTGCCAATGTAACTATGATGAACAGTATTTATGCTTAAAATGTTAATAAATTAAAAGATGGACATAGTTCAGAGTCATTATGAGTTTTTATCTGATATTCTGTTTCAACAAGAATAGTTAATACATAGTTAATTCAGGTAAATTTAGGATTAAATACAAATTTAGTTACTTCCATGAAGCTTTGCTGAGCTACTATGATAAATGTTTCTGTTTTCTAAAAAGAAATCAGGATTAAGGTATATTAACAAAGCGCAAAAGTGTAGTGAGTTTATATAAGTTGCAGTCTTGCATGTCTGCTCTGCATAGCTCATTTTCTTGTTTAAGCTAAGAAGTCATCTGCCTGAGAATAATCTTATTACCCTCAATGAACAGATTCACCAACAACAGCTCTTCTTGTCTTTTAATCCTATTACAGTATCTATTTGTATCTCAATTTTGACCTTTGGAAATTTAAAAATCAGTATTTCCTGCAAAATTTAATATCACTATCTCTAATATGACAAAGACATCTAATTATGTTGAAACTTTAAAGTTTCACAGGTCAGCAAAAATCAGTTTAATACTTTCTCTATCATTTTATAATTCCCATTTATGACATAAATGCCTTTCAAGAGTCTGGCTACTAACACAGGACAACATGCTATACAGATGTGGTTATAGGGTAGGGAATGTTCCACATTACTCTCTCCATATCTTCACATCTTATTCCCTCTAATGATAATGACAGTTCTCTGGTCTGTGGCCTTGGATCCAGGGTGCCTTCAGGCACTCCCAGAGATCAGATCCCTGACCTTGGCCTCCTTATCATTAGCTCTAATGAACTAAGGTAACCAGATGCAGACACAAATGAGTTCCTTTGGCTCCCTGTGGTCCTGACTTGCTTTGAAATATGACACCTGCTTCACATCACTGTCAGGGCTCCAGAATTTGTCCATTTGGGGTTCTTATTGCATTCCTTTTAAAAGTGTATGTTTTCTGAAATGAACTCCTATACATTTATGGAATGATTATTTTCTGCTTGCAAATGACAGTATACCAGTTGTGCTTACCTACAATAATTAGGAGAAACAGTGATCAAAGGAATAAAAAATATAAGGAATTAAAAAATCAGAATTTCTTTTCAATAAACATCTTAAACTGAGTAACAAGTTACTGTAATGATAAAAACTTGAGAAATGAAAACATAGCTGGGAAGGGAAAAAAACATAGGATTTTAAAAAATTTCATGTAAGCATTTGGTAATAACCTCTGTTAGTCCACCCTAAGAGTCATTCCAAAGTATCTTTGGGATATACAATAAATGCTTTAATAAAATTCTAATTTATATTTTATAATACCCTTCTCAAGTATTTTGCACTGCTGTAAGATAACCAGTTCTTGCAATTAGAAAACTCAATTTAAAGATGAGCGAATTCTTGAAAATTACTTAAAATTGATGGTTTTCAACTACATAATTTACAAAGTCTCTTTTGGTTCTAAAATTCTGTCATTCCCTAACTGTGCATTCTTACATCCCAAGAGGAAGATGAAAATTAGGATTTATGTAATGTAATATAAGTAAAGTAGATTTTGTCAATACCTGGCTATTCCCTTTAGGTTAGGCTACCAACAGCTGGAAGATATATCATCTCATCTCTTCCAATCTCAGTGCATTCGGCTCAGGTTCTGGTGGAGCTGATATGCCTTCCCCTATGAAGGCACATGACCTTAGCTTGACCAATCAGCATCATCCATCCATTCCCCAGCCCACAGTATTTGCTTCATAGGTATGTGACCCAAATTGGTTCAATAAAACACATCCCAAAAGAAGACATAAAAAATGGACAACAGACACATGAAAAGATGCCCAACATCACTAATCATCATGGAAATGCAAATCAAAATCACAATGAGATATTGCCTCATACCTGTCAGAATGGCTAAAATAAAAACACAAGAAACAGTAAGTGTTGGTGAGGATGTGGAAATAAAGGGACCCTCATGTACTATTAGTAGGAATGCAAGCTGGTGCAGTCACTATGGAAAACAGTACGGAGGTTCCTCAAAAAATTAAAAATAGAAATAGCAGATGATCCAGTAATTCCACTACTGGGTATTTACCCGAAGAAAATGAAAACACTAATTTGAAAAGATATATGCACCCCTGTGTTTATTGCAGCATTATTTATAATAGTCAAATTATAGAAGCAACACAATTGTCTATTGATAGATGAATAGATAAAGATGGTGTGGTATATGTATACAACGGAATATTACTCAGCCATAAAAATAATGCATTTTTGCCATTTGTAACAACATGGATGAATCTAGAGGGTATAATGCTAAGTGAAATAAGTCACTCAGAGAAAAACAAATACCATATGATTTTACTTATATGTGGAATTTAAGAAACAAAACAAATGAACAAACTTAAAAAGAAACAAATGAGAAAACAGACTCTTAATATAGGGAACAACTGGTGGGGAGATGGGTGGGGGGATGGGTGAAATAGGTGAAGGGCATTAAGAGTATACTTATTGTGATGAGCACTGAGAAATGTATAGAATTGTTGAATCACTATATTGTACACCTGAAACTAATATAACACTGTATATTAATTTTACTGGAATTTAAAAAAAAGACACAACATAGGACCTTTTGTGTGTGGGTTTTGTTTTTTGTTTTAGTTTTTGGGAAAAAGAAGTTTCACTCTGCTTGAATAAGAATAATTCAGTCATGGTGATTCTGTCACCCAACATGTTGAGAAAGACTCTACTTTAAGTGAAGTCAATCCAGAGGAAGCACAGCAGAGTCAAATGGAAAACGAGCAAGGCAGACACCCATTTAATAATGTCATTTGAGTCCTTGTATCTACCTATGCCTGAAGCAAGTACTACCCTTGGACTTTCCAGTTAACTGAGCCAGCACATTCTCTTTTTTGCTTAAACCAGTTTTATTACCAGTTTTATTTTCTACAACTTGAAAGTAAACCTAAGAAGAAAGGTTTATAAAGATTGATTCTAGCCATCTTCAACTTTATTATAGTGGTTGCAATACACCACCTTTATAGCATAGGTACCCTCTCCCCTGAAGTTGGCTCCTCCTACACATTGTTTTATTCTTTTGTAAGGCAATACTCTGGTCAGTGAAAAATGAGATACACAAATATGCGCTCCTCGTTAAACACCAACCTCTAGCTTTATCTAGGCATTTAAAAAAGAAAGCAATCTGTCACTTACTCTAAATTATAACATGTTTAAATTGACAACTCTTTACACAGTAAAATTATCTTCAATGCTTTAAAATGCCTAGGCAATATCTATGTATCAGAAAGATCTTCATTTGTCACTCTTTAAAAACTCTCATCAACCAACAATGAAGGATTAGTATTGAATTCTGATAAGATTTAATTTTCATACACAGCACCTTTTAAAAATAATTTTGGGTCAGATTTATGACTGCCATATCTCTCAGTCTCTGTTTTTCCTTATTTTTGCTTTTTGGTTCATTTAAAAAATTTTAAATTTTTTGTACTTTCTAAATGCCTGGAATTTGGCTCAGTGGAGATAACCACTTTTGAAACAACTCCATAGCTAAAAGTGGATATAAACATATGTGTAGCATTTCAATGTTCATTTATCACTTGCGGATGTGTCCTGAAAGCTATAAATAGGAAGCACGAGCACAGCAATGTGCAGTGACATTCATATGCATATGAATTCGTGTGTGTTTCTACTATGATTTTTTTCAAACTTCATGATAATACTTCTTTGTGAAAATTTCATTAGCTACCATAAATCAGGCTCTGAGCCTGTCATGTATTTAATAGAACTTTTAAATAATTTTAACATTCCAGCAATGTCAAGAATATTCACCTACTCATTTCCTCTTATTCTCTGCTCTCCAAATGTCAAGCAGACAGCTCTGAATGTGGCACTCTGGGGCCAGGAGATTCAAAGCACACATGGCATTTCTCAGCACCATGCACAAAAAATTAGATCATGCATTTGAAAGGCTGGGCATAGGGCCTGGCACAGTAGGAGCTGAAGTCAAGGCCAATTCTCTCATCTCCCTTTCCTGTCTTTTCTTTCTTTGCACTAAAGTGCACACGTGTGCACACACACAGCATCCCCCTTTCTTCTCGCAGGAGAGACACATTTTAGAAGAATCATTCTTAACCTTATCTCACCTCACTCTCTTTTAAAAACATAATTATTTTATAATGTCCCTCTAATACCATGAAATGAAATTCATAAATAAAACAATTCGTCTAAACACATATTCCCAAAAAGTCTGTAATATAAAGGAAACATATAAGGAGAGTAATTTATAATAAAAATATATTTCAATAGGCAAATGTTTGGGCATGATACACTTGATGAGAAGATATAATTAAACTGTTGGACGGTGTCATCTAAACACAGAATCCCCATGACTGTAACTGCTACATACATTTAATGCAGGCATGGTTTATTGGCAACTCAAGTACCACAAGCTGTGCTGTCAGTGGCATAATTTTTTTTGAAATGATAACCAAGTCTTTGTAAAGTTCCAAATAAAACTAGCTACAGTCATCTATTAATTTACATAGTAGTTGCATTCTTGCAAAATCCAGTGAGTATTAAAATAGTGCCAAATTACCTTGTGTTTATTTCCAAATTGGAGACAGGCTTATGTTCAGATGACTATAACGGGCTTTTTACGCATATAAATGTCCAGCAAGATTTCAAAGTTGAATTGCCCCCGTGCATTGCAGACATTTAGCATTTCTGACCTCGGCACAGATATTGTGACAACCTGAAAACATCTCACCCATTTAAAAAACTCTCCCTAAGGGGGTGATTCTATTCCCACTGAGAGGTTTTAGAGTGATACGTTTTATTTCAAACCACATCTTTAGTTACAATAAAATAATTGCAGTATATGATAAAATATTCCATATTCTTCCTCAAATTCCTCTGGTGTTGCTGTCCTTTGCAATGAAGACATCACCAGTGTTTCTACGCATCCCTAACTATGTATGGATAGTCTTTGGGTTTTGAATTTGCTGAAATGGCCTTGAAAGAGAGACATTAATTACATGCTTAGTTGGAGACAATGTAATAAGGTTCCTTTGCCAGAGTAATTGGAACCCTGCAGTTATACTCTCCCAGTTATTATACAGTAGCAACAAGTTTTAAGGCACATAAAACACCAGAGGCAGGTTGAATTGTAACAGCATTGCAAAGTCAATTTAAAAAATTCTAAATTAAGATTTTAAAAAAGCCACCACCTGTCATTAAAATGCTCTGTTTCTTGACTTTGTGATCTCCAGAATATAGCCATCTAAAGAGCCATATTTAACTTAAAGATCTGTTTCATTCGAGAGCTAATTTATTTGTAAGACACCTAGAAAAACATTGATTCCAAAATAGTGGTACGAGAGGCTGTCTCTAATGTTTGCTTTATAGTGCTTCAGAAGAACAACATGGCAAGATCTCTTACACCAAAGAAGAAACAACAGCAAAAAGTAGCTTATATTTAAAATGAGATTTTGCAAAAGTTCATGAACAGTAACTTCGAGAAATAGATGGATGTGGTAAAGGAAAAACACTGTAAGATGAGACATTAAAAAGAGGACAAAGAAACAAATATTTAAAGATTTTTAGAATACAATATACTAGCTTTCTCCACAGAGTTACCACCATGAATAAGAAATGAAGGTCAAAACAAGGTTTTATACTCATGGCTTCCAAAGAAGTTTATTCTCTGGGAGTCTCAATTTAGATAGTGTGTTATATTAGTTTTCTTTCCATGAAAATATAGGAGCTTTCTTTTGCTGCATACTAGTGTTTGGAAACTAATGGTTTCCTAACAGTTGAATTTACAAAAACCACCCACCAATCAAGCCCAGGCGGAGTCATTTGCTATGACATTCTGAACTAGAGATAAAGAGGCACGTTTCTGGAAGTTAATATTTTAAATCTTTTCCTGCACATGTGTCTGTTTGAGATGGGGGAAAGGAATGGGGGTAGGATTGAAGGGAATTAGAGCACCACAAAATATGACATCAAGGGTATTTTTCCATTCTGATTTCTGTATACCAGTTTACCTGATGTTGCGCTTTGTTACCATTCTGTGTGTGTGTGTGTGTGTGTGTGTGTGTGTGTGTGTGTGCATGGGCATTTGTGCAAGAGTGCATGCATGCACACATGCACACACACACTCAGACACAGACATAAACACATACATTAGTACGCACTCTGGCCTTTTTATCTCTGTCGTATGCAAAGCAGCTATCTTGAACATTTGTCTAAACCACTCCATTTTCTAACAAGTGCTTCTTCCTCTGACTTGTCCTGTGGGTGGCTCTTTCTTAGTCTTGGGATCTCACCTCAAAAGTGATCTCTTCAGCAAGCACTGCCTGACTCTCAGTGGAAGGTACCATTCCTCCCTGACTGTGGAAGGTGCTGTTCTCACCCACCAGTCACTTTCCAAGACCACACTCTGTTCATTTCCTTTAGAGCATTTAAAAAGTTTAAATGATCTTGTTTGTTGACTTACTGTTTACTGATGATTTCCCTCCACTAAAATGCAAGCTGTTAGAGGGCAAGGTCCTTGTCTGTCTTGTTTACTATTCTTACTTCCAGACCTAGAACAATTCCTGGCACATAGAAGATACTAAAAATCTTTGTTGAATAAGCAAATATAGAATATAATTCTTTGGACCTAAAATTCTGTTCTTTAGCTACAAATTTAATGCTTTTTTGCTTTATTCTTTTAATTTCCTTAACTTACAAAACTACGTTAGTATTACCAACTAGATTTTAACCCCCACAGAAAGAAATAATTATGCAAGTTCTTTTTCTGTATTTCAAATTGATGCTAAATTGCATTAGCCACTAAATTTACCTTTACTATTTTCCAGTTTATGCAATACTTACTGTGGCTCTCCTAGCTTCCCTAGCTTCACTAGCTCTTTTATTTACACAGAGAGCTCTATTTTGGGAGTCTTTCTTGTGATTACTCTCAATCTATAGACAGTAAAAGACCTAGACTTCAGCGGGGGGGAAAAACTTGGTAGTACAGATTTTTAAGCACTTAAGATATTGCTTTAAGAAAGTGTTAATGTTTGGGGCGCCTGGGTGGCTCAGTAGGTTGGGCGTCCAACTTCAGCTCAGGTCATGATCTCTCAGTCTGTGAGTTCAAGCCCTGTGTCGGGCTCTGTGCTGACACCTCAGCTCAGAGCCTGGAGCCTGCTTCAGATTCTGTGTCTCCCTCTCCCTGTTCCTCCCCTGCTCATATCTGCCTCTCTCTCTCTCTCTCTTTCTCTCTCAAAAATAAATAAACATTAAACAAATAGAAAAAAAATAAAGTGTGTTAATATTTAAATCAGCATTTTAACAAATTCTGTACAGACAAGTTATGTCAACCATTCATCTTGACAAGCTGAGTCTAGTTCTATCTGTTTGGACACTGTAGGATCCCCTCATCTCAATACTATTCTTCTATTCTTTTGAACTGGGACCCATCCAAGTTCATTATAAAACGGCCCTTTGTGAAACATAAGTACATCCTGCTCATCACTCCTATCCAGTGGGTCTTTTCCACCGAGCGTAAAAAATGAAACCAAACAAAATGACACCCCCCGCACTAAATTGATGAGAAAGAGCCCTGTAAAATATTACTGAGATGTCTTAGATGATTTTTATGATTGGGTACAACCTGTAAAACTTACAAGTTTACCTTTTCATGCATCTTTCTCTGGTTTTCTAAATAAAGAGAATCTTGCCAGGGTTAATTAAATTACTGGCTAAGCCAATTGAGATAACAATGTCTGCAGGGGAAAAAAATCACAGAAGATGAAGAACTATACAAATGTAAGATTCTATTTTTAGAGACAGAAAAGAAAGTCGGGACTGTGTCCTATGACTTGGGTTCATTTCATGACTTTGCCACTCCCTTGCTGTGTGACTGAATGCAAGTCTATTGACCTCTTTGTGTATCAATTTCCTCATTTAAAAAATGGGTACAGTAATATTTACCCCAAAAAACAGACCTAATGATGAAAGTCACCATACATAACACATAAAATGTGCTTAATTGAATTTTAAAGAATGAATTAAACATATACACTTTTTTTTTTTAAAGTAGGCTTCACGTCCAGTACAGAGCCAAATGTAGGGCTTGAACTCATGACACTGAGATCAAGACTTGAGCTGACATCAAGGGTTGGAGCCTTTACTCACTGAGCCATCCAGGTGTCCCCAAACATATACACTTTAACTCTTCTTCCACTAATAATTCTCTTTAAATTAACTCATTTAAATTAAGCAATAGTCTACACAGTAAAGTTTTTGAAAACTGCACATCCTACATCCTACAATTCTAGGTTTAGGATAAGCTTGAAACATTGGTCTGGAGGTAGAAAAACTAGGTTTCAGTTCCAATTCAGCTGGGGGGGGGTATCAATCATTTAATCTCTGAGCTTCATTTCCCCCATATGTTAAACAGAAGGTGGGATAGATAAGTGTTTTCCAATCTTGGCTATACATTGACATCATTTGGAAGACTGGAAACAAATGATGCCCTGGCTCCACCCTCAAGGTTTCTGGTCTTGAGTGGAGCCTGGCATTAGAATTTTAAACGTATCTCCTCAAGTGATTATCACATGAAACCAGGGTCAAGAACTTTTGATTCTTCACGATCTTAGGACTATTTTGGAACCAACAAATAGGAAAGGACAGGGGAGCCTGGGTGGCGCAGTCGGTTAAGCGTCCGACTTCAGCCAGGTCACGATCTCGCGGTCCGGGAGTTCGAGCCCCGCGTCAGGCTCTGGGCTGATGGCTCGGAGCCTGGAGCCTGTTTCCGATTCTGTGTCTCCCTCTCTCTCTGCCCCTCCCCCGTTCATGCTCTCTCTCTGTCCCAAAAATAAATAAAAACGTTGGAAAAAAAAATTTAAAAAAAACAAATAGGAAAGGACAACATTTTAAAGAGCAGACCATGTTTTCCCTAAGTATATAAAATATGAGATCACATGAAGTAATTTTCTATCTCAAAACTTAAGAAGCCTTTGGAAAAAAAATAAAATTTAATGTTATGTAAAAAGAAACAAGGCCTACAAAGTGAATAGGTTTATGTGATGCTTATAGTTTGGAAAAAATCTATTACTAGAGCCATGGTATTGCACTAGAAGGTCAATTATAGAATTTTGTTATCTAGAATTATTTGAAATTTTGTATTGTAAAATATATGTTCAAATAATAAAATCACTGTTTACCAAGTCATCCTTAATAAGTGTTATCAGCTGCATAATTTAATAAATAAGACTGTAAACTACTCAGGACCTTTTCAGGCAAAAGGATGCCTTAGCCATGCAGAAGGAAGGACCCAGGAAACTTTGTATTAAGGAGCTATTATGGGTCAGGGATTATACTAGCAACTATTGTATTTGATAAGTCATCCTAATACAGCTCTGTGAAGTTGGTTTTACTCTCCTCACCTTAAAATATCCAAAGTCTTGTTCTCAGACATATGAAATGATCTTCCCATGGAGATCTCCAGGGAAAGTAGCAGAACCAGGATTTGAATATGCACACTTTGATTTTAAACTCACTATACCCACAACACAGTCTGCAAAATTCCTGTGTATTTTTTCTAACTTTTCTTCCATTCCAACTTTTCATTCATTCTTTCATTCATTCGTCTGACTATCAATGAACCTATCCATGAAACACTTCAGTGACATATCAGGCTGGAGACTCAAAGATACCCAAGAATAGGAACAACTGGAATGTAAGTTGCCAAAGGCAAAGGCATTGAGGCAACCAAGAAATAATCTGGAAAAAAAAAGAAGAAAAATAAAATTGGTCCTCAGAAAGCTAGAAAAGCAGCACATACATAGTGAATCAGAACAGACATAAACAAAATCAGGTTAGACAGAATGGCCCCAGGCTGATAAGGCCGGATTAACTGGTGAATGCACAGGAAGAGTGTGTCAATCAGCAGGAGTTGGTTAAGTATGGAAGTGGAGGAACATCATGGTCACAGAAAAGAATACTGGCGGTTCTGGATGAGCACTGAGTTGGAGGAATGTGCCTCGGCATGCTGACTCAAGTGGCGTGTATGCTGACAGGTCTTGATTGACTGAACTGGATACTCAAGTTGCTTTCCTGACTTGAGTCTATGTTCTCCACACAACTTCCTGGTTATTTTGTCTTCCTATACAGATTGGCTATAGTATTAGAATTAGAAAATTTTAATGCCAATGCTTAGTCCTCACCAGAGACTAATTAAAGCAGAATACTTGGGGTGGGTGCTAGATATTTGTACTTTGTTAAAGCTTCTCAAGTAGTTCACACACACAACATGGGGTGAGAGCTACTGGTCTGTGGCAGAGGTTGGCAAACATTCTCCGTAATAAGGCAGATAGTAAATATTTTAGGCTTTGTGGGCCATATGGTCTCTGTTGCGACTACAAAACTCTGCTGTTGTAGCATGAAAGCAGTCATAGATAATACTTAAGTGAACGTGTGGTAGTGTTCCAATAAAATATTTACAGACCCTGATAACTGAATTTCAGGCAGTTGTCATGGATCACAAAATTCTAGTCTTCTTTTGATGTCCTATCAACTTTAAAAGCATAAAAACAATTCTTAGCTAATGGCTGTACAAAAACAGGTGGGGGGGCTGGCGTTGGCACCTGCCAGGGGAACGAAACCCTGGTCCATGGAGATGGCACAAATGCATATATGCCTTCTGACACATTTCATTGCAAATAATCTAGCTTGGATCCTCATTTTTACACACAAGTCTCAGAATCTTGGCACTTAGGAGCCAGGATTCTGAAGTAAATCAACTTTAGGACTTCAAATAAATCAAGTTTTTCTAAATCCATGAAGTTGAGATCTAGACTCTGGGCAATGGTAAAGTCACTAAGATAAATGCCTACTTTTGGGGAGTCGACGAAAAGGGCAGCTGGCTTTCTTTACACAAGATTGCTTCCCTTTTTACCACATGCCATGAACCATGCATATTAGACATTTATTAGGCATAATTAACAAGCTTTATAATAAATCATTATTTAAGGCCTGTAAACTCCGGAAAAGTGCTAATGTGGTAGCCACTTGCTATGTGTGGCTACTAACCACTTGACATGTGGTTAGTCAGAATCGAGATGTGCTGTATCAAATGTACACTGGACTTTGAAGATTTAATACAAAAAGTAAAATATTTCACATACATAGTGAAAATACCTCACAATTGTTTTGTATGTGATAATAACAATCATATAAAATAATATTATTTTGGTATTATTTTGATATAATATCGATACTATAATGTTTAATATTATTTAAACCAATATTTGGATATATTAATTTAAATAAAGTGTATTATTAAAATTAATGTCACCTGTATCTGTTACCTTTTTTAATGTGGATAACAGAAAACTTACAAATACCTAGGCAGCTTGCATTATATTTGAGGCCCACGTGCTCTAAACCCAGACACAGCTTTTGGCAGAGAGTGGAACATGGTGGGTTCTATGTAGTTGTTTGCTGAGGGAAAGAACGCTACTCTGATAAAGGCACACGCCAGCTGTGATGTGTGCACACAGGATGAGAAACTGTTAAACCACTGGAGAGGGCATGAGATGCAAGCAGACTCCAAGGAAGGGGTGAGTTAAGCTTGGACTTGAAGCTAAATTAATTAGGAGCCGAAGAGGGATGACCAAAGTATAAAAATTCTGCCCTGCTCCTGTTTCTTTACTAACTCCCTACCCGGTCATGTTTTCTAGTCACCTTCTCAGCTCCATGGTGTCTCTAACCTTTGCTGCTGCAATCTTTGACCCAGACCAAAAGAGCAGTTAGTGCAGGGAGACTCCAAGGGGCATGTGCCTCTCCTAACTCCTGGGAGAGAAAACTGCCTACATAAGTTATATAAAATATTGTTGTCCTATTTTTTCTTCAATAGAGAATAAGAGAATAGAAACATTTTACAAGATAGGGGGCACCTCAGTGTCTCAGTCAGTTAAGCATCCAACTTTGATTCAGGTCATGATCTCACAGCTCATGAGTTTGAGCCCCATGTATGGGGCACTGTGCTGACAGCTTGGAGCCTGGAGCCTGCTTTGGATTCTGTGTCTCCCTCTCTCTCTGCCCCTCCCCCCTTGCACTCTATCTCTCTCTCAAAAATAAATATACATTTAAAAATTGAAAAAAGGGGCGCCTGGGTGGCGCAGTCGGTTAGGCGTCCGACTTCAGCCAGGTCACGATCTCGCGGTCCGGGAGTTCGAGCCCCGCGTCAGGCTCTGGGCTGATGGCTCGGAGCCTGGAGCCTGTTTCCGATTCTGTGTCTCCCTCTCTCTCTGCCCCTCCCCCGTTCATGCTCTGTCTCTCTCTGTCCCAAAAATAAAATTAAAAACGTTGAAAAAAAAAAAATAAAAAAAAAATAAAAAAAAATAAAAATTGAAAAAAAAAAAAAAAAGAAACATGTTACAAGAGAAAGATTAAGCAAAATCTAAAGCATTTTGGTATTGGTCAATGACCTTTCTTTGTTGTCTTTACTGACTCGTGTGTAGTTCTACCTGCATGACCTTGGGCCATCATAATTCCTGATTAGCTTTGCAAGTGCTTTGGGCACTCATGTATACACTTTTCCTTTGATTATTTGAGAATCTGGCCTTAATCTACTGTGGTTCATTCAAAATCCATAACCATCACTTTCTCTCTCAGTGCCGTCCTCAACCACAGAGGCTGGAAAAATAAACCCCCAAGCTCTCAGTCTTTTACAGGTAAGGGTTCTCATGGGACTCATTTCTGGCCAAAGGGACATGGGCAGAAATCCCTGGAAAAGTCTCTTTTCTCAGGAGAAGACAAAACTTTTCTAGGAACTTCTTGGTCTCTTTGCCTCTTGACTGAAATGCAACTGAGGCTGGAGGTTGAGCAGCCATCTTGCGACCATGACAGAACAAACAGAACAGTGACAAACTGAGCTGGGTAGAGCAGATAGAGCCTTAACGACAGTGTGGAAGCTTGACTTCCTTCTGATTTCTTGTCGTGTGACAAAAATAAATCCTGAATGTGTTAAGCTACTGTTTTCTATTACTTGAAGTGAACATAATCTTAACTAACACAGTACCTATTATATATAACAATGACATAATAGAAGCCTTTTTTTTCCTTCCTGAAAAATCTTTCAATGACTACGCCTCTCTTACACCTTCCATCCAGTTGCCTTGCCCCTTGCTCTTTCCCTTCTCTCCTCCCTATCAGGTCTTGCCTCAGCAGATTCAGAATTCCCAGGAAATGTTACATAAAAGAGAAGCACAGAACTTGAATAGCAATGGTGGTTTAGAACCACGATCAGTAACACATACAGCTCCAATGCCCTTGGCCTCAGCCCTCCCCCTGACGACTTGGTTGTGTTCTCCCCAAGCAAAGAGGTATCCATCAGAGCACCCTGGTGAATGTGTGCCCACAGCCTTGGCCACACAGGCCTGGGATCAGAGGGAGGAAAAATTGCCACCAGACGTATAGAGGCAGGTGAGGTGGAGTATCAGCTCTCTGTGTTGGTGTGTTCATCTTATTTCCCCACTTGGCGAGCTCTCGGGCACTAAACGACATATTTCAGTTCTTTACGGGTGACACAGGCTTTAGTGTTCTGTGGTAAACCCACACAAGCCTTGCCATCCCAGCAAAGTCATCAGGCTCTAGTTAGAAAAGCATTCCTCCCCACAGATAAGAAAAAGAAGCCTCCAATCCAAAAACAGCCAAGTCAACAAAGGAAAATTGAAAAGACGCCCAGACAACAGCACAGAGACATATTAACTCAGGAAAGGAAAATGTCTTTTTCCCCTTGAGCTGTTTACTCAGAACTTTTTAATGTAACTAGGTGACACTGGGCAATGTTGATATAGCTACAGTTCTCCTTTTTCTTTCAACACAGTGATATCTTCTGCTTTCTTTCTGTAATTTCTTCATCTGGCAATACATACCTAGGATATTTTGGGTGGAATTAGCCTCTCTTGTTTCCTATACAAAGCTATGTGAGATCAGATGTAGAGAGAGCAGGCAAAGGCACATCCTAGAGCTAGGTAACCTTACCTGAATGTTTGCTTGAATGCATTCTGCATATTTGAACTTAGTTATTTCATTTCAAAGTCTAAATTGTTTTTTCCAGCATCTTATTTCACTGCATACCACTGCTATATTATAATTCAATTACTCATGGAGTATACACATAAACACAGGATTTCAAAGTGTATATTTTTGTTGTAAAGCCCCTGGAAATGGTACTTGGGAATTCATCAATTTGCTTTTTTGGGAGTCTGATTTACTTGTCACATTTTATAGGCAAGCTTTAGAAATGTTCAGCTTACATATGCCTTTTCACCTCTCTCTACACCTGTCAAAAGAACATAACTTTAGGAATTAATTGCCTTTTTGTTACTGACCTACAGGTTCCTTGTGCTCATCCTTGGGCTGCCTCCCTCTTGTCTCTGCAGATTGTGAGCCCGACCCTTTTCCAACATTACCCAAGATTTCGTCTCAGGTTCCCACTAGAGTCCATGCTTCTACACTGGTAAAGAACCTCTGTCTTCAATGACCTACAACTTCTATGATGGCTTCTTTTTCTCAATCCTCACTCTTTATGGTTCCTGGGATACCTACTCTGCATGCATTGCTGTATTCATTGAATAAACATTTAATTAGCAACAGGCACAGTTCTAGGCTCTGTAGGGAGCACAGTGAGTAAGGCAGATAAGTGTCTGCTAGTCTGGACAGACAAAAAATAGATCAAACAATAAATTAATGAACAAGAAAACTTAGGTAGGTGTGATGATTAAAGAAACTGGGGATCTCTGTGGAGGAGATATTTCAGCTGAAACCTAAATGTCAGTAATCTCCTCATCACTGACCCTAAGACCTGCATCCTGCCTCCTAATATTATTAATTCATCAAAACAACAACCATAAAAACCTTCCAGGAGTGAATTTTAAAAGGAAAGTGGTAGCTGCTTTGTCACAGTGTATTTGTGTTTCTGGAGAACAGGGTAGCATTTACTTGGGCACAAACCACTAAAATATTCTTGCTCATTGCAAAGTATGAAATGATTTGCATCATCTGGGTAATTAGGGTATCAGGTGTGGAGAAAATGGTCTGAGTAGAACTGCTCAAGTCACCAAATCTCCCTTTTTTCCATCAGGTTGCACCTCAAGCTCTTGTGGGAAAGTGTGTGTGTGTGTGTGTGTGTGTGTGTGTGTGTGTGTGTGTGTAGCTGTCTCTGTGACTGATAAGTCTTAGCAGGCAGCCCCAGAAAACCTCAAATACATTTGTGTCCAGCTTTTCTCTGAAAAATGAATGGTAAATGGAGTATTTGTGAAACGGGTAACAAATGTAAGTGATGTGTCAACAAGAAAATGGTTTGCAGGGAAAAGAATAAATGATGTAGGGTTAAATGCCATTGTGCTGGTAGAAATTAAAATGTTTTATTTCCTTTTTTGTTACATAGGAGTTACATGTCAATTTTATCTGAATAGCTCTAAAATCCTACACTTCTATCTTGTGGAAACTCAGAGTTTCCAATAAGATGTGAAAAGACTCCCTTTTGTGTTTGATTGCTTATGTTGCTTATCATATGCTTTGCAAACAGCTCTTGATATTTCCTGTCTTAAATAAGGGCAGACTCTGTCAACTCCTGGGTCAGTGCAAAAGTCAAGCCTAAAGCAGGCTTATACACTTTTATAACCATTATCAAACATAGATGTTGGTGTTTTGGTTATAAAATAAGTCTTACCTTCATGGGACTTCCAGGGTAGCAAACAAAGAGAATTCTGTTTTTGTAACCCAATATATTTAAAGTGTGGGTACTAATATGAAGGTGAAAGCAAGACTAACCTCAGGGAATCCAAACGAGGTTAGTCTATTGGGCAAATGGCAGTGAAATACAACAAAGATGGCAGACTCATGAGATCATCAACTGTGAATGATCTTTCCTTCAAACACCATACACTTATTCATATGCTGTTAGAAATATATGAGAATATAACCCCATGTGGAAATTTAACTTAAGGAAAGAAGGGTGTTGTATTAGTGTCCTAGGGCTTCTGTAACAAAATGGCATTGACTTTTGGGCTTAAAACAACAGAAATTTAGAGTCTCACAGTCTGGAGGCCAGAGGTCTGAGATCAAGGCGTCAATAGGGCTATGCTCACACTGAAGGTTCTAGAAATGTATTCTTCTTTGTTTCTTCCTAGCTTCTGCTGGGTCCTGGAAATCCTTGTCTTTCCCTGGTTTACAGCTGCATCATTCCAATCTGTTTCTGTCTTCACATTCTTTTCTGTGTGTTCTCTCCTTTTCTTACAAGAATACCAGTCATTGGATTTAAGGACCACGCTAATCCTGTATGACCTCATCTTAACAACTAGTTATATCTGCAAAGGCTCTATTTCCAAATAAGATCACACTCTGAGGTTCTGGGCAAATGTGAATATTTTTCTGTGGGGGGGTGGGACACCAAACCCACTACAAGTGTCATCACATATATGTTTAGATATAAACAGAAAAACTACAAAAAATAAGAAAACAATGGCAAGAACACTGGCCTCAAATCTAGGGTTGTAGATCTGGTTCTTTCTCCTTTAGATCCACTGCTATTGCCTTAGGCCTGGTTCTCAATATCTCTTACCCAAGGTCACTGCAATAGGCTCCCAACCAATATCCTTGCCTTAGCCAGCCTGCCTGTGGTTCAAATTCTGCCTCTGCCACTTTTTAGCTTTGAGATCCTGGGCACGTAATTTAGCCCATCAGTGAAATGGAAATGACTACACTTCCATCAAACGGTTTCTATGATGATTAAATCATCAAATCTGTGTAAATTGCTTACATAGTGTTTGATCCAGTGTACACAAAAGCTCATAGTTTTCAAAATTATTAGTCTCACTTTTGTATAATCCATCCTGCTTGTCACTGGCAGGATCATGTCCTAAAACTAAAATCTGATGTCATTCTCTTCTAGATATTTGCAAATGATATTTGCAACCCCTATGAGGGGTTAATACCCCAAGTATATAAAGAATTTATACAACTCAACACCCCCAAAACCAAACAATACTATTAAAAAATCAGCAGAGGATCTGAATAGACATTTTTCCAAAGAAGACATATAAATGGCCAACAGACACATGAAAAGATGTTCAACATCACTCATCATCAGGGAAATGCAAATCAAAACCACAATATAATACCACCTCACACCTGTCAGAATGGCTAGTATCAAAAAGACAGGAAATAACAAGTGCTGGACAGGATATGGAGAAAAGGGAACCTTTGGGCACTGTTGGTGGGAATGTAAATTGGTGCAAACACTGTGGAACACAGTGTGAAGTTTCCTTAAAAAATTAAAAAAGTTAAAAATAGAAATAGCATATGATCCAGTAATTCCACTATTGGGTATTTACCCCGCCCCCGCCCAAAATGAGAACACTAACTTGAAAAGACATATGTGTCCCTGTGTTTATTGTTGCTTTATTCACAATCACCAAGATATGGAAGTAACCCAAGTGTCCACTGCTAGATGAATGGATAAATAAGATGTATATACATACACTGGAATATTACTCAGTAAAAAAAAAAAAAAAAAGAAATCTTGCCAATGGCAACAACATGGACAACATGGATCAACCTAGAGGGTATACTGCTAAGTGAAGTAAGTCAGACAGAGAAAGATAAATACTATATGATTTCACTCATATACACGTGGAATATAAGAAACAAGACAAAACACACAAAAAACAAACAGACTTCTAAATGTAGAGAACAGAGTATAGGTTCTCAGACAGGAGGTGGGTGGGGGGATTGGCGAAATAGATGGGGGGGATTAAGAGGTACAAACTTCCACTAACAAAATAAATAAGTCACAGATATAAGTACAGCATAGGGAATATAGCCAATATTATTGTAATAACATTGTATGATGACAGACATAACTACACGTACTGTAGTGAACACTAACACACAACTGTCAAATCAATTGTACATCTGAAACTAATATAACACTGAAGGCCAATTATATTTCAATAATTAACAAAATCTGACATCATTCTCTTCTTTCAAACCTTCCATGTCAGCCAGCTACTACCAGTAAGGTCTGATGCCCTTAATATTTGCTCTCATATCTCTCCCATCCCTCACCCAACAGTCACTCTATGCCCCAGGTGCTTTGAGCAAAAGTGTGACGGCTTCATACCTCCTTGATTTTTCACACGCAGTCCTGAGTCTGGAATGCCCCTGACTCCTCATTCGTTTGGTGAATATTGACTCAGATCTGCTCAGTGCTCAGGTGTCTGCTCCCTGATAAGGCTTCCTTTAAAGTTCAGAGTGATGGGCTCCTCTTCTCTACTGTCTGAGCATATCAAACCCTGATATTTGCTTGTGATTATTGGGGTTGAGGTAACGTTAGCAATGCATAATGCCAAGCATACATTAAGGAATATTTAATAAATGCCTTTTAAAAATTCTGTCAGTTGAGCATAACTGAAAAAATCATACAAGTTGCAGATTGTTGCTGTCAAACATTAAGAGTCTCCCACTCTTAGCCTCAGTTTAATCTTTTTTATTTTTATCCTTAGTAACTCCCTTGCCTACACTCCTTAAAATTCATCCAAACCCTCACTGTTCTCCTAGGACTCAACTTATTCATTGTCAGCAGATGACTCTACCTCCTACTAGAAAAAATAAATAAGGATAAATAAATAAATAGCAGTCAAAGTCTTTAAGCATGATCTTCATCTCCGTACTGCCCCACTACCCTCACACACACACACACACACACACACACACACACACACACACACACTCACACACTCCTACAAACTTGACTATATGTTAATTTATGTTGGCTTCCTTTCTTCCAGAGAAGGAAATATTCCTTCAACTGTTGGATGGCATCTCCTCCCTCTGTATTTCTTTTATCCCAATATCCCCTGCCTTGTCCATGAACCTCCCTCACTAGATTCTCTCTCATCAACACTTGTCTTGCTAGGGGGCACTTCCTTGTAGCTTACAAATCTACTAAACATCTCATCCCAAACAAAACAACAGAAGAGTCTCCACTGCCCCTGTCTCTAGATTTTTTTCTCACCTTTCTCCTTTTACTCTCATCCAAACCTCCAAAGAATAGTCTAGAAAAGCAATCTCTACTATTTCATCATTCACATACTTATTAACCCACCTCACTGCAATTAAGAACAATTACTCCATTGAAAGAACGCTCACTGAAGTCACCTATGTCCTCTGCATTGCCAAATTTAACCGATTTTTAATGTGCGATTATGAGTGGCTCTTCTATATTCAATATCGTTGACCACTCCTGAAAACTATCAAACTTCTATGCTGTTGGGGTACAACACTCTTTAGGTTTCCTGGTAGAGTTTTGACTATTTCGCTGAATGTTTTATTGAAGACTTCACTTTCATTCCAATGTTGGTGATCCTTCATCTTTGGCCTGCTATTCTTGCCGCTATTTTATCCTTGAGAAATGGCATCTACTTTCATGATTTTTTTTTCATACTATAACCTCTGACTCTCAAATTGTTGTCTTCCCCAGGTTTCAGAGTTGATTATGCCATTTTTAATTTTTCTAATTAAATATTCCACAGGCATTTTAAATTTGGCTTCTTTAAAGCTGAACTAGTTATCTTTGGTCCTGATTTTCTGCCCATAATCTCTTTTTATAGGCAGCTCAATTTTCCACAGTCACCAAAGCCTAACATGGGATGCATGGAGGCAGGAATTCAATGTGTGCTCCTTTTGGAGATATACTTAAAATTTAGGTTGAACTCTCTGGAGCCTAGGGGTGAAAACAAAAGCCTTGGAAGCAAATCCTCTTGGTTCTGCAAAGAATCGCCTCAGTAGTTTCTCTTGATAATGTGAACACAGGGTAGAAGTTACCTTTTGTCCTCAGATGAGTTTTATTGTTGTTTGCTTTCTTTTGAATATTTATCAAAAACGGCTTGACTTGTGGGTATTCAGAGCTGTTTCCTAGGTTGGAGGACAAATGGATAAATTCAGCCCAGGTCTTATGTATACTCCTTGAGATTTGAAATCCAAAGACCTTTGGTATAGACTAGGGATGGTCAGCAACTTCATCCACCCACTTCACTGACCTCAACCCACCCAAATAATCATCAATCATCTATTCTTAAATATTTCTTGAATACACCTCTTTTCCATATTACCCACCACCTTCCTAAACCAGCCCTTTACCATCAGTCATCTCTTTTTTAAATTTTTTTTAACGTTTATTTATTTTTGAGACAGAGAGAGACAGAGCATGAACGGGCGAGGGGCAGACAGAGAGGGAGACACAGAATCGGAAGCAGGCTCCAGGCTCTGAGCCGTCAGCCCAGAGCCCGACGCGGGGCTCGAACTCACGGACCACGAGATGGTGACCTGAGCTGAAGTCGGACGCCCAGCCGACTGAGCCACCCAGGCGCCCCACCATCAGTCATCTCTTAACTAGTGCAGTAAGCTCTTTGACTGAGTTCTCAGTAATTAATCTTGTCTTCAGATCTATCTTCCAAACACCTGAGTGACCTAAAATTCAGAATCTTTCAGTAACTTTCCATTTCTTACAAGACAAAGACTTAGCTCATTACAGGGCATAAAACCTTCTCCATGATTTAGCAGTTTTAGTTTTGCTGCTCCTTGCTTGCACTATTCTGAAGTAACAGCAGACAGCAAAGTTTCCTATACAACACATTATTTCACCATTTCTGCCTTGGGCTCAGGTGACAAGCTTTGCTTAGAATGTTGATTCTCAGCCTCCTCATTTGTATAAACTCTAACTGTCTTCCAAAGGCTCAAGTGACACCTAGCTCTGTCAGGTGATCTGCTCCTTCATTTTCATGGCACCCTGTACTATGTCTACTAGCTCACTTCCACATTGTATGGTATTCATCCATTCATTTCCTTATCTATCTCCACCCCTGTGTCTTCCTCTGGAAGGATAAAGTCTTACTCATTTTTATATCTCCAGCACCTATCACAGTGTTTAAAATATAATAAATAATCGGTAAATGCTTGTTCAACTGAATAAGTGAATTCCAGCTCCCCACCAATTTATTAAGACCCTGGGCAAATCCCAAACTCTCTGGCAATCAGTTATTTCATATAAAGTTAAGGAGCTGAACTAATCTCTTAAATGTCCCTTTCAGTTCCAACATTCTATGATGCTTCTATTATATTTGTTGAAAGGGTGTAATGGAGTGAAAATTTATTTTTAATAGTCTGTAATTACTAACAAAAACATTCTCTATTTCATCACTCAGCTACTCTGCTTGAAGTTTAATATAAAGAGTTTAACTTAAAATATCTGAGTAAGTTATAGTACATAAAGTTCCCACCTTAATGTGTTGAAGTAAACAAAAGTAATTCATGTTCATAAAGTTTAATCACTAGAAATACATTCAAACTTGTAGAGAAGGCATAGAATAATTACTGCATTATAACTGGCTATTGGATTATGAAACCATTCATTGTTTCCTACTCTTGTATTTTCTTACTGTTAATAACTTGATTCTGTAGTTTAAGTTTAACTCGGTGTTTATTATGTAGGTTATTTTTTCTTTTAAATAAAACTTTTACCTTGAAATAATTTTAGATTTACAGAAAACTTGCAAAGATAATACACAGAATTCCAGTACACCTGGACCAAGTTTCCTCTATTGTTAACCTCTTATATTAGTAAATTTGTCATAATTAATGAACCAATTGGATATATTATTATTAAAATTCACACTATATTCAGATTTCCTTAATTTTTACCTAATATCCTTTTTTTTCCTCTTCCATGATCCCATCCAAGACATATTACGTTTGTTTATTTATTTATTTATTTATTTATTTATTTATTTATTTATTTATTTAAAATTTACTTATTTATAGAGACAGAGACAGAGACAGAGAGAGAGAGAAAGAGAGACAAAGAGAGAATTTCAAGCAAGCTCCACACTGTCGACACAGATGTCAATGTCGGAGCTTGAACTCACGGAACTGTGAGATCATGACCTGAGCCAAAAACCAAGAGTTAGATGCTTAATTGACTGAGCCACACAGGCGCCCCCATGATATTACATTTAGATGTTGTGTCTCCTTAGGCTCTTCTTGGTTCTGATGGTTCACAGACTCTCTTTGTTTTTGATGGCTTTGACAGTTTTGAGGAGTACTCTCAGGTATTTTATGGAATGTGTCACAATTTGAACTTATCAGATTTTTTATGATTAGAGCAAGGTTATACCTCCATAGGAGGAAAACCATAGAGGTAATGTATCATTCTTATCACATCATATTAAGAGTTCATACTGTCAAAACAGAAGAGACTCATAAATATGGAGAACAAACTGAGGGTTACGGGAGGGTCTGTGGGAGGAGGGATGGGCTAAATGGGTAAGGGGCACTAAGGAATCTACTCCTGAAATAATTGTTGCACTATATGCTAATTTGGATGTAAATGTAAAAAAATGAAAAATAAAATTAAAAAAAAAAAAAGAGTTCATACTGTCAGTATGACCTATTGGTGATGATGTTGACCTGATCACCTGGCTAAGATAGTGTCTGTCAGATTTCTATACTCTAAAGTTACTCTTTCTTTCCTTTCCATCTTGTACTTTTTGGAAGGAAGTCACTATGCCTATCCCTAGCCTAACTCTTAAGGGGCAGACAGCATGGCCCACCTCCCTGAGGGTCAAGTATCTGCATAAATTATTTGAATTCTTCTGCATGAGAGATTTGTCTTGTCTCCCATTTATTAATTTACTAAATCACTTGTTTTTACCATACTGGACTTGCGAAATATGGGTTATTTGTGCAACATCAAATGTACATTAATTAGAAGTCAAAGGAGAACAAAATAAACATGATGCAGAGAAGGGAACAGGGAATCAAGAAACATCGGGTTTATTTATCCTGATGCTAATCTAATTCTCTTCAAATGATTTAAGCCCCTTACAGTAAACTATAGTAAAGTGTACATAGAACAGTGCCCTTAAGTGTACATCTCAATTAATTTTCACAAACTGAATAAATCTATGAAACTTGTACCTAGTTCAAGAATCAATACTGACCCTCCAGGAACTTTCCCTTCCAGTTACTGTGTCCTCCCAACCCTGTGTAACCATGATTTTCAATTCTAACAGATAAGCTTTGCCTATTTTTGAACTTCATACAAATGGAATCATATGTGTATTCTATTTGTGTCTGGCTTCTTTCACTTAATATTTTTTTGGAGGGTCAAGTTAGGGAGACATTCAGTCATGTTGTTGCATGCAGTTATAGATTATTCTTATTGTTATATAGTGTGAAAATATATTGTGTGAATATACAATGTATTTCCCTGTCTGTAATTGTAGATCTTTCTTAATGCTGTATTCACAGTGTGACTATATCACGTATATTTGTGTTTTTCTGTTGATGTGGATTGGGTAGTTTCCAGCTTGTGATAATTATGGATAGTGCCACAAGGGACATCCAGGTACATGTCTTTTAGTGAATATACAGACACATTCATGTTGATTTTATACCAAAGAATATAATTGTTGGATCATAGGATATACTTAAGATTACCTCACATAGACAATTCCATTTTCTAAAGGTGTTACTCCATTTATACTCTTGCTACCAGGATATGAAAGTTCACTTGTTCTATATCCTTGATAACACTTAGAACTACTGATTTTTTTCATTTGTGTATACATATTAGAATGTAATTGAAGCCTTATTTTTTTTTTTATTTTCCTGACAACTAATGAGGCTAAGAACTGTTCATATGTTTATTGGCCATTTGGATTTTATCTTTTGTGGAGTTTCTTTTGTAAAACTTTCATTCAAGAATTTCTTGCCCTTTTTTTTCTATTAGGTTGGCTCTTTTTAAAAAATTGGCCTGTAGAGTGTGTATGTGTGTGTGTGTGTATGTGTTTACAAATTTTGGATATAAATCCTTTGTTGAATATATGTATTTTAATTTTTTCTTCTACTCTGTGGCTTGCCTTTCAAAATCCTAACAGTATCTTTTGATGAACAGATTTAAAAATTTTAATGTCTAATTTATCAAACGTTTATTATTTGTCAACAACCTTTTGTGCTCAATTTAAGAAATGTTTACTTACTGGAAGGGAAGAGAGATGCTCTAGAAAAGGCGTTGGAAAACTATGGCCTACAAGTTAAATTCAGAATGTCATTTGTTTTTGCAAATAAAGTTTTATTGGAACACAGACAGGCTCATTCTCTCACATGTTGTCTATGACTATGCTACAAATACACTACAACGGCAGAGTTGAGTAGTTGCAAAAGAGATTATATGATTTGCAAGGCCTAAAATATTTACTACTTGTCCTTTAAGAAGTTTGCCAAACCTTATTCTAGAAGCTTTAAACAAACAAACAAATGAAAAAAAAAATCCTTATTTACCCTTAGAGTTGAAATTCATCTAAAATTGATTTCTGTGTATGTTGTGATAAGGGGGGTCAAGATTTATTGTTTCCATAAGGCTATTGTCCAACAACCTTACAGATCTCATTGTGGAAAAAAAAATCCTTTTCCTGCTGTACCACACTGTCATCTTGGTCATAAATTAGGGGACCTGTATGTGTGGGTCTGTTTCTGGACACTCTTCTGTTCCATTGATTTATTGCTGTCCGTCCACACACCTATACTGTACTATATTAAATGTTATGATTTTATAATAGGTCTTAGGTTTTTGTAATGCAAACCCACCAGATGATGGTAGGTATTCTCATCCTTTGCACTTCCATATGCTTTTTTAGAAAGTTTGATGTTGATGTTGCCAAATATTGTGACTGTCAGGGAAGTAGGAAATAAAGCTTTCCCTTTTATATCTATATATCTATCTACCTATCTAATCTATATCTATATTTATATTTATAGTTTTCATATACAAAATAAAGCTTCAAAAAAATTATTAACTGGGGCGCCTGGGTGGCACAGTCGGTTAGGCGTCCGACTTCAGCCAGGTCACGATCTCACGGTCCGTGAGTTCGAGCCCCGCGTCGGGCTCTGGGCTGATGGCTCAGAGCCTGGAGCCTGTTTCCGATTCTGTGTCTCCCTCTCTCTCTGCCCCTCCCCCGTTCATGCTCTGTCTCTCTCTGTCCCAAAAATAAATAAACGTTGAAAAAAAAATTATTAACTTTAAAAATACTGAGGCTAATAGTTTTCATACACCATTACTTTTGTTTATTGATATATATTTGATATTGTGTGTTTTATAAGATGCAATACCGATATGCTAAAATCTAGATTATCTGTGACACTAAAGAAAAGATACCTTGGGAAATTTAGTTCAATTTAAAAATTTTGTTTAAAATTTTGTGGTGTAAAGTAACCCACCACAATTCAGATGGTGCAAATGTTATATTTGCAGTAAAGACAACTTTTTTGGCAGCTTCAGAGTTCTTAGGAAAAAGCTCTACCTAAACATTTCTCAGTGGAGTATCTTTGTGTGGTGGGGAATAGAGCACATTGCTGTTATTCTGAATGCTGTTTTTCTGAATGCTGCAGTTCAGTGAAGTCTGTTTTAAAAGTAGTACTGTCTTCTCATCCCACAAGCAACAATTAATATGTTAGGAATTTTCACTTCTACAAAGCCCATTTATTTTACTAAGATAAACAAAAATTTTTCTGCTTAGTGTATAGAATCACTTAACAATTTACAACGAACTATGCACAAATGTTATAAACTGGTGTCTATTTTCTAAAATTTGTAAAGTATTATCTTTTTTAACAGTTAGCCTTAAGACTTTCCTCATTGTACTTTGCAATAAAGTAGGCTATTGTAATAGCTGATTATAAATTCTGGCCTACATTGTAATTTTGTATATAATCTTTACAACAATATATTTTTTCTAAAATATATACACCGTTTTAAAAATATAAGTGTTTACCAGAGATGAACCATCTCAAGATATATAATTCACTAATTTAGGGCCAATTTCATAAAGCAATATTTTTCATAAACTCAGAATAATAAGAATACTGAATTGATTAAAATTCTGTATCAGAAGATATATAAAATAATTTCTTACCTTTAATCAAAAGATCTACCTTTTTGAACCTATGAATCATTTTAGAATTTGTTGAAAACTATAGACTACTTCCCCAGAAAAAGTACACACACACACACACACACACACACACACTGTGCATACAATAGTTCAGGGGTTTTTTAAGTCCTCATTCTGAATCCATAAATTCCCTGTCCATAGATCCCATCCTCTGCTCCCTTATACCTGTCCCCCCAGCTTCTCAGATCATAGGAACTATTAAATAAATCTGTTATCAAATCACAGAACCCTGTGAAGTCTGATAAAAAAGTCCTTATGTATAAATCATATTGCTATCAGAAGCTTTTTTTTCTCCCCAGAGTTTATTTTATTTATTTTGAGAGAGGGGCTGGGGGGAGAGAGACAGAGAGAATCCCAAGCAGACTCTGCACTATCAGCATGGAGGCTGATACACGGCTGGAACTCATGAACGTGAGATCATGACGTGGGCCAAAAACAAGAGTGGGGCGCTTAACCGATTGAGCCACCCACACACCCCCACCAACAGCCTTTTTTAAGACTAAAAACTACTTAAGTTTCCTAGGGGTTCTTGGGTGGCTTATTTGGTTGAGTGTGGGACTTCAGCTCAGGTCATGATCTCACTCACGGTTTGTGGGTTTGTCAGACCACGTCAGACTCTGTGCTGACAGCTCAAAACCTGAAGCCTACTTCAGATTCTGTCTCCTTGTCTCTTTGACACTTCCCCACTTTTGCTCTGACTCTCTATCTCTCAAAAATAAATTAACATTAGGGGCGCCTGGGTGGCGCAGTCGGTTAAGCGTCCGACTTCAGCCAGGTCACGATCTCGTGTTCCGTGAGTTCGAGCCCCGCATCAGGCTCTGGGCTGATGGCTCGGAGCCTGGAGCCTGTTTCCAGTTCTGTGTCTCCCTCTCTCTCTGCCCCTCCCCCATTCATGCTCTGTCTCTCTCTGTCCCAAAAATAAATAAACGTTGAAAAAAAAATAAAAAATAAATAAATAAATAAATAAACATTAAAAAAATCTACTTAGGATTCCTAATGGGCTAACCATCCCATTTTTCAAGCACTTTATTAAAAAAAAGTAAGTTTAGGGGTCCCTGGGTGGATCAGTAGGTTAAGTGTCTGACTTCAGCTCAGGTCATGATCTCCCAGTTCCTGAGTTCAAGCCCTGCAACGGGCTTTGTGCTGATAGCTCAGAGTCTGGAACTTGCTTCAGATTCTGTGCCTCCCTCTCTCTGCCCCTCCCCTGCTTGTGCTCTGCCTCTCTTTCTCTCTCAAAAATAAAAATAAATATTAAAAAAGTAAGTTTAATTCAACTGAAAGAATATTAATTGTTATTTTTTTGAGTTAGAATATATGAATATATGTCTATCTTGTCTGACCCTTGAATGCTACTTACCTGCTACTATCACAGTCCCCCCAATAATCCCTCCTTCCTGGCCACACATAAACTTGTATCCACACAGTAAAGCTTTTTTTCATGCTTTCATTTCCCACTCATCTTTCCAGAAAGGTTGCCCGCTCCTTTATTTTCTTCTTTTCTAGATGTGCAAGAACTTCTTTAGTGCATCTGATTTCTTGCCTATCTTTGATATAAACTCCCTCCCACATCCCACTTATAGACTTAGGGTCCTTTGAAAGTTAAGGGGATTTCATATTTATTTACAAATCTGAATGTCTGATACAATGTTTGGCACATTAGTAAACAATAAAAGTTTGTGAATGAATAAATGAATAAAGGAATCTTTTCTGTAGTTGCACATTTATTTAAAAAATATTTTTTAGTGGGGTGCCTGGGTGGCTCAGTTGGTTAGGTGTTGGACTCTTGATTTTGGCCCAGGTCAAGATTTCACAGTTCGTGAGTTCAAGCCCTGCATTAGGCTCCTCACTGTCAGGGTGGAGCCTGCTTGGGATGCTTTCTCTCCCTCCCTCTCTGCCCCTCCCTTGCTCACTCGCTCTCTCTCAAAATAAAAAAATAAACTTAAAAAAATGTAGTGTCGTAAGCACACTTAACGTGAGATATACTCTGTCAATAAATTTTTATACCACAATACAGTATTGTTAACTATAAGTGCAAAACTCCTTTACGGGCTAATATTTACTAATTTATGATTGCATACACAAAGTAGTTCTAAGGTACTTATTTTTAATTTTCAGTTTATTCTATGATACACATATGGAAGTATTAAATGAATCTCCATAACAGACAGGAGTTGTAATATCTAAGTTCACTTGCAATAAGAGCACCCTAGAAGTATGAGAAAATGGACTGACCCACATCTATGAATAATTGTTCTTCTCTTCTTGAAATAATTGTTGGCTTCATACTAAATGTTCTTCATTTAAAAATAATTCGGGTCATTTTAGTTTTTAAAACAAAATTGATTGTTCTGCAGATTATATTTAGTGTCATATTTCATTCCTTTCAAAGATTATATCACTTAGTTTCATTATATTTCATTCCTTTCAAACCCCTAAAGTAAATCTCCTTGTCATTCTTCCTTAGACATCACAGGCACTTATCAGGATCATCTACTGATGCTTTAATGTCTTTAATACAAAAACTGAAGAGAAGGTGAGAAGTCTCTGGATGTCCTTCTGTAGCAATACCATCTAGTCATCTGGAGAATAGAACTCATCTTTCTACCTCTTCCTTTCTTCCCATTGCTTCTATTTTTGGACTATTGATATAGAATGATTTCACCCAGTATGACTACCATTTCCTATTATTTACTTCTCATTAAAACAAAATTTCAGTCAAATGAGCCATTAAAATCCATTTTTAAACCATATCTCCCATACAACCTTTCTCAACTTACTCCTTCAGATGGTACTGAGAGAGCTTCCATGCTGTTGGCTCTGTTTATAGATTTACAGGATGCTGTTTCTTTTATTGAACATGGTTTTAAAAATCCCATCTACTCTAGGCAAGCTCTCTACAGGAGGGTGTGATAGAAGGTATCACCTATCAGCACAGTGCCTAAAAATAGTTCTTAAATAGTCCAGCTGAATTCCCACTTCAATCGAATTAACAGCTGTTGAGTCCTTTGCATCTCTTAAGTCTGTTGAACTTTTTATTCTATATCCCCATCCTGAGACAAATCAAGAAAAAGCCATCAATTTAGCTTCTTGACCTTTACACAAACTGTTTTCAGACAAAGCTATGAAGTAAAAAGTATATTTTGTGATTGTATGTATGATTTTGAATTTGGTAATGCTTTGATTTATTTTGATACTTATATAATTCTATCAAACAACTCACACTGTTACCCTCAAGCCTGTGTTTTTAGGTGCATAGCATTAAACATTATGTCATTGATATATGTGTGTGTATATATATATATATATATATATATATATATATGCACACTATATGTATATATGTGTATATATGCATATACATATGTATATATGTATATATATTTCCCATCTTACTTTCAAAATTCAAAAATCACTTTTGAAATGATGAACTAAATTAAGAATATATGCATTTGTTCTGTACACATGAGTTGGCATACTATAGTATCTCTGTTTAACTTTAAAATTATTTTACTTTCTTCTGTTCTTCTACTGGTAGTTCATCCTTTTCTGATCACTGCATAAGTAGAAATAGGAAAAGAAAAGCATTTAGGGAAAGAGGAATATTTGGGGAGTTCTCGGCTGGGGCCTAAGATAGGAAGACTGGCTATTTGGGGAGTGATTCTTTTCATCATCCATTCCGTGATGAAATGCCTTCCTTTCCTCCACTGTAAGGATTGTTGGCTGAAGCCCAACACTTTGCTTCAGCAGTGAAGTGGACAGTGAAATATTTATAAATGTAAATTATGTAGGATGGTCTCATATTGGGACATGTTGAAAAGGAACTAAAAGTTGGCTTTATTATAAATGAAAGAAATTACACACATATACATTCACACATTTAAAAAAATAAGGTAGCTTAAAGAGCCCACAAATTTCATGAACTAGACTGTAATATAATGACTGGGGCCACTCATTTGCACCCACTCTGTCTTGCCATCCTTCCGCCAATTATTTTAGATGATGAGTTCCAGCTCATTTCCAAGGCTCATCCCTTTCCACCCAGGCCACAGATCCATCTTCTCTCAGAGGCTTTGCTCTAGTAATTATCCTCTGACTCTCTTTTGTACATCAATTTCTCCTTCTGTACTAGAACAATCACATTAGAAAACAAAACTGCTCAAAAACAAAACAAAACAAGAAACAAATATAAAAAACAAAAATCACACTTAAACCCAGCTCCTGTCCCATCTCACCTTCTAAGCAAAATTTCTTGAAGGAGCTATCAGCAGTTATCTTCCCTTCCTCACCCCTTTTCTCTTTTCCATCCATTCCAGTTGGCCTTCCCTACTCAACTTCACCAAGAAGTCTCTTCCCCAACTGCTGCCACATTGCCAAACTCAATAGTCAATTCTCTGGTCTCTTTTTAGTCAACCTCTCTGCAATGTTCAACCCAGATGACCCTTCCAACTTCCCTAGAAATGCATGCTTCTCACTCTTGTTGGCAATGTATTCCACTAGTTCTCCTTCCAGCTCACTGCCCACTGCTTTGCTGCTATGCCTATTTTCCTTTTATTTATTTATTTATTTTTGGGTAAAAGTTATTATTGAGACTTAATTCACACAGCATATATTTACTAAATCCTAGTGTATAATTCAATGATTTTTAGTATATTCAGAGTTGTGTAAGCATCACTACAATCAATTTTAGAACACTTCATCACCTCAAAAAGAAGTTGTATACTTTTTAGAAATCATTCCCATTTCCTTTTAACTGTCTCCTTCCCACTTGCCCTAGGCAATCACCAATCTACTTTCATGAATGGGTACTGGATTTTGTCAAATAGCATTTGATGCTATTTCTGCATCTATTGGTATGATCATGTGATCTTTTTTTACCTTATTGATGTGATAGATTACATTAAATTGATTTTTGAATGTTGAAGCAACCTTGTATCCCCAGGATAAATCCCAGTTGTGGTGGGTAATTCTCTTTGCACATTGTAGGATTCAATTTGCTAATATTTTGCTGAGGAAGCTTCCATCTATGTTCACGACAGATATTGGTCTGTAGTTCTTTTTCTTTGTGATATATTTGGCTTTGGTATTAGAGTAATGCTGACCTCATAAAATAATTTCAGAAGTATTCCTTCTGCTTCTATCCTCTCAAAAAGATTGTAGATAATTATTGTTTTTTTTAAGTAAATATCCAGTAGTGAATACAATAATATCATAATGTTGTTTGGTGACAGATGGTGACTATACTTATGGTGAGCAGTGAGTAATGTACAGAACTGCTTAATCAATGTATTATACACCTGAAACTAATATAACATTGTACATTAATTTAAAAACTTGTTTTAAAAGCCATGCCATGAGGAAAAAAGAAAAAAAGTAGAGAGACTTCCTCAGATTAAAAGATACTAAAAAAAAAAAAAAAAAAGAAACCAAAACAACTAACTGCAAATTAAAAAAAAAAAAAAACAGTTGCAGATTATTGGTACAGTTTCTTCCTGAAGTGTTTGGGATTCACCTGAACCCATTTGTGCCTGGTACTTTCTGTTTTGGAAAGTTATTACTTATTAATTCAATTACTTTAATAGTTATGAGCCTATTCAGATGGTCTTCTTGTGTGAGTTCTGGCAAATTGTGTCTTTCAAGGAATTGATCCTTTTCTCCTAGATTATAATATTTGTGGGCATAGAATTGTTTATAACATTTCTTTGTCTTGTAATGTCCACGGGCTCTGTAGTGATGTCTCTCTTTAGTTTTGAATATTAGTAATTGTGTCCTCTCACTTTTTTCTTAATCTGGCTAGAGGCTTACCAATTTTATTGATTGTTTTAAATAATCAGTTTTTGGTTTCATTGATTTTCTCTATTGATTTCCTATTTTCAATTTCACTGATTTCTGCTCCAATTCTCATTACTTCTTTTCTTCTTTGATCTATATTTGGTCTCTATAGATTTGTCTATTCTGGATATTTTATGTAAATGGAATCACACATTATGTGGTCTTTTGTGACATCATACTGTTTTCAAGGTTTATCCATATTATAGCATGTATTAGTACTTTATTCCTTTTGATTGTTGAATTACACCATATTTTATTTGTCCATTCATTAGTTGACGGATATTTGAGTTATTTCCACTTTGGGACTATTATGAATAATTCTGATATAATCATTTATATTCAAGTTTTTGTGTAGACATATATTTTAATTTCTCTTGGGTATATATCTAGAAGTGGGATTGCTGGATTATAAAGTAACTATATTTAACACTCTAAGGAACTGCCAGAGTGTTTTCTAAAGTTGCTACACCATCTTGTACTCTCACCAGCAGTGTATGACAGTTCTAATTTTTCCATATATTCCTCAACACATTATTATTAACCTTTTTTGTTATAGCTGTCCTAGTTGAAGTAAAGTGGTATCTCATTGTTTGGCTTCCATTTCCCTGATAGCTAATGGTATCAAAAATCTTTTCAAGTACTTGTTGGTCATTTTTATATCTTCTTTGGAGAAATGTCTATTCAGATCCATCATCCATTTTAAGAATTCGATTATTTGTCCTTTTGTTAATTAGCTGTAAAAGTTCTTTATATATCCTGGGTACTACATCCTTATGAGATATACAATTTGTAAATATTTTTTCCCATTGTGTGGGTTGTATTTTTACTTTCTTGATGGTGTCTTTTGAAGCACAAAAATTTTGGGGCACCTGGGTGGCTTAGTCAGTTAATCATCCAACTGTGGCTCAGATCATGATCTCGAGGCTCATGAGTTTGAGTGCCGTGATGGGCTCTGTCTGACAGCTCAGAGCCTGGAGCCTGCTTCAGATTTTGTCTCCCTCTCTCTCTGCCCCTCCCCTGCTCGCACTGTCTCTGTCTCTCTCAAAAATAAACATTAAAAAAATTTTGAGGCACAAATGTTTTTACTTTTCATGAAGTCCAATTTACCTATTTTTTTCCTCTATCCTTCATGATTTTGGCTTCAAATACAAGAATCTTTTGCCAAATCCAAGGTCATGATGATTTACTCCTAAGGTTTTTTTTGAAGAACTTTATAGTTTTAGCTTTTAAACTTAGGTCTTGATCCATTTTGAGCTATTTTTTGTATATGGTGTGGGGTAAGGGTTCAACTTCAATCTTTTGCATGAGGATATCAAGATGTCCTGGCACCACTGGCTGATGTCACCCCTTCCTGGTTTTATTTACTTATTTAATTTTTTTTTTTTTTTTTACCATTTATTCATTTTTTGAGAGACAGAGAGAGACAGTGTGAGCAGGGGAAGGACAGAGAGAGAGGGAGACACAGAATCCAAAGCAGGATCCAGGCTCTCAGCTGTCAGCACAGAGCCTGATGCAAGCCTGGAACTCAGGAACCGAATGGTGAGATCATGACCTGAGATGAAGTCTGATGCTTAACTGACTGAGCCACCCAGGTGCCCGGCCTTCCTGGTTTTAAATTTCTACTGCATATTAACAAGTTGATTTGCATGTTAACAGGCATCCCAAATTTAATATGCCAGAAGAAAACTCTTGATTCTTTCCCTACAAACTTACTGTTGTTCCTTTTCCAGTCTTCCCCAGCTCAGTGAGTAATGCCACTTTATACTTACTTGTTCAAGCCAATAATTTACCCTTGTTGTCTCTCCCTAATTCTTCAGCAAGTTCTCTTATTTCTATCTTCAAAACACATATTATATGTATTCTCTTCTCTTTTCTACCTATCTTCACTTTTTAGGTGATTTCACCTGGTTCCATGGTTTAAATACCATCTATATGTAATGATAACAGAAATTTAAATCTTTAGTTTCACTTCCTATTCTTTTTTTTTTTTTTTTTTTGAGAGAGAGAGAGAGAGCATGAGTGAGCAGGAGCAAGGGAGGGGTAGAGGGAGAATTAAAGAAAGAATCTTAAGCAGGCTCCACACCCAACATGGAGCCAGAGGTGGGGTTTGATCTCATGATCTCACCACCTTGAGATCATGACCTGAGCTGAAATCAAGAGTCCAACACTTAACCAACTGAGCCCCTCAGGCACCCTTCATGTCCTATTCTTTACTTTCTTTCTATTCAACCTTCTACTAGACAATTCTACTTGGATTATTTAATAGGTATCTTGAACTTAACATGTCCAAAAGCAAACACTGGTATTTAACCTTACCTTACCACTCCCTACATTCCATACCCTCCTAGCTCCATCTCCAGAAAATGGTACCACCAGTAACCTAATTGTTCAGGATACAAGGCTTGCTTGGTGTTTTCTTGGCTTCTTGCTCTCACATCCAATATCCAACAGTTTAGCAAATTCTGTAGGCTCCACCCTCAAACTATATCCAGAATATTACCAGTTCTTACCACTCACACTGATACCTAGGCCAAGCCACCATCACCTCTTGCTGGTTCACTCCAAGGGTCTTCAAACAGATCTTCCTGCTTCCTCTCACCCCACATTCATTGTCTCTTTTCATAAAGCAGCCAGAGTGAAACTTTTAAAATATAGAATCTCGGAGTGCCTGGGTGGCTCAGTCAGTTGAGCGTCCGACTTCAGCTCAGGTCCTGATCTTGTGGTTCGTGAGTTCAACTGCATCGGGCTCTGTGCTGACAGCTCAGAGCATGGAGCCTGCTTCAGATTCCGTGTCTCCCCCTCTCTGTGCTCCTCCCCCACTCATGCTCTGTCTCTCTCTCTCAAAAATAAATAAACATAAAAAATAAAATAAAATAAAATAAAATAAAATAAAATAAAATAAAATAAAATAAAATAAAATAAAATAAAATATAGAATCTCTTTACAAAACCTTTCAATGGATTTTCATAAAATTTAGAACAAAATCCAAAGTCCTTACCATGGTCTATCCAACTCTGCATGATCTTGCCCTAGCTAGCCTCCAGACCTCAACTCTTGCCGCATGCCTCCTATCCAATTGTGCTTCAGCCATACTGCTGTTGTTGCAATTCTCCCAGCATATTCCCATTCTAGGGTCTTTTTGCTACCAACTGCACTGTTTGCTCCTTCAGTTCATTTATGTCTGATCAGAATTCTTCCTTGACCAAACTATCTAAAATAGTCTCACCACCCATCATTCCCCTCGTCTATATTCATCACTGAATATAAACGATATGAGGGAGGGCAGATTCTTTGTTTTTGATTTTTGCTGCAAGCTCAATGCTTAGAACAGGGTTTGGCATGTACAGGCCATCAATAAATATTGCTGAATGAACAAATAAATTTAAAAATGTTTTCATTACAGTTAATATACTAGTTTAAGTCACTATGGTCTCTTATTAACAATTCATTCATCTCCTAATGGGTCTTCTGGCTTCTATTTTTGTCTCTTACACTCTACTATCCATAGAGCATATGTTTTTTAGATGCTAATCATATTAAGTCATTCTTTTGCTTAAAACTCTCCAGTGGCAACTCATCATATAATACAATCCAAATACAACATAATGCACACAATACAATCATATATAACCCAAACTCCTTACAAGTGGTATACAAAGGTAGGTATGAGCTGTCTCCTACCTCTCAGTATCTAAGTCCACACTTCCACCTTGACCAGTGCATTCCACCTACACTGACCTTCAAGCACATGCAGCTCACTACTATCTTTGGGCCGTTTTTAATACTAACTGGTCCTTCTTCATGGAACACTCATACTTAAGTCTTCTAGGGCTGGCTTATTTCAGGACATTGAGATATCAGCTTAAATATCACCTTATCAGAAGGGACTTTCCTGACCACCTAGTGGAAAACAGACACCAGTCACTCTCACTCATTGCTCTGTTTTTATTTCTCTCCATTGCCCTTATCTTGACTTGATGTTATTCTTACTTATTGATGATTGTGTGCCTCTCTGCCCCCCCCCAACTAGAATATAAACTCCAAGAGATGAGAAATTGTGCCCCCCCTTGCTCAGCACAGTATCCTTAGAAACTAGTATAGTAGTTGGCACATAATATATGCTTAATATGTATTTATTGCATCAAATGGTTTATATTTTTTTCATCTTATCAGATACAAAACACCAACTTCTAGTTAAAGGAATATATCCTGATAAAGTCTCATACAGTTTTTTGTTGGTTTTCATTTTTGATCATTCCAAATGAGTGCAATTTTTAATTCATACCAATTTTTCAATTAAATTAGCAAGGTGTTTCCTCATGATTAGATTTCTTTTGTTCTTCTAGTTAGCCACCATCAGAATAATTATCATTAGACCTTATGTTTGTATGGTAACTTAGAATTTACAGAGTTATTTTATAAAGTCAAGTTTTTGATCTGCCCCCAAATCCTATATTCATTAGTGTTGTATATTGAGATGGAGGTTAAAGTGCAAAGAGATAAATGATACAGGATAAGAAAATGGTGGAGCCAGAACTCAGTTTAGTTTTCTTTTTACTCCTCCAAATGTCTTGCTCTTTCAACAATAGCACAGGATTACCCCTCAAGGGACTACTTAGCAACATGGAGTGTTAAAAATATTCCTCCATGAAGCTCCTTTCTCTTTAGGCTTTCTCTCTCTTTACTTGACAAACCTTAACTAGAATACCATGGAATTCAGAGAAAGCACTAGCTGGAGCCTTCCTTTTCTGATAGAAATTATAATAGAGGTCTCAGACCTGAAACGAACACCTTTCCTCTGATAACATAATTTGTTCTGTACTAAAGCACTGGAATTGCAAGAATTTATATGGTAAACATTCAGATATAAAGAATCTTCACACAAGGCAATAAAGGGTACTAAGCATGAGTTATAACTGACATTTTATGCATTTATTTAAAGGAAGGGTTTATTAGGAAACACTGGAAATTTGCAAACTTTTAGGAAAGAATATGACAGGAGATGAGTGTATGTGTGGGAGAAAGATGAAAAATAGGTTCTTGAACCTGTAATTTTAACTCCCACGCTGTTTCTTTCAAATATCTACACAGATAGTGTTTATGATAACTCATCCCTTTAAGGCCAACACATCCAGTCTACGGGGCTATTATGTGTGTTTAAAAAATAATTAATGTTATTAATTTGTTTATTTAACATTGTTCAATGTGTTGTGAAGTGACACACCTAGGGCCCCAGGCACTTGCACGTTTTGAGAAAAATAAATAAGAACATATATCTTTATATGAAAGAGAACATTTATGTTTTTGTAATAAATAAGTGATGTATTATGTTATCTAGAGTTCATAACTAAAATCTACCATTTATTATTGTTACATAAAAATGAATCTGATTCTAGATAATAGCTTAATATAATTGTGTAGGTTTTTGTGTGTGTGTATTTACCACAAGCACTACTAAAATGGTTTATATCTTGGGAAGATGAGATTAAATGCTCAAATCAGATTCAAATGACAATGATAGGCCAATTTAACAGAAAGCTTAAAAAAGAAAATTTAACTGAAATGGATGAATGTAATACATTTACTTAAGTAATTCTTGAGACATAGCAGTAAATGTAACTTGCTCAAACAGTAGCAAACAACGTGTAGCATTACTTACTCACTGAATCACAACACAGTGCCATACTTTCATTATTTAGGCAGTAGGTTGTGTTTATTCTAGTACCTAGGAAAAACTGTCCAACTTTGGATATTAATCTAAATTAACTTTCTTCTAGATTCCAATAGTATCACATTTTTGGCCATATTACACACTGCCTGGTGTGTTCAAAATCCTTCAATGTCAAGGGCTATCTGACCACTGTGATAGCTAATGTCTGATTAAAATGATAAAAGATCTGATATTACATCATTAAATGTGCCTCTTTTCAGTCAAAAGATGTAGAGGATCCAAACTTAAAACATATAAAAAAATAACATTAAGATTACCCAGCTAGTTAATGGCAAAGCTGTGTTTCAAACACAGGTTTATGGTTTTTACATTGTGCTTTCCTCCTCACCTCCTAATGCATTCTTACAAAATTAAAACCATGCACTAATATTTTTAAATCTGTAAAGTTACACACATACATACATGCACATACACACACACGCGCATGCACAATACACACACCACCAGCATTCCTTCCTGATATCCTATTCTTTATTTCCCCCCCAAATGTTAATGTGATTTTATGAATTCTTCATATATACAATTCCAGCAGATATTTTTGATTGGGCCCCTCTAATGGGGTTCTCTCTGGCTAACAGTGAATATCTCCTGCAGGTGGGGCTGGGAATAATGAAAATATTTTCTGGACATGCCCCAAACCCAGCTCTAGTGGTGAAAAGGGGTATGTGTGGAACCCACAAATTCCTCTACCCAGGCATCCTGGCCACTGTGATCAGGAAAGGAAAACCAGGCCTTTTCAGCACCTGGCCTTGGGCACTTCCAGATACTACCTAGAAATCTTGGTGACCTCTGCTTATCAAAGGTTTGTTTCCAACTGCCACTATTGTTATTGGAGCTAAGTATATCCTAAAATGAAATTCCACCAAATATTTAGGGATAATGACCTGTAATATTTTAGATTAGCGCATCCTCTCCCCGATCCTTATTTAAAGATAGAAATACTGGGGCGCCTGGGTGGCGCAGTCGGTTAAGCGTCCGACTTCAGCCGGGTCACGATCTCGCGGTCTGTGAGTTCGAGCCCCGCGTCGGGCTCTGGGCTGATGGCTCAGAGCCTGGAGCCTGTTTCCGATTCTGTGTCTCCCTCTCTCTCTGCCCCTCCCCCATTCATGCTCTGTCTCTCTCTGTCCCAAAAATAAATAAACGTTGAAAAAAAAAATTAAAAAAAAAAAATAAAGATAGAAATACTAAGCAAGAAAATATATGTATTGCAGTTACTGAAAAGATGTCTTTTAGAACTTTAAGTCAAATTAACCACATAAAGAAATGAAATGATACATGATGAATATGTATCTTATTTAATAATTCTGGAAGAACTATGACTATAAAAATTATGACTTTATAACCTTTTATGTTTATATTTGTGATGACTAAATATGATTTATATGGATGTATTTTGGATATTAAGAAACACATACATACATTGATTATTTTTTATAACATGGCTTAGAAAATATAACCTATTAGGCTAAAGAGGAAAAGACAGAAGAATGAAGTTGAAGGATTTTTTTAAATGACTGTCAGTTAGCCATCAAAATAGTCCTAATTTTTATCTATTAAACCTTATGTGGAAAATAACTTTATGATTTTACTGTTCTCTTGCTTTTTGTAATCTTTAAAAATACTTAAGTTCTTTTGATCTTAGTATCTGTAAAATGATAGTGATTACAGCTGGTTATTGTGTTAAATTTCTTTTCCCAAAGGTGCTATAATTATTCTACGAGAAAAGAGACAAGTTGATCATTCTTGGCTCTTAATATTTTCTTAAATTTTTACCTTCTATCTGAAAGTGAAGAAAATAACACTGCCCTAGGGCTAACTTCATGATGTCAAATTCAGGCTTACTTTATATTCTTTCATTCCTAGTTTCTCAGAATTGACAAATATATCCAGGAACAGGACCCTCCAAAATAAGAAAAGGTAAAGAAGGGTGGCCATTATCACAGATGAATATATGGGACAAATAATATAATAAAATGTGGCCATGACCATGGATTTAAACTAGGAATTAGAAACTAGTTATGAAAACTAAAAGCGTAAGCACAGAATGTGAACAAGGTGGCACGTGGGTTTCGTTTCTTTGTTTTGTCTTGTTTTGAATTTGTTTTTTTTCTGTTTAACAGCTTTCCTTGTGACAATTTTCTATCAAGTACAGTCATGGCTGTACTATTTTTTTTTCCTCATTAGATAAGTAGACCAGATAAAGTACGTGCCTTTAGGGTTTGGTTCATCAGTTTTGACAATAGATACAGTCTCAGTTATAAGGAAGAGTGATGTGCTAATGGGCAGACGTATTCAACCAATGAAAAAATAATACCCGCCCCTTCTAGCCTAGAGGGTTTCCATGGGAATCCTGTCTATATTAGCTTTGGCACAGACGTGTGGCTATTTTTAGAGGTTTTGAAAGCAACTAAGAATGCCTTTCACTTTTATTCCAAAGCTGATCTGGTATCTATGATTATGAACCCTCTCATCCCATTCACATACTGCCCCCCCCCCACCCCGCCCCACTCACTCCTGAAAAAACAATTGTATTCAGCTTTAACTTGGGTGCAGCTCAAAATCAAAAGCCAAGTCACTGGCTCTTTTTCCACACTGTTCAGGTGCTGACAAGCCTGTCTTTTTAATTAGCTCTAATTGCTCTTAAAACTTTACCCAAGAGACCTTGCTACATTGTGTATTAGACCCAAATCTGGAGGCTAATGTTGCTCTTCCAACAAGAGCCTTTCTTGGTACAGCATAAATTACTGGACATGGTTTATTAACAAAAATTACCAAGTATAGACAAAGTCCAACAGGAGCACACCCTCATTGTGAAGAAAAAGTCTGTCATCTGGAAAAAGGCTTCTTTGAGTTTCTCATGAAATTATTTGCTGAGAGGAGTTCTGCATCATTCTGGGACAGGAATGCTGAGTGTTTCAGTCTGCTCAGTTCAGCAACAGCTATGCTTCGCTTCGCCCCTTCACCCTCTTTGTAATGTTTGTCTCATCTGCACGTCTTATCTACTTCCTTCCCTTTTCATCTTACTAGATTTTTAAGTCCCATAGGCATTTCAATTTGAAAAAAGACTGGAGCGTATGTGTGCGAAGCTTTATCCCTCTACTTTATAGTGTGCTTCTTTTGCATTGCTTCTTTTAATGTGATTTAAAAATGTATAAGTTTAGTTTTCAGCAGTATTTAATACTATCTGTGGGTATATTTAGCTAGTAGTTTCCCCTCTAGGGCGGAGCTATCTCTTGAGGAGTGGCTCATTAGCAGGGTGACCTGTGGCTTTGTATTTTCATTAAAAACATATTTTGAGAATAAAAGGGGTATAAAACTGGGACTGTACCAGGTAAACTGAGAGGCATAAGGAAGCAGTCCTCCGTGTATGTATAGGTAAAACCTGGGCAACACTTCCACTAGAAATAATTATTTCAGAATACTCAGCTGCATAACCGTCATTCTATTGAGGAGCTAAATAAAAATGGAAGGAGGCAGACTATTATTATATGCGGTTGAACTTAGATATGCTCCTCCTTTAAACTTAGCCACGGTCAGCTTGAACTGATCATTCTGTCTCCTGCCATAATTATGTTTGCTTATAACTGGAGTGGGAGAGACTGACAGCCTTGGAGCAAAGGAAATTTGCTTGCTTAAGATTTATGTCTTTTGACCTCAGATTTACAGCTTCAAAATTTATGGATCAGTGTTTCGGTTTAGACCATATCTCTTCACATTCTCAGATCTTAATGAGGAGATCATTTACCTCCAAAGGATTTTATGCAGTTCGAATTGCTGTTAGTACTGGTTGTGTCCTGGACAGCCAGGCTTATCTGAAATGAGAAACATCATGTAGCACCTTTGACTTTTTAGAAAGCTCTTGAAAGCCACAAATACCCTTCCCTACTTACTAAACCTCTAGTTTCAATGGATTCTTTCTTGTAATTATTCATGTTGAAATTTCTAGCCATTCTGGGAGATTTATTATTTTTAAACAATTTTATTTGAGTATAGTGGACACACAATGTTACACTGGTGTCAGGTGTACAACATAATGATTCAACCTCTGTATACATTATGCTATGTTCACCACTAGCGTAGCTTCCCCCACACAATGCTATTACAACTGGGTGATGTGTTTTAGTAACCTCTTCTTCCCAACATACTATATAATCCCTTTGGTTGTGTTTTTAGATCAACCAAGTTAGTAAGAACTCTGGACAGGGCCTAGCTCTGACACACCTCTTTCTTAGAGATCCACAATTTACTATTTCTGTATAATGGTAAACTAATGGAAATAATAAAATATAAATAAATATGCAACACAAAGGGCACAATCTAAGTGAGTATACTCAAAGATGACTAGAGGCAGTAACTAAATATGTTACAATTGCCGACTCCAATTTTTATTCCTTTACTTGTTCCTCTTCTCACACTTTTCCTAATTCGCAGCTGGTGATGTCAAAGGCTTCTTGCTGTATACTGGCTCTCAGCTCAGGCTTCACTTCTCTACTCTGTCTTGAATTCTGGTTTGACCTAAGCTCTTTGTAGTTAGGTAACTGTTGATGACAAAAGGAGAAAACTTACACCTGTCATCTCAAACCCTCCCCTGGGTTGTCTGTGGGCTACAGATTTGATAGTTATGCTTTTTCACAAAATCACTAAAATCTTCTAATAAAAATGTCTTAAAAACCTAAAAAACAAATACATAGAAAAATAAAATAAGAATAGTTCTAAAATATCATAGTTTTAAAGTGTATTCATATGAGCAACAAAATAGAAAGGTACCTACTAACGGGAGAAACGGGAGCAGGGAGAGGTAAGTGAATCCCATATGGAATTCCACATTCTTAAAAGTGAACAGGAAAATATCAATTTTGAGGCCACAGTCTAGTGAACAGTATCATGGGACTGAGAAGAAGGGATTGTTTTACATATTTTCCTCCTGAGATGATCTCCATCTTCCTGCTTTCCTTCCTCTGGCTGCATGGGAGACCTCTGGACATTCTGAAGACTTGTGCATGCCTCTTGCAGCTCTTATAGTAGGTAGCTCTGTTTTCTTGCATTTGTGCTGAGTTTCCATCATCCCCTTACCAAACTGGAAGTCACTTGAGAGCAGAGAGACTATGCTATTGCAACCATGAAGTACCTGATCAGTGCCTAGCAAATAAATATTTCTTGAATTACTTGGACCCAAATGCTAAACTCCTCAAACTCCAAAAGGAGCTTATTGATATGGCTTGTAACTTCATAATTAACTTAGTTTATTTTCTTCTGTTCTTAGACATGGATTTAAATTGGGGCACCTGGGTGGCACAGTCGGTTAAGCATCTGACTTCAGCTCAAGTCACGATCTCACTGTTTGTGAGTTAGAGCCCCAAGTGGGGCTCTGTGCTGACAACTCGGAACCTGGAGACTGCTCTGGATTCTGTGTCTCCCTCTCTGCCCCTCCCTTGCTCACACTTTGTCTCTGTCTCTCTCTCTCTAAAATAAATAAACATTAAAAGCAATTAAAAAAAGAAATGGATTTAAGTCAAATGTTAATTTCCTAATCATATCAATTTTCCATGGTGGAAAATTCTAAAAAGTAAACTAATAAAGACCTGTTTATAAAGGATGTATATATTTTCCTTAAAAGAAGGCTTAAACGCACACTGATTAGGTAAGTGCTATGCGATTAGCATTTTCCTGGGGTGTCTTACTTGCTAATCTATACTTCATCACTCACGATTGCTATGATTCAATCTGATTCACATTTTTTTTAAAGGCTAACATATGAGTGCACTACATGAAAAACTCAGTTTGAATGCTCTATTACAGCCCAGTGTCTTTTTATATTAATCCATAGGCAATATTAAATTTCTTCACAACCTTTCATCCCAGCATAAATGAAGATGACATTATTTTGTGGGTATTTACATTATTCTTTATATTTGAATTGCTATATTACATTCCATACATCTGGAAGGCAGCTTTCATTATACAGAAGCTGACTTTAATTCTGATATAATAATGTATACATATTTTAAAAGAATCCTGAAATTTTGGCTTTTGTATATAGTCTAGATTCAAAGGAATCAAAAATAACTATTTTTTTTATAAGTGGATTTAATTTATTTGTGTCAAGTATGTGTATATAAATTATTTGAGTACATATGTACAGGGGGTGATAAATTTGTTTCACAGATCACTTGGTTATTAATCTGATATACAAAATTTATACAAATGAAAAAATATATATATTAGTACATAGTACTGTATTAAAGTACAATGTAATGAATAGGAATTTAGGCAAATCACAAGGTTAATCTCATTCCATGCCATCTCCTCCAAACACCTCCTAATCTTGAGCCATGGAATTATTAGCACTTTCACAATCACTGCTTTTTGGAAATGATTCTAGAAATAAAATCTTATATAGAAATAGATGCTTTGGGGTCATGGTAAATAATCTCTAAAATAAAAATTTCCAAGGAGCTAATAGTGACATATATCCTTCTGAATAATAAACAACTAATATAAGATACCACAGAGCAATATAGACTCTACCCTAAAATACATATACAGTAGAGTTCCAAAATGGTTTGAGCTATTTCAAATCTAAAACTAATTACCAGCTTTTTAAATTTAAGACGTTTAAAGAGAAGGCATACTTCAACACAGGAGGTAGATGATGTAGAAAACCATGAGAGTGTTGCTCTCCTCTATCACTAAACAAATGCCAGATGATATATAAAACCACAACTTTCCTTAATGTAAGACAACCAAGTAAAATGAATTCCAAAGAGTGACAAGTTTCTTTAAAAGGGACACACAAGTATTTTATCTTTGGCAAAGCATGGAAGAAAGAAGGAGTGATGGTATAGAGGAGTAAGAAGAAATTAGGACAAGCATGAACTAACAGAACTCCAGGCACAGGGGATTCCACATTTGCTCATAAACTTTTGTCCATGTGCCTCCATTAGGTGCTCATGACAAAGATTGGGAACAGGAACAGAGAAAGGGCCCTGCTGTGGCAGAAGTATGCAGAAGGTGACCAGATGCTGAGGGATAGCCATGAAGCCAACAAATCTATGGCATAAGAAAAGTGAAAGGAGGTTGTTTAGATAGAATGCATAAGATACCAGATGGAATTTGTAGTTATACAAATAAATAAACAGCACTGGAAATGGAAAAAATAAAGGTACATATGAAGATTTTTTTTCTCACCTTTAATCACTTATATAGATTACATGGCTTCCTAAAGCAAAAATAGTAACAATGTATTGCAAGGTTATCTAAAGAAGTGAAATGGATGATAACAACAACACAGAAGATGGGAACGAGTAAATATAATATGTGTTGTAAGGTTCTTACACTACAGATAAAATGGTGTAAAAATACTTGAAGGTACACTGCTAAGTTAAAGATGTAAATTGTAAACCCCAGAACAACTACTAAAAAAAATTTAAAAGAGGAACAAAAACAATAGGCCAATAATAGGGATAAAATAGAATCATAAAAAAAAAAAAAAAAAAAAAAACTTTAATTAATCCAAAGTCAGGAAAAGAAGAAAAAGAAAAAAAAGAACACATGGAATCAATACAAAACAACTAGTGATATAATATATTTAAACCTATCATGAAAATAATCACATTAAATGTAAATGCTCTAAATGCATTAAGGGACCAAAACTATCAACATGAATTAAAGAAAGTCTCAACTATATGATGTGTACAAAAGCACACTTTATTTTATTTTTTTAAGTTTATTTGTTTATTCTGGGAGAGACAGAGACAGGGTGAGTGGGGTAGGGGCAAAGAGAGGGCAAACAGAGAATCCCAAGCAGTCTCCCCACTGTCAGCGCAGAGCTGGATACAGGGCTCAAGCTCACAAAACCATGAATGAGATCATGACCTGAGCCCAAACCAAGTGTTGGACAGATGCTTAACCAACTGGGCCATGCAGGCTCCCCAAAAGCACGCTTTAAATACGGAGACACAGGTTAAAATTTAAGGATGAAAAAATACATTACATAATCACCAATCAACAGAAAACTGGAGTAGCTATATTAATTTAAAAAAGAGTAGATTTAGAGCAAGAAGTATTAAAGGAATAAGAGTGACCTCATGTATGATGAAGAGGTTCATTTTTCAAGAATTTATAAAAACCTGAATGTACTTAACTACATAGCTTCAAAATATGTGAAGCAAAAACTGATAGAACTGAAAGAAGGGAAGACTTCACAGTTACCAGTGGAGATGGCCACACTCCTCTCAGCAATCTATACAATAGATAAAAATTCAATAGGGATACAGAAGATTGGAACAATACTATCAACCAAAGTTACCTAAATGACATGTATGCAATAGTCCCCTAATCAAGAGAATTAACTTTTTTTTCCATGTGTACATTGAACACTCACCAATAGTCATATTCTAGGCCATGAAGCAAATGTGAACAAATTTTAAAGATTTGAAATCCTATAAAGCAGAATTTCTTAAACTTGCCACTATTGACATTTGGAGCCAAATCATTTCTTTTGTTGTGGGGGAGATTTCTTGTGTAATTTAACAGCATTCTAAGCTGCTACACACTAGATGCCAGTAGCAAATCCTCCCCGTCCTAAGAAAAACAAAAAACATGTCTCTAGATATTACCAAATGTCTCCTGGGGAACAAAACTGTCCCCAGTTAAGAATCACTGATATAAAATATATTCTATATTTTAGCAAATCAAATTCAGTGGTGTGAAAAAATAATACCTTAGGCCAAAGTGAGTTTATCCCAGAAATGCCAGATCGATTCAATATTCAGCTGACTAAAACCAATACTAATAAAAATATAATCATTTCAATAGATATGGAAACAACATTTGACAAAATTCAGGATCCATTCATAATCCTCAGTAAACTAGAAATAAGGAAGAAACTTCTTCAACTTGATAAAGGACACTCACAACAAACCTACGATTAACGTTACATTTAGTGGTGAAAGAAAAAATGTTTTCACCTAAGGTCAAAAACGTGCAAGACTGTTCTCTGTTCTCACTATTATAATGCCAATAAGCGGAGTGAAAATATAGGTCTAATAAAAATCTCTTCCATTCTGAATTTTTAAAGAACTAATATAGTCAATAATAAAAACAAAGAAGCCATTTTTTTAAATGGGCAACAATGGGTGGTAAATAACATATGCAAAAATGTTCACCATCATTAGGTTAATGCATCATTAGAGAAATGCAAATTAAAACTATAATAAGATATTATTATATAACAATTAGAAGAGTTAAAATTTTTCAAGCTGTTGCTACCAAGTCCTGGTTTAGGTTTTGAGCAACTGAAACTCCATTCATTGTTAATTGGAATACAAAGTGATATACCCACTTTGAAAAAATAGTTGACAGTTTCTTATAAAGCTAAGCACACACTTACCATAAAAACCAGAATTCCCTCTCCTACATATTTACCCAAGTAAAACACAAAGACCTATATGAGGATGCTTAATACAGTTTTACCATATTACCAAAACCTAGAAATACATTAGTATCTGACATGGCGTTTTGTAGAACATTCAGAGGGAAAACACCCTTAAATAAAGCTAACTGCATATAGAGATGCTAATTACGAACTCTGCTCTATTCATGAATTCAGTATCAGAAAAAAGAAAGATTAAAACCAAAAATAAGGTTTCTACCACTATTTCTACCCCCAAATCTCAAAGTTTCCTCCTATTATCCTACATATTTTAATGTTTGACATCCTTTGTCTGTTGTAACAAAAAATAAGAACTTTTCTTAGATGAAAGTGATATTTTTTAGCAGGTAAGAATTGCACTAAATTCTATTTATTAATTTATAAATAACATTCAAACATTCACAATGGGTATATAGTTTTCCTGTCTCTTCACAAAGTATCCTTCTAGAATCTAAAAGAATCTAGATCAATTGATTCTTTGTTTCCTGTCTTTGGTCACTGCATGTGTTTGCTATGCTGTGTTTCTAATAAAGCCACATTTTAAATGAGAGCAGTATAGAAAACTAGAAACTTAATATTACAGGTTACTGGGGACAGATACAGCGTTGGAATAGCCTAGGCCAGTTCCCTATTTTACATATACTGGCTATTCCAGTTTGTCAGTTTAAACCATGTGCAACTTAGAATGTATCACTTCAGGAGGGTGTGGAGATCCTATATATGCAATGGACTGTGGTAGTGAGCACACAAGATATAACCTGGAGACTCATATAACTGATGTTGATTTTGAAGATGAGTGCTCATATCAATGGATGGGGCAGAGCCAGAGTGAAACTAAGATGTTCTTTAACACCCTGGTTTTTATTTCCAAGCTCATTTGCTTTGAGATATAGCCAATAAAAAAAAAGAAGAAGAAAAAAAAAATAGAGAAAGCTGTTTTCTTTGCCTAAAATCCTCTCAGCTCTTTTACCTGTTAGCTCCTTTTCATCTTTAGGTCTTAGCTTAAATGCCTGAGGCCATTAGTCCTGCCCCAGGATCAAGTTCTTCCTCTTAGGCACTTCCTACTTACCCAGTACTGCCTTGATTTTAGTGAAGCAATTAGTTTGTAATTAGTGTTGTTTTTGTTTTTGTTTTTTAATCTGTCTCCCAACTCAAATATAAGCTCAAATCAAAACCCGAGCAAACTAAAAGCAAACAATATACTTTGAATTCCAACACTATCATTTACTTGTTAATGATTTGGGGGAAATTTATATAAAATATTCTGGCCATAATTCATCCTTAAAATGAGTCTAGTAGCAATTATGACATAGAGGTATGTAATGTGCCTCACAATGTGCTCAGGTGGTCAAAAAAATTGTAAAATCAATCCATTGCTTTTTGCACTAAATCATAGCGATGCTTCGCTCAATCTTATGTTACATTTTAAGAGTTTCTTTGCATAAGACAAGTCAAGGATGAATTTATGACATTGGTGACATTTGATGGTTATTGTTTTTTGAAAACAATAATTTTAAGTGATTCAAACTATTTGATGCTTTTGTATCCTAAATATGTATATTTTCTTACATTTCTCTTTTTTACAACCAATGTGAATGTGACTGGGTAACAGAAAATCTCACCAAACTCACCGATAATTCTTTCTTGGTCCTTCATTGCCTGTAAGAATAGTCTTTAACTCTATAGCATGTCATTCAAGCCTTCTCATCTGGCTTCAACCAACATTTTCAACCCTTTTTTCCACACTGAGCCCAAATCATATCAGATGATTCATTACCTAAATGTACCCCAACTTTCATGAGTCCATGCCTTGGCTCACCCTGTACCCTGTCTTTTTGGAATCACCTTTCAACATTTTCATTAAAAGCATTGTCTATCACTTACAACCCAGTTCTAACGTTTTTTCTTACTGTCCTTCTATGCCTTTCCCTCCCCACTATGCCTTTGGATAGCCCTTCTCATATTAAAGCTAATTTGGGGCAGGATTTTCTACTGAGCTACTTGCATACTTCTTAATGGTAAAAACCATATGTTAGCTTTTGTATTTCACTACTAGCTCCATCAAAGCAAACATCTAAAATAACATCTTGGTCAACTGGAATACTCTGAAGATATTTTTGAGTAACAAAAGTTGACGAAACTCACTAAATTATACGTTGAAGAGTTAGAATGAAGGACTGGTTCTTTTTTTAGGGTGCTATAATTAGGTAAAATGATTTATTCTGGGCAAGTTATAACCTTTTAGCATCAGTAGCAACCAGCTAGCATTAGATTTGCTTATAAGATACAAAATCAGTGTAAGTGTGACCAAATGGATCAGGCAGTTTTATTATATATCTATTTAATTCAAAGCATTTTAACTTCAAATTCGGTGATTTTAATGTATCAGAGGATATTTGATCATATAGTGTAACTTTGCATTCTGAAATGTTAGTGTTGTGGTTTTTAATTTTATTTATTTATTTAACTTAAATTTTAGTTAGTTAACATATAGTGCAACATTGGCTTCAGGAGTAGAATTCAGTGATTCACCACTTACATACAACACCCAGTGCTCATCACAACAAGTGCTCTCCTTAGTACCCATCACCCATCTCCCACCCACCTCCCTCTGTCAACGCATAGTTTGTTCTCTATCATTAAGAGTCTCTTGTGGTTTGTTTCCCTCTTTTCTCTCTCCCCTCCCCACTTTCCATATGTTTATAAGTTTTGTTTCTTAAATTCCACATATGAATGAAGTCATATGGTACTGGTCTTTCTCTGATTGGCTTATTTCACTTAGCATAATACATTCTAGCTCCATTCATGTCACTGCAAATGGCAAGATTTCATTCTCTTTGATGACTGAGAAATATTTCATTGTATATATATATATATACCACATTAGTGTTGTGGGGTTTTTTAATCAAATGGACTTAAAATGTATCATACTGTGGCAACATGAAAAATCACTTCAAGTTCAATAAAAGCTCATCATTTTTCTATAACTCAGTCCGATCAAAATCTACCATCACCTGATTTTATTGCTTATAAAATTAATAAATCCCAAAATACATTGATAATTCACTAAGAGCTATCAGACTCCTGAGTAAACTTTTAGTAGTACTAAGTTTCCAAACCTACTGTACTGAAATAAGATATTTTCTGAAAACTCAAAATGACATTGAAATTGATTTCTGGTAAATCTTTACTGCTAAATAATTAATACCTAATCATATCAGACTTCATAAATTATTTATTTCCAGGGCACTCTTTCCCACCGGTTAGACGTAGTGCATTTGAATTCACAAAACACCTTATGAAATGCATTTGGAAGTCCTTTTCAAAGTTTGTGAATGACTCACATTGTATTCAGGTTATTTGCTTTTTTGTCACTCGTGTTTCTCCATTTGTAAGAAGTACGTAAAATTTGCCATTTGCTATTTTGGACAGCATTTTGATACCAAGATATACAGACCAAAGTTTTATGGAATTTAAATCCATGTTCTTTGCATTTAAGTTTTAAAATGATAAACAATGAGGTAATTATAGATCTCAAAAAACAGTTTTGCTTTTTTTGGAAGTGTCGCCAACTGCAATTATAATTTGACCACGAATGGTGGGAGCTTCCTTGACAGGCTACATTAATTTATACGTTTGCTTTTAATTAGATAATGCTTTCTGAAGAAATAAATTTACAAAATATCCTGTGAAAAGAATAACCAAATGCTTCAATGGTTATGTCAAAACAACCCTAAATTGATTATATAAGTGGAAATAAAAATATTTTAAAAATATTGTCAATGACTGTTCAAGTATCAGTGACTGTTCCCTATGTGGACTTTTTTGCATATTGTATTTTTCCATTCACATACCTATGTTTGGACCATTTCCCTGCCCATTTTCTGTGGAATGGAAAGCAGAGCATGGCAGGAGAAATAAAATCTAATGAAGTTCAAATCCTTCCTTTTGGCTACTTGTGAGCAATTGGAGGAAGAGGTGTAGAGGAAGTTTTAATAGCAGGTACTAAAGTTTACAGAATATTAATGATTTTAATTTGCCCACATTATTCCATGAATAGTGGTAGCTGAGGATTAAGTGACTGACCAATGGCATGAAAGTGTATTTTTAAATGAGAATAATTCCTACCCCCAACTAATAAACAAACAGTAAGTAGAAACATCTCACAACCAGGTGGCTTTAAATTATAAACAAAAAACACCCTTTCTAATTGGCTGGTTAAATTAGTATTCTGTTTGAACTTTTAACAGAACCTCAATGTAAATATCAGAATGAGGACTTGCCTTTAAATGAAAATGCTTTAGAGTTGAGAATTCTTTCTGTAGTTTATTCAAACTTCTCTGAATTGTAAGGTTCTGTCATGGCAATGAGCAGTGAGGAGAAATATGAGAAGGAAGAAAATAAATATGTAATTTAGAATTTGTTTAAGATCCAAGAGTTAACTCCCTTTATTCAAGAAAGTTGAGTCATGGGGAAACCACAGGTGGTCAGGGAGTGGGTGAACCACGACACATCTGTTTCTCATAAAACCCGACTGTGCCATTCTAGAGCCTTCACTTTTTCTGAATGAAATACATTCATGTGTGAACATGTCAGACCTCGTGCAGGGAAAAATACTAATTTTCCCTGGCATACCATGCACTTATGATTTGCCTAAATGCAATACATGGGCCTTCTTGCTCCCTCTAAATATTCACCACTTACGTTCACCAAGCTTTCCTAGCAAGTTTGTGGTCTCACAGGGGCTGATTTTTCTAATATACTGTGTTCTCCATTATGAAAATCTGTTTACAAGCTCTTCAGGAACATTCGCCTGATTTAATGAGATTTCCACCCAAAGTAATTATTAAATGCGTTTTTATTAGTATGGGCCTCATATCTCCTGATGAAGGTACAAACAACAGCTAAAAACTGAAACCATGAGAGTAAGGTGTAGGAATTTAATAATGTCTTGGTTATTATAGTTGAACTTAAAGTAATCAGTGCTTCTCAAATTTCAATGTACATTCAAATCACTCAAGGATCTCATTAAAATGCAAATTCTGAGTCAGCAGGTCTGGGCTCAAGAATTTCATTTATAATAGGCTGCCAAGTAATGCCCTAACAAGCTCTTGGTCTATAAAACAATTCTTGAATAAAGAGGACACTAGGGACTGTTCCTTTACAGGAAGGTTACAATCAACTGGATGATATGGAAGCGAGGCTGGATTTATCTCCACTTGACTCTATCTCTTTTCCTAGTTTTTGTTGAGTATTTGCACTTAGAAAAATGTTGAGATAAAAACAATTGCACATCAACTGTATCAAAGTTCATGGACAGCAACTACTTTCCGAACCCACCATCATTCCCCTTCTTTGTCTTTGCTCTTTCCAAGGTCCTCAGGTCCATTTTATTCCTAATAAGCTATCTTATACTTTTATAGAAATGTATAGACTAGACACTGAAAAGACTAAGGATTTTCTAATGTAGAATTTTTCTAAGGAAACAGTGATGTGAAGTGATTGTCCTGCTGCACTACAATTTGGAAGAGTTGACCCTTTACTTACTCCCATCTCTCTCTGCTTAAGGGAAAGTCACTTCTTTCCTTGTAAACTGGTAAGATCTTACTCTACCAATTTAACAACTCTGTTGATGGTTTCCAATAAGTTTTTATTATGTAGGAAAGCATTTGGAAAACATTTTTAAAGGCCTTATATAAATATAAGTTATTATTGAGTCACCTGGGTGGCTCAGTCGGTTCAACATCTGACTTTGGCTCAGGTCATGATCTCACTCACAGCTTGTGGGTTCAAGCCCCACGTCGGGCTCTGTGCTGATAGCTCAGAACCTGGAGCCTGCTTTGGATTCTGTCTCTCTCTGCCCCTCCCCCACTGTGCTTGTTTGCTCTCTCTCAAAAAGAAATAAATAAACATTAAAAAATTTTTAAATAGTTATTATTTTGTGATACACAATGAGAATTCATGTGCTATGTAACTGACTGAAGTGTAATATCATTGAGAACAAAAATTATGTTATACTTCCATTTTTAAGACCTTGTATCTTAATTCATGTAGTCCAAAGCTAGGTATCATAATAGTCTAAAAAAAATTCAGATGATGAATAAATTGATTTACTGAAAATAAAATGAAGTTGTATTATTTAATGCTGACATTTGAGCCTGTTGTTTAACCTGCCATTGTGAAAGAGAGGGTACTTAAACTAGCCCAGAGGCTCTGTTTTTGTGTCACGGGCCATTCTGGCAGTCCATGAAGTCTGTAGAGCCATTTTTTTTTAATGCATAAAATAAAGACATTACAATGCAAACCAATTATAAAAATAGTTAACAAAATATTAAAATAATTATTAATACAAAAAATAACGTCTAGCATTATGTGTTGGAGCTAACATAATTTTGAAATAGTGATGGGTACATAGGATATGAGATATTTTAAATAATTGAGATGCAATTCAAAAATAATCTATGATTTCTATTGGTGGCCAATAATACAATAGTTTGTTGCTTACATTCATAATTAAGAAGATATCAAATATCACAGTTAGTGAACATAAAAACGTATCTTTTTCTATCCAAGTTCTGGACCTTAAGGTCATGAACCCTTAAGCTAAGGACAAGTATTAGAATTACAAAATAATATAATCCTTAAGAGATCTCAAAATCCACACCCTACCTCCTTCTAGGCAAGGTTTACAATACAACATATCATCTTTTGTTACTATAAGTAAAATGATTTGCAGTTCTGCCAGGTAGAATCAAGTCATTTTATTACTTTGGGCAATTACTATAGGTATATGTAATACATGGTATGTATTAGTTTCAAAGAGTATAATATAAAAGGATGCTGCATTGGATCTCAATTTGTAATCTAAAATGGAAATTTCTAACTTTTTCTTTATTCTTATACTCAAAATTATATTAACATTACTTTGAAGGAAAAGATGGTGCTCCAAGATGCTGCTTAGATTTTTAAAAAGCACTTAGCTAAATTTGTCCAGTGTAGTTGTTGAAGAGGAAGAAGGAAAAACAAGTCTAAGTATCTCTATTAAAAGCAGTGCAAACTTTGTTTTCTTTCACCATTGCTGCAGATTTAGTTCAATGACAGCTACCATTAGTATCTGTCAGCAGATCCCTGACAGAGGGGGGAAACAGTGACTCACCCTTGATCATTGGCATGTCTACTCTGGTTCGTCTGAACTGTCTCCCAATGCTTTTAGAAACAAGGTAAAAGTTTGACAAGTCCCACTGAGAGAATCAAGAGAAAGAGAAGAGTTGTTATCAAGGAACCAGGTCTTAGGGCAAGTAAACAATAATGCAGAATTTTAAATAAACTGGCAATCAGAAACAAAGGGAATGATCTTGGTGAAATTAGTCTATGTCATGCATTTGGGGGCTGGGAGCAGAGGTATTCCACAGAATTTTCCCACAAAATTACAGAGAAGTTTCAATAATGTCATTGTTGTGGGTTAAATTATACCCCCACCCCCCTGCAAGGATATGTTGAAATCTTAACCTACTGGACCTGTGAATATGACCTTATTGGAAATAGTCTTTGCAGATGTAATATAGTTAAGATGAGGTCACACTGGGTTACAGTTGGGCTCTAAATCCAATGACTGGTGTCTTTATAAGTAGAGAAAAAGCTGGAGAGAGAGACACGGAGTTACACAGGGCAAGATGGAGGATAAAAGCCACGTGCTGACAGAGGCAGACTGTAGCATTGACTTATAAGCCAAGGAATACCAAAGATTGCTGGGAACCACAGGAAGCTAGGTAGAGGCAAGGAAAGATTCTTCCTTGGAGTCTTCAGAGGAAATATGGCCTTCTAACATTTTTATATCAGACTTCTGGCCTCCAGAACTATGAAAGAATAAATTTCTCTTGTTTTAAGCCACCCAGTTTATGGCAATTTGTTATGGCAGCCCTTGAAAAAGAAAAAAAAAAAACCACTTCCTTTAAAAAGAGTTGGAAATTCACTATGATTGGCGTCAAGGTGACACCTAATTTCTGTCTTAAAAAGTTGCTTTAATTCCAAAGTAATATAAACTCAGTTTAAAGACAGCATGACTGCAATATTCTCATAAATATAAGGTTAAAATTTAGGAAAATTAAGTTATAAGTACCCTACCTGATCTTAGCCTTGACTGCTGCCATGACTGAATGACAATGCTGAACACTGGCAGTGGCTCCCAGAAATTGCAATGAGTGTGCAAGTTACACACATTTATTTGATTTAAACATGTAATCACTTATTGATCTGATACTACAATGAATTGCTAAGTTTGGAGAGCATGATGCAAGCAATTGACTACAGTTGACAAAAGAAGTATGGAGTACCCAATGATTCCCTAACTAATCTTTACAGTTTTAAGGAGTGATTGCACACATTGAAATGTGCATAGTTTCCAAAATTTCTGTCATTGCTAGACTTTTAAATGGTAAAGCGATAACACAAAGTGCAAGAGAAACAGACACAAAAAGCTGAGTCATTAGATTAAAAGGCCCTGATATTTTCACAAAAACAATATAAATGTACTCATTGAGAAGAGCCCCCAGATCAGAATTTCTGGAAGGAATTTTTCTTCTCTGTATTTCAGTGCATCACTTCCTCTCCAGAAATCCATGCCCCTTCTATTTTTCCATATCCTGTTCTTAACTCATGTTTCTCAAAAATCTTCCTCAGTCTAGCTGTAGGATTTCTCAGCAGGGGTGGCGTCCCTCTACCTTTCTTCATACTTTTTATCATATAGATATAGATATATAGATATTTGCACTTCCCCTCTTGTCTCACTGGGAAGTTCGTGGTGGCCATATGACTTGCTCTGGCCAATGAAATGTGAGAATTGGCATGTCATTTTGGGGAGAAAGTTTTAAGTGCCAGTGCGTGATCTGCCCGCATCTTTCCCTCACCTTCCCTCACCTAGTGATTGTGGAAGCACGTATTAGCATGGAGCATTCCTTAGCCTGAGTCTCATAAGATTACAATGAGCTCAACTTCTGTAGATGTGAAGCGTGAGAGGGAAATAGGCTTCCACGTTTCTTTTTTTTAATTTTTTTTAACGTTTATTTATTTTTGAGACAGAGACAGAGCATGAAAGGGGGGGGGGCAGAGAGAGAGGGAGACACAGAATCGGAAGCAGGCTCCAGGCTCTGAGCCGTCAGCCCAGAGCGGGGTTCGAACTCAGGGACCACGAGATCGTGACCTGAGCTGAAGTCGAACGCTTAACCGACTGAGCCACCCAGGCGCCCCTAGGCTTCCCCGTTTCAAGCCATTGAGATCTGGGCTTAATTTTTCTTTTGTTATTGCAGCAAAACCTAGCCTATCAGGAGAGATACAATAACAAAACTTCACACTGAATCCAATACTTTATTTCCATCTCAGTTAATACTTCTCCATAAAATAGGCATGGTTTAGATTAGAATTACCAGGTCACCAAACAGAAAGCTAAGGCTCAGTGTTATGAATCTGGTAAGAATACAAACCATAGAATTGAATCCTGTCTAGCAGTCTTTCCTTTATAATATGCTTGTGATAGATACAACATGAATATAAGCATGGTCTTAATAGCAAGGGCAAGATCTGGATTTTAAAAGGGCATAAGTTTATTGTAGAATCATACTGGTATGGTCACTACTAGAGATGTTAATAAATTGAATTTGTGAAATTGCTATTATGTTCTGTTTTCATCCATTGTATTGTATAATAAAAAATAAAAATAAAATAGTTTTGTATTTACTACAAATTTATTTAAAAATTCCAATTATGAAGCTGCATGGTAATGTTAGATTAAGTTCCATTAAAGCTCTGTTAACATAATTAAATTACATTTTAATGACTAAAATCATAAAAAATGCTTAATAAAATTCATTATATTATTAATAATTTAATAATTATATTTAATAATATTTGGACTTTTTACCAGTAGAGAAACACTATACCCTACTGATTACTGCTTTTATGTATACAGTTACACTTCTTTCCATACTTTGGTTTTTAAGTCCTCTAATGACTATTGCTACATTTCCTAAAATCAAGAGTGCATTTCTAATCAAACACAACTAAAGTAGTTAGAATGATCAAATGTTTTTGCAGAATTTTGTGTAGAAGAGACAGAGTAGGCTTTAACCTGGACAATTTCAAGATAAAATATTACTGGTTGGTTTCACCCTAAAAAGAATTTCATATTCCAGGTTTTGTTGACTGATATTTATCTCAAAGAAGCAAGAATATTTCAGGTTTCTCTTAGGGGCATGGAAATAAGCAGACGCCTACACTCTTTGGGTCTGAAAGTTAACCGCAGACTGGGGGCCAATCAGACAGCTGCACTCTACTGAGTACGTCATGTTCATCTCTGCATTTGGATTTCATTTGAAGTTTCTCATGAAAATTCCAACTCAAGGGCATGGCCTTAAAAGACCACCACTGCTACTTGTTTCTAAATGTCCCTGTAGTGTCCAAACTCAGCTTATCTGCTCATTAGGAAGAGTGGTTTTTTAATAAAATCATTGAGTTCAGGTATAATATTCATTGTATTTTATCTGAAAAGTATTAATTTATATTAGTAATAAAAGCATATCACCACCAAATCATAAATATAAATAACCAGATATCAGTCCATGAGCTACCTGGAAATCTTGAGCAGATTATAGAGAACTGTGGTTATTTATATCAGATACTGCAAAGAAAGCTGATCTGTAGGACAGCTGATATAAATAGCAGTAGAAAGAGGAGCAGGGGAAGTCACATTTGTATATGTGAACAGATCAAGTAGAACTTTTGCAACCCTTATGAACTTTGAAAACTGTTTCCAAGATTGCATTACAACAGCATCTATTATACAAGGGAAGTTTTACTGCACTAAGTTTTAAGAGAAATACAAATTCTCTGGTGATCCTTGAATTGCATTGCATTAAATATTCAAATAACCTATTACAATGAAGGATACTGAAGCTATCTTCTAATCAGCCTTGCACCATTACTCCACCCTTAGGGAGATTTCATTACTCACCCCTCACCCTCACCCAGATCACTCTAGATTATTTGACAACCAAGTCTAAAATTCATTCACAGGCCAGGAACCTTCAGTTCTTCCTTACTGTATAGAAGTAGTTGAGAGCCAGTGGCAGCTATGGGCTGAATGGCAGGGCATGAGGGGGTGGGATGGGAGAAGAATGGGGTGTGAGAGTGTGACACAGTTCTTTAACCAGATGGTATTAAGTTGCCCCTAAAACTAAAACAGAAGATCATATCCTTCAGAGTTGGAGGATAATGGAGTTAGATTTGTCTGCTTCTCTAGCAACTGCCACATTTCCCATTCTTTCCTGATGTGCTCTTTAAAGATTTGCTTCAGCAAATGTGTCTTTTCAGGTTTTGTTTTTTCTGTGCATCTATAAGTATTTCTGAAGAGTTCTTTAATTCCTACTTCAGCTGCAAGGGATAAACCAAATTTCCTTTTATTTTGGAGCTTTATAATGTATGAAGATCATAATGACATCTAAGGTTTATTTTCCCTATTTTAGTGCTCCAAAGTTTTCCTACTTAAACTGAGGTCTGTGGATCAGAAGCATCAGTACCACTTGGGAACTTGTTAGAAATGCAAATTCTCATCAACTCCATCCTGCTAACCTACATTTTAATAAGATTTCCAGATGATTTATACGACCATATATGTTTGAGAAACAATGCCCTAGGAGATATTTGGACTCTTGCTTCTGCAGCTGAGAGACTTCGTATCATGTGCCCTTGGGACTCTCTTTCATAGGCTACCTCCTGAAGGAAGTAAAAAGTCAAGAAGCACCATCCATTTCATTATACCAGTCTTCCTGGTTATCTGTTACTATTCAAAAGGCCCCAGGAAAGGAGACATTGTGTGATCTCATGTGACTTTTAAGACCTTAACCACGGAGCTCCCTTTGAGAACCCATTTACTGGACAATCTTACATCCCAGTTTAAGCCAGGCAAGGTTCAACTCATTGCCAACTGAACCTTCCTGAACATCTGGACTCTTATTTCCCACCCTCAGGGAAAAGACAAGCACACCACTGCCTCCGCCCAAACTCCCATCAGAGACTCTCTTCCCTAACTTATAGATGACAAATGTCATCCTCGCCATTCTAAAGAGAAAGTCCTTTAATGTTACTTTAGGTACAAGTTTAATTATACTACAAGCCCTGGAACATGACCTCCATCATCACCAAAAATCCTGGAACAATTCCTAGGTCTCCTTCCTGAAAGATAGTCAATTCCACATGAATTAATTCACAATTAGAGGAAATGGGAAAGGACTGGACAAGGACACAGAGCTGACAAGAGTTAGCAGCTACAATCTCTGGGGTTCTACTTGGAGTTCAAGATATAAGATGGCACCAGTAGCTTCTTGAATCTTTCAACATACAATTCTACCTCCTAGAATCTTTACTTCCTTTGCATAATTATGTTTGGAAAAATCTTCACCTGCCCTTTGATCCTCTCTCAGAATTTCATCTCCCTTATCGGCTGGGTGAACAAGGCTGTATCTTCCCAACTACCAACACTATCATAAAACTGCTGCTTATACTTGGTCTTTCATTGACAATATCATTTTTAGCCTTTAAGGCTTGTAACGGTCCTCATCAACTCAGATGACCTCTGCAGACTGATTCATAGACTCTACTTCATAGACTACAACAGCTGCCCATGACAAATTTATCATTTGCAGAGAATTTCCAGTTACTCACTAGTTGTAGGATCAAGACAATTGATCTTTGCAGTTACTCTAAGTTTCTTTCCTCTTCTCAAAATGATTCAGGCCTGATCTCCCTCAACATCCTTCCCCAATTTGTTTCACTACTAGGTCATTCATTTCCTAAGATAAGGTCCTCTTATTCATCTAGTATTTCTAATACCTTGAACTGACAACTAAGAGGTACTCAATAGACATTACTAAACTGAAGATAATTGGAATGAAAAATCTAGGGTGGCTCTCTGCAGATGCTACTGTATCCAGGGAAGACACCAAAACTTATTGAGAAGGACTACTTAATAAAAATTTAGAAAAATTATTTCTTTGGTAAGTACTTCAGTATTTTGGTGGCCCATATCTGGATTTCAATCAGGTGAGACCCAGAGCAGAGAATCCAGATAAGTTGTGCCTAACACCTCACCCAAAGAAACTGTGAAACAATAAATTTATGTTGTTTTGAGTCACTACATTTGTGGTAATTTGTTACATTGCAATAGATTACTAATACAATAGCTTAGGCTTATAGTGCTGTAAATACTCTTAAAATACAAGAGCTAATTTTATTTTTCTCATTTTATAGATTTATAGTGTATGAAGCAGACTCTGAATGACATCAATTCCGGGGACCATAAAATCATTAGTAGAAGAGCTGCTGTAAGAATTAATAGCTTCTCAGCCCCAAGTTCTCGGCTCACTGAACATACCATCTGTAGCTCTGTTGCCTTCTCTGACAGAGAAACAAATTATTTAGGGGGCTATGATGTTCTTTTTTTATTTTTAAAGTTTATTTTTGAGAGAGAGAGAGAGAGACAGAGCACGAGTGGGAGAGGGGCAGAGAGAGAGAGAGGGAGACACAGACTTGGAAGCAGAGCCCGACATGGGGCTCAAGCTCATGAAAGGTAAGATCATAACCTGAGCCAAAGTCGGATGCTTAATTGACTGAGCAACCCAGGTGCCCATACACTGATTTTCTTTAAATGTTGTGTTTGTAAGAGAGGTGTCTATGTTAATATTCCTAAGAAAGAGTATGTTTAAAAATGAAATTTAGTAAAGCAGCAAAGGCTCAGAGTTTCTGTTAGGAAATGAAAGTTCAGAAGCAACAAGCACTCAGCAGAGTAAAACCAAAATGAGCAGTGGCAAGGCCACTGATAGAACAGGATGTGGTAAAGTTTACGTTTTTTTTTTCCTCTTGTGTCTTATTTATAAGTCCCATATAACACATCACAAATGGTGGCTTCAATCCTTCAGATGGAGCATTAGCGTCAGGCTTTTTCAGCAGTTACTCCATGGAATTACCCAGTGATTTCTAGAATTCCCTATAATTATCCCTGATTGCAATTCTTATATTAATCCCTAATTTCTTTTTAAATATTTCAAATAGACTTTATTTTTTTAGAACAGTTTTAGGTCCACATCAAAATTGAGCAGAAAGTAGAGATTTCCCATATAGGCTTTGCTCCACACTTGTACAGCCTCCCACACTGTTAACATCCCCCACCACAGTGGTACATTTGTTACAATTGATGGAATGGACACATTATTATCACCAGAAGCCCACAGTTTACATTAAAGTTCACTCTTGGTGTTGTACATTCAATAGGTTTTGATAAATGCATAATGTCATGTATCCGTCATTACAGTAACATATAGAAGTTTTACTGCTCTAAAAATCCTTTGCTCTATTTGTTCTTTCCTCCCTGCAATCCCCAGTAACCACTGATCTTTTTGGTGTCTCCACAGTTTTGCCTTTTCCAAAATATCATATAATCGGAATCATATTGTATGTAGTCTTTTCAGATTGGCTTTTTTCACCTAGTAATATGCACTTAACTCTCCTCCATGTCTTTGTATGGCTTGATAGCTCATTTCTTTTTAACAGTGAATAACATTCCAGTGTCTGCATGTGCTACCATTATCTACTCACCTACTGCAAGACATCTTGGTTGCCCTAATTCCTTTTAAAAATATGTTTTCCATGCTACCATGCAAGTTCTTGTAGTTTACCATGGAAAGTAATATAACAAATGCAATATAACAGCAAAAAGGAAAAAAAAAAGGGAAGAAAAGGTAGATATTCTAAGGAATAAGTGAATTGAAAACCTTATCACTTTATTTGCATACTGTTTTGAATATACTGAAAAATCTTAAAAGGCTACAGTTGAGAACCTAAAGTTTAATGTAACATTTTAGTGTATTTATAGTCATTTAAGGAATAAAATTATATTACACATGAGAATATCTGAATTCTATAACAGAATGTAGCCTCTGAGAATTGAAAGCAGCCCCAGAACTCCTCGTCCAGGTGAGTGAAGCTTCAGGTGCCAGAGTTGTTTTGAATGTGAAGGACTTGGAGGGTCAGTGTCCTCAGTCCTTTTGCATCGACAGATTACTTTTGCCCTCTAAGGTAGTATTTGAAGCTTTTTCACCCAGATTGTAAATAATACATTTTATGTTCTCCATCTTTCTCCTTTCCTGCTCCCCTCCCCCATCTGTCTCTCTCTTTCATAGCTCTACTACAAGACTCGCAGGATAAAAAAACACCCTCTAACACCTACCCAAGCTTTCCCTCAGGCCCCCTCAGGAAGCTGCTTCTAACTCTGATCAGTCTGGTGGCTTCCAAAAAGAAAAAAACATCATCTATATTTTATGGAAGCCCTTTGAATCCAAAGGCAGAGCCTGTGTCTTAATCATCTTTGTGAGCCCTGTACAAACTGTGCCCTTTGGGGATTATGCTTAACTCCTTACTGAGGTTCCTTAAGTCTAAAGAAGAAAAAGAGAACATGTGACCCAATTCCCCTTGAAAACATTTTAAAGTTAAAAACTAAAAAACCAAAAAAACCCAAACCCAAAACAAAACAAAACAACCCAACCAAACAAAGCAAGTGATAGAGAAGGGGAGGCAAACTATAAAACAGACACTTAACTATAGAGAACAAACCCAGGGTTGCTGGAGGGGAGGTGGGGAGGGGGAAGGGCTAAATGATGATGGGTTTTAAGGAGGGCACTTGTGATGAGTACTGGGTATTGTATGTAAGTGATGAATCACTTACATATATTGTACTCCCGAAACTGTTACACTGTACGTTAACTAACTGGAATTTAAATAAACAAAAACAAAAACCAAAAAAAAAAGAAGAAAAACTAAACAAACCAAAGCAGTGATTTCCAGCTCAGATTCTGCTGAACAAAAGATTGTTTTAAATGATTCTAAAATCTAAAAAATAATCAAACTGCACTCACTTTATTCGCTCTCCTATTTTCTTGTTGGTATTTTCCTTCTCCTTTCTCACTGTGCTTCGAGGAGAAAATGAAAAAAAATGCTCTCATTGTGGCAGGGATTGAAGGTTGCCTTCCTGAAATCAATTTTTCCTTTCTCTCTTAGTAGCAGAATCTCTACTTGGGAGCATCCCCTTGCCCAGATAAGGAGCAGGAGGTTAAAAAAGTGAGTCTGTGGAAGACGGTTGGCTTAGCTTGGTGGTGCACATTTTTTGCCCTTCTCCTCATTCTTTGTCCTCATCCCTGAAATGTGCATATTGGTGAGAGCTTCATCAGCCATCTTGAACCGCGAGGCAAACTTGAAGATGGAAACCACCCACTAAAGATAGTAGTGGAAAAAGAAACAAGAAGACTGGATCACTGGTGTTTATGAAATTACCACACCGAGGCTGGAGTGTCAACACCCAGAACTCATGTATAGGAGAGAAAAATAAACCTTTATCTAGTTTGAAGTCATTGTTATTTGGGAGAGCTATTATATGCAGCCAAGTTTAATTGATAAAATTCTTAGATCTACTTCTAAATGACAACTGTTCTGCCTTCTGTGGCCTTTCTAAATACATTTTGCTTTTCCCATGTTGTGTGTTCCAGACAAATCTGGTGGCTTTCATTGGACAGGATGACAAAAGCTAGTTAGCACCAGGTATGCTACACCTCCCACTTGTCCCCTTATTTGCACTTAAAAGTTTCATCTGTCTTCTTACTACATTATCTGTTTCTTCTAATCTAGCAGGAATCTAGATGTAGAGCTATGATTAAAACCGCTAGCAAGCCCTTCCTTCTCAGCATCACATATGTTAAGCCATACATAGAAAGAAAAGTACTTAATCAGAAATGTATGCAAACCACATGAAGGATTTGAAAACACTTCTAAAAGACATAAAAGACAACCTGAACAAATAGAAATACATACATGTTCTTGGATAGGAAACTCACCATAAACATACTCTTCTTCTCAAAGCTAATTTGTAAATGTAACGGCACCCGAAAGAAGTCAGTATTTTTTTTTCCTTTGGAATGAAATACAGTTATTCTAAGGTTTATATAGAAAAATAAACAAGAACATCCAGGAAAATTCTAGAAACAAGAATGAGGAATGAATAATTCTACCATATAAAACATCCCAAAGCCTTAGTAATGAAACCAATACGAAACTATTACATGAATAGAGTTGTAAGCTTCAGGGAAAAAAATAAGGTTCAGAAATAGATACCAAAAACCAGAATCTTGGTATATGATAAAAGTGGCATTTCATACTCATGGAGAAAAGATGGACTACACAGTAAGTGGTATTGAGACAACTGGGCGGCCAGATAGATAAAAAATTGGATTTCTATCCTACACATACACTAGAAAATTTTTTTAAAGGATCCGACTAAATGTAATAAAACAAAATAGTAAAAGTACTAGAAGAAAAGTATATGAGAATTCTTTTTATAACCTTAGAGAAAGGTTTTTCTGTTATACAAAATATAGAAGACATAAAAGAAAAATTGATAAATTAGGCCATACACTAAAGAAAAACAAATTTCTAAATAGTTTTTTAGAAACTACAAAGTCAATAAATGTGAAAAAATATTTACAATTCAAATAACCTAAAAAGGACTAATTTCCTTGGCATACATGCAGCTCCTACAAAATACTCATTTACTCAAGATCTATTTAAGGCAATAAGACAAAATCCAACAACCCAGTGAAACTTGGTCCCAGTCTAAGAACAGTTAATATAAATTTTAAAAAATACAAATAGCTCCTAAATATATAAAATCTGTTCTCCCTCATTCATAATATAAGAAATGCAACTTCATTTTTCATTTAGGAAATTGGCCAAATTCCAAGAATCTGCTAACATACTGTTGACAGGGCTATAGATAAAGAGGTCCTCTCTGTACTGTTAGTGGGAGTAATATTGTTAGAAATTCCACCAAAGGCAATTTGGTAGTTTCTTTCAAAATTACATACTCATAAACTCTTTGACTCAACATTTCCACTTTTGGGTTTTTTTTTCCCTACAAATATACTAAACAATGTGCATAAAGACGGGCATACAAGATTATATATTGCAACATTATCTGTAATAGCAAAATATTTGGAACACCACAACTGTTTTTGATGGAGGACTAATTAAAAACTACGGTAGAGGCATCTGGGTGGCTCAGTCAGTTAAGTGTCTGACTTCAGCTCAGGTCATGATCTCATGGTTTGTGGGTTCAAGCCCTGCATTGGGCTCTGTGCTGACAGCTCAGAGCCTGGAGCCTGCTTTGGATTCTGTGCTTCCCTCTCTCTCTGTCCCTCCCCCCATTAGCACTCTGTCTCTCTCTGTCTCTCAAAAATAAATAAACGTTTAAAAAAACTTCTGGCTGAAAAAACTATGGTATATCCATTAAATGAAGTAATACATAGCTCTAAAGAATGAGGGATCACTTTCTGCACTGATAGGGAAAAATCTGTGAGATATGTTAATGAAAAAAAGACTATTGTATAATATTTTTGCTATACTACAATTCTGTGTAAAAGAAAGAGATGAAAATGTTGACTCTATATATCTTCATATACTTTTTGATATTGGGAGGCTTACTTTATATCTTTTATACTTTTTGATATTTGGGCGATTAAAATATATTACGTAGTCAAAAAATTAACCAAATCTTTTTTTCATAAAGTAAAGGAAAGAATATGTATACATAACATTGAGACCTTTACAAATCTGGAGACCTGTGTGATTACGTCCTAGAAGATATCATATTAAAGTATAAAAAATGCCAAAAATAAATTGAAAAAAGGAGTGTTTTCTTTCCTTGTCTCAAAAATCTTGATGCTTCTGAATACATTCAACAAGGCAAAAGTTGATACAACATCCTTTCCTACTTAGCTAATTCCCAGGGAGCAGAATCAGTACCTAATCAAGAGATATTCCCTTCCTCCAGGGTAGTGAGACCTGGCAACATTTGTCCAGTGGGATTTCAGAATTACTATGGACCAGTGATGACAATGTGCCTCTCACTGTCACTTTTTTTGAATGGACTGTTCATTGTGGCTATCCTGTCCCCATTTCACAATTATGTGTTGGGAGAATGTTTCTTATGGGGCAGGATTAGACAATTTGTCTTTGAAATTCACAAGTCTTCAGATGAGGAAAAGCTGCATCTAGAACTGATATAAATCATAAAATCCTGGACTTTGAACCTGACTCCATAAATTAATGATAATTCTGGGATGTTTGGGGAAAGGAGATTATTAGAATGAAGGTATTTTGTGTGTGGAAGGCAGGTAATTGTGATCTAGAATGTAAAGCATGGTGAACTGCATCGTTATTACCAATTCCCAACTTTTTCCCATAGCTATGCCATATGCCACGCGATTGTGCAGAACCTCCCACTAGAATCAAAGCATATTTTCTTTCCTCTTTGGTGTTAGGCTTGGCAATGTGATTTGCTTCGACAAGCAGAATGTTAGTGGAAGTACATAAGTACGGGGTTAAAATGTTCTTGGCTTGTTGGGCTTTGGCACATTTGTGCTGCCCTTTACCATAAGAAGACAATGCCTCACATAGCTTCTGATCCAAGGAAGATGGAAGAAAGATACACTTGACCTAAATCAAACATGCAACTGAAAGCCAAGCCTAGTTAAGGGCAGTTTATAACAGCAAAATTTGAACCGGCCCCAACCGATGCATGAGAAAGAAAAAATGCTTCCTGAATGCTCCTGGGGATTAGATAATCTATTATCCAGTATTATTGTGGTAACAGCTAATACCTAAGTAATACCAATCTAGGAGTATGAAGAATTACTGAGGGAATAAAAGTTGCTGGAAATTGATTCCAACTTATTTCAAGTGCAACTGTTAGGAAGTCATTGCTATTTGGTACATGTCTACAAAAGTCCAAAAAGATCCAGAAAAATTGTGAAATCAAGTGGCTGCTTCACAGAAAATAATAGGGAGTCTCTGAGAGGGAGGGGGCACTGAGTACCTAAATGCATTGAATTTACATGTAAAAATATTTTTATTTAATATTAAGAATAATGTTTGGGTAGTATACAATGAAAATCTTTTCTTTTTTTTTTTTAACATTTATTTATTTTTGAGACAGAGAGAGACAGAGCATGAACGGGGGGAGGGTCAGAGAGAGAGGGAGACACAGAATCCAAAACAGGCTCCAGGCTCTGAGCTGTCAGCACAGAGCCTGATGCGGGGCTTCAACTCACAGACTGCGAGATCATGACCTGAGCTGAAGTCGGACGCTTAACTGACTGAGCCTCCCAGGCGCCCCTATACAATGAAAATCTTAAACAAAAACTGGAAATCATTACCTCAGAGATGAGCTTAATGTTTTCCCATAAATCTTGATCAAAATGAAAAGTAGAAATCTCCAGCCCATGAGCTAAAACTGACTCTATGTGAGATGTTACTGCTCAGAACAGTTAATGGCTCATCCCTGCTGCCCCTTGGCAGGTTATACTAAGATCCTGCTGTGTTCCAATCAGCATATGATCTATCACAGTTAAACAATGATATTTAAAACAGCTCCATTTCAAGAAAGCTTTTCCATGTGTAAGGACTGAATTGTTATAGTAGCTAGCCAGCTGATTAATATTTTGAAAAGAAATTACTTTTCCTGTATGCCATGAGTAAGTATGATCTGAACAGCTTACCTTTAATCAACATGCCACAGAACTTAAGGCCTTAATTCTGCCTTTAGTCTCCCTTCCTCTATCTTAGGTAGGGCTGCTATTACAAATTATCATAAACTGGGTGGCTTACATGTCAGATACTTATTTCTCGCAGTTTTGGAGGCTGCAGGTCTAAGATCAAGGTGCTAGAACATCCAGAGGGGCTGTTTCCTTGTTCATAGACAGCCATCTTCTCATCGTATCCTCATATGATGGACAGCAAAGAGCCAGAATGAACTCTTATGTCTCTTCTTATAAGTGCACTGATTCCATTCAAGAGTGCTCCACCTACATAACTTGATGACCTCCCAAAAGCTCCACCTCCTAATATCACCACACTGGGGGTAAGGATTTCAACATATGTATTTTGGGAGAACACAGTCTATAACATTCTCTTAATTTTATTCCTTGCTGGTTTTTCTTTCCTTTAACCACAAGATAGAATTGAAAAGAGTATATCACATATATATATATATATATATATATATATATATATATATACACACACACACACATATATATGTATTTATTTTATATATTTTATATTTAATAATATGTATTATAATATTAATATATATTTACATTCAATAACATTTCATAATCTATTTTTCATTGCTTTCTAATCACCCTACCAGCTCCCCTTATTTGCAACTCCTACATTGACCAATCACTTTTGACAAGAATTTTAAAAAGTGCCCTGTTTAATTTTAAGAATGAAATTTATGAAAAGAAGAAGTCATTTGTTGTGAGAAACTGACAATATTAAAAAACAAGTTTTATCCACAGTTTGTAAATGCTTTTTCTCCGATGAATTTAAGGGATAATGTTATTAAGTAAAAAACTTCTTCTTTACCAAAGTTAATATTTTTTTAGATTATGTGAGATGAGAACTTTTATATACAATGGATCCCTTTACAAATTACTTTGGAAATAGGGCATTTTTGGAAACTGTACTTAGAAAGAGATGACAATGACATATTCGTTTTTCTTACATAATAAACTGTCTGATAAATTATATCTGAGTATATCAATTATTTTCACTGTAAAATTTAAATATTCTAGTCTAAAATGGGATTCTTCCTAAGAATAAAAATAACCAGGTTATATTTGGTAATTAAAAATGATTCTTATAGAAATTATTTTTTCCTACTACACTTTATTAAAGTCAAGCCCACTTGACTTTAGTCAAAAGTATATACTACTTATGGGGCGCCTGGGTGGCGCAGTCGGTTAAGCGTCCGACTTCAGCCAGGTCACGATCTCGCGGTCCGGGAGTTCGAGCCCCACGTCGGGCTCTGGGCTGATGGCTTGGAGCCTGTTTCCGATTCTGTGTCTCCCTCTCTCTCTGCCCCTCCCCCGTTCATGCTCTGTCTCTCTCTGTCCCAAAAATAAATAAAAGTTGAAAAAAAAATTAAAAAAAAAAAAGTATATACTACTTTTACTACTTAAATTAATCAGTGACATCCCCACTACCCCATCCAGCAATCGATATGATCAATTCATCTTTTGGGAAACATAGGAAAAATGATTGCTACTTGAGCTTCGTTAAATATATTGAGTTTATACATTTTTGGAATATATATTTAAATATTAAGAGTTGATTATAATTCAGTGTTATTTTGTCACCAACTAGGTTACAATATAATTCATATTGCATTAAAAAAACTATTTGAGAAGATACCGTGGTTCCCCTACTAGCTAATTTTTTCTGTTCTTTTTTCTTTCTTTCTTTCTTTCTTTCTTTCTTTCTTTCTTTCTTTCTTTCTTTCTTTCTGCTATGATTTAGATTCTATTAAGTGAATTTTAAAAACAAAATGTGTTTAGGGGAAAAGCAGGGAAAATTTTTTAAGTAAAAATTCATCCTTATTTTAATACTTAAGACATCAATTTCAACATTCTTTAAGATTGTATGTAAGCCAATTTGACAATAAATAATATTTTAAATTTTTAAATAAATTTAAAAAAATAAAAAAACCAAAAAATTGAAAAAATAACATTCTTTAAGATAAGTTGTTAACTTCATAATGGATGAACTAATACATTAGGATTATATTGAGTTGTTTAAATTTGTTAAATGTAACCATGTTATAAGGTAAAACATAACTCGTATTTCTGCTCTGAAATCTATGGTAAATTAAACAATATATTTTCTATTTGGCTTCAAATACCTCTTTTTAATGAGAGAGACCCATAAAGAGAGGGCACAGATGGACATTTTGCACAAGCATGAACTGTTGCTTATTCGTGAGTAAAATCACTCTCACCAAGTCTGTAAAGTAGTATGGTTTTCATTCGGCACTGCCTCTTAATTCTCCGCCATGGCACTCGTGCACTGTGGTCAAAGAGAACACGGGGCTATAAATCTCTCAACAGGGCAAACACTTTCTATTTTGTCAGATGAAGTCTCCATTTCTCATTTTAAATTCACTTACTGTGTGTGTGTGTGTTTAAGTCTAGAGTTAGTGTCTCCTTAAGGCAAAATGAATGATTTTCCAAGGCACTGGGTCACTAAGAAAGGTTTCCAGGGAGGGCCTGTAACTACTGTGACTGCCATTTAATATTCTAGGAAGAATACACAAAAAAGAGACTATCCCACAGGATGAGGGATATTCCCAATTGTCTTTTAAATTTGATCCCTTAAATTACAAAATTAAGTCTTTGAATAAAAGTGGCCAAAGGAATAAGAGGAGGTAATCTTTCCTTGCTTTAAAAATAATAAATGACAAAGGGTGAATTCTGAGTCATCTATTTAGTACATTTCAGTACATTTTTTTTTATAGGAATTAGTTTCATTTTCCTTTCTTGCTTTTAATGAATGGCAAAAGCATTTACTACCAAATTTTCCTAGCATTCTTGTATCATATTTCCTTAGTGATATGAAGCTATTTTATAAGGCTTAAATAAAAGCAAGTAATTCCAAGTCTCTCTAAAATAATTAGAGGACAACCAGGGAGAAAATACCTATATGAAATATATAAACATGTATAGATAAAAGACGCAAATAAGCCTGAGTTTCTAAATAAGAAACCATGTCAAAAGAAACCCAATTACTTAAAAATTTTATAACATTAGCAGACAAAGGAAGTGCAGAAGATGTAATAGATCTTAATTTTAACATAGTCGCTCATGAACTCTCATTTGAAAAATGAATTCAAATTAGCTGGGATAAGGAGAGCTCTCGTCTGTACTAAAATAGCATGAAAGGTTGTAAAGGGAAGGTAATGATGAATGGCAATGTACCGAATCACGGTTTTTTTTTCTTGCAAAAATGGTTCCAAAATCTAATGTATTCAAAGTATTTAAAATACCAAACTATTCATACAATCACCTGAGATGAAAGAGAGGAAGGAAAGAAGAAAGGGAGAGAGGGAGAGAGTGAGGTAAGGAGGGAGGGAGGAAAGAAAGTAGCCAAGTTTTGTGTTTCTTGCACACTTTTGTCATTTGAGTATTGTACCAACAGCAAGCCCTAAAAACTTGTGGGACTCATAGTCTGTAACACATCTGATAGCAAAGCACCATATATTAGACATATACCCAATTTTCTTCCTCCCATTTATCTTATTATTGCCATATATAAAGTACCAGGAATATCAAGATTAATAACAGAATAAAGACAAGTAAAAAGAAAATTGAATAACTGATTTCCATTAACAATGGTTAACATGTATTCAACTCTCATCATGTTCTAGGTGCTAAGATTTAAATTGATCATTTGACTTAATCCCGAAATCAATTTTAAGAGGTAAATACCATTATTATTCCCATTTTACAGAAGAAGACACTCAACTTCTTTTTTTTTTGAAGAAACTCACTTTCTTTCAAGACAGCCAGTAAATTGTGAAGCCAGAACTAAAACAAAGTCTTCCAAAATCATGCTCCTTTCATTATTTCACTTTGCTATTATTGTTACTGTTGTTTTATTATCATGCTTATTTCCATAGAGTTAACAGATACAGAAAAAACCACAAGCACATTAAAATTTAAACAGTGTGGTTGAATAGCCCTTCAAGATGATAATCGGAGATATGCTGAACGATACTTCATATTATCACCAACACATTTAAAAGTCATTACTCTGATTTAGCTACCATGCCAATTCACTTTTATGTGAAGCATCTCTAGACTTCATGATCCTATGAGGTTGACAGAAATAGACACTGAGACTTAGAGGGCTTAAGAAACTTCTCTAAGGTAGTTGTGGTAGAATCAGGATTTACATCTAGGAGTTCTGATTTGAGAGATTTTGTGCTTACCCATTCCTGGATGCAGGCTTTCATTATCGGGTGCACAATAAATTGCACAGGTCCTGATTGCCTTAGAACGTCAGAGAAGGGAAAATCACTCCTGGCTGGGAGGATCAAGGAAGGTTTTTATGCAAATAGGAGAAAGGATCTTTGAAAAAGTGGTCAAATAACAGACAGAAGGAGAACACCAACAACAAAAAAGAACATGCCAGGTAGGTGGCAAGTGAGCACAGCTCAGAGATGAGAAAGCATAAGACTATGTTCAGGGAGAGGGCAAGGACCACCAAGAGAGGAGACAAAGACTAGAAAAGATGAGTACTTGGGAGAAAACAAAAGTATTCGTTTTCTATTGCTGCTGCAAGAAATTACCACAAGTAGACTGGATTAAAATAGCACATATCTAGTATCTTATGGTTCTAAGATTATAAGTCCAAAATCACTCTCACTGGGCTGAAGTCAAGGTGTCAGCAAGGCTGGTTCCTTCTGGAGGCTGTGAGGGGAGAATTTGTTTAATTTTCTTTCTCAGCTACTAGCAGTTGCATGCCTTCTTTGGCTCAGTACCCCTCCCTGCCATCACTTTAATCTCCTGCTTCTATCTTCACATATTAACTGATACTCCTGCCTCTCTTATAAAGACCATTGTGATTACATGGGCTCACCTCAATAGCCAGGATAATGTCCACTGCACAATCCTTAATTTAAGTACATCTGCAAAGTCCCTTTGCCATATTCTAAGGTACTCTACTTCTAGATTCTAGATATGAGGACATGGACATCTTTTGGAAGACGTTTTTCAGCCTATCACAAGACTAAATAGGCAAGTTCACACGACTTGATGGCCCTCCTTGCCAAACTGGAGAGTACCAAGAACTACTAAAGATTATTTAAACAAGGAAATTAAAAGTAATATTTTAGGTTGACTAATCTGACATTTAGGATGATTCATCTATAGCAGTGGTTCTCAATAGTTAAGAGTGTATAAAAATCATACTTAGCTTGTCATAAAACAGATTCCTGGACCCCTTCATCATTAGAGATTCTTATTCATTGGGTCTGTTGTGGAGTCCAGGAATCTTCCTTTTTTCAAATGACCACCCAAGTGATTCTTATGCAGATGTTCTAAGATCGTGCTTTGAGAACTGCTGGTCTATGACACTTAAATATCCTTTGTAAGTATACACTCACTTCTTTGCCACTCCATGCAGAGAATCAGATCTGGATTAAAGAAAAACAAACCATGAAAATCAAATGCATACTTAAACCTATTTACAAACTTGTTTGTAGGACTTACCAAAAATCTAAAGTAACCTTAATACAACAAAAAGTCACTATTTTAAGTATAAAGGGAGAAAATCTCCTTGTTTTATATAAAGGAGAAGAAGGCATATGATAATTGTGCATCTCTCTTATTGGACACATTACTGTAGGCCCAGCATTGTTCTCAGCACTATTTAACTCAATTCATTTAACTCTCACTCCATGGTTATTATTATAACCATTTTATGGATGAGAAAATTGAAGTTTAGGGGAATTAAACAGATTGTCCAATATTACAGCCAGAAAATGATAGACCTGGTATTTGGTCATTGTCTATCTGGCTTCTAAATTTATACACTTCTTACTTTGTGGCTTTCTCCTCTACAGGATGCTAACCCAAAGGATAGTAACTACTATACTCATAAATTTAAATATGAGTTGTATAATCATTTAATAGATATACTTGATTCTCTCTAAGAAGGAGAAGAAATAAGAGTGGAGAGAGAGAGAGAGAGGCAATGAACTAAGAAACAGAGGCTGGGGTTTTATCCTGGCTCTCGGAGCACTACCTCTGGGATCTTGAACATAGCCCTTCATCTTCATGGTCTACATTTTCCTGACCTGAAAATAAAAGGACCAGACAAAATAATCTCTAAGACCCTCACTGTTTCAAACTTCCAGGAGGTTCATGATTATAGCACTTATGAGTCACATCAAACATCACATATCACTCCACACTGATTTGATCATGGTTTCCTTGAAAAGGGACTTGCACGTATTAGCAGAAACCTCTTTTGCTGAAAAGTGGCTAAATAAGAAAGAAATTGAAGAAAATTGCATGCTCAAAACTTGCCTAGAATCTGTGGGAACAAAGGGAAAAGAAAATATCCTTTACCACTTATTCCAAGAATACAGCAACATGAATAATATGATATAGTTGAGAGTAAAGGAGGAAGCAAAAAAATTCTTGGAACAGACAACAATTAATTTGATAGATTCAAAAACTTAAGTGAATGCAGAGGAGTCCTGCCCTAGGAGTCTTGTCATCTCTCATTTTAGGTAAAATATGAAAAAGCATCCATTCCATGACAGATTAAAAGCAGCAAACCTACCAGAAGGTTAAGTGAGCTGTGCACTCACTTTTATAGAAGTAAAAAGCAATGGAGAAAATAGTAAGATTATAAAAAGCTGACACAATGACTCAAAAGCACAGGTTTTGAAGCTCCTTGGTATGGGGCAAAGGACACTCCAGAGACCAAATGGTGGAATGATAGTGAGCGCTGCCTTGGATGCCAGACAAATACATGGATTTGGATCAAATCTCTAACACTGACTCAACATTTACTGAGTCACCACCAGGCTTTACTTATACATCAGGCATAGGAAGGATGGGAATTAAGAGAGAGAGGAGATTCTTGCCACATTCTTCAGTAGTCTGGGACAAGGGTGAAAGATCCTGGTTGTATGTCATAAAGCCAGCAGAGCCCAAGATGAGGGTGTCAGTCCTTAAGGAAGTGCCTTGGGAGAGGTCTGGAGAACTGCTGCCAACACTAGAAGGTTCTGGAGATGATGCTGACCGAATAACACTGTGCTGCCCAAACCCTGAGGAATTGTTCAAGGAAGCAAGGGAGTAACCAGAGAGACAAGAGACAAACCAAGAAGAGCTACCCACAAAGGGCCCACTGGGCCACCACCACCAAGAAAAGATGCCACCTTCATAGGAAGGACCTCAAAGCAAAGTTATAACTTTAAAAATGTGTATGACTTTGGAGTCACATGGACCTGGTTTTGAATCCTGACTTGGCTTGGTCGTTCAGTACCCAGATTTTTCACCAGTAAAATATCTGCCTCATCTCATTGGTGTGAGAATTGAATGAAATATTGCTGGCACATAGCTGGACTTCAGTTAGTTAATTTTTTTTTTATTCTCTTGGTTTTTCATTACGTAAGAAGTTTGGGGTGTACTCAGAGGAACATATGAGAGAAGAGGCTTCCTAGTGGGGTTATTTTGGGAAGTAGCAGGTAGAATGGAACTGCAAGGGATGCCTAATGTCTGGGAGAGATCTCTGCTTCTGTCTTCCATCTCAGTGTCCTTCATCTTTGGGGAAAGGAGACTATAGTAGTCTTCCAAAATACTTCTCCAGGGGAAGAATAATACTTTTCCATCTGAAACCTAGCATAGTATAGGGGTCTAAAATTCTGAGTGGAGTTCAGATACCTGCTGGTACAGGGCAGGATTCCAATTTATCCACCGAGGTTGCATGTTTTAAGGGAGTACAATTATGTTTTGTTCATCTTTGTATGCCCTACAGATCCAAACAAATAGTAGATGCTTAACAGTTTTTTAACAAATGAAGGAATGAATGAATGAATGAATATCCTTTCCTCTGATCCCAGTAGTATCTCTTTTTCACTGATTCCATTTTACAACCATGTTTGAACCATTTCTTAGAAGTTATTTTTAGAAAACAAAGCCAGAATATTTTTGCATTTCAAATTTCTTTAATGTATATTTATTTTTGAGAGAGAGACGACAGAGAGCATGAGCGGGGGAGGGGCAGAGAGACAGAGGGAAACACAGAATCCAAAGCAGGCTCCAGGCTCCCAGCTGACAGCACAGAGACCAATGCAGGGCTCAAACTCATGAGCTGCGAGATCCGAGCCAAAGTTGGACACTTAACCGACTGAGCCACCCAGGCGCCCTGATTATTTTTATATTTCAATACAAAAAGAGCAACTGATGAAATACTAGTAATTACAAAAGCAGGCTTAAAATGGGACTTATGTTGGGGAGTAGGGAGAAACTCATTTTTTTTGTTCTTCCTTCTCTGGGCACCCCCCAAGTATGTGAAAGGATTTCAAATAAGACCGTAAAAAGGAGCAGAAGGGAACAATCTCAAGACCTGGCTTAGCTCCCAAATCTTCAAGTGAAAAGCAAGATAAAGATAAGGCAGCTGCTGCTGAATGCCACCAACTGCTGATGGAAAAGTGGCAAGCAGAGTAGGCAGACCAGCAAAGGATGAGGCCCACGTTTGTGACATAACTATTCAAACTCTCTTAGAGATCAGTTCAGAGGAACTCTTTTATAAGATCCCAGTTATCAAAAGAAATTTAGAAAAAAAAAAGTAAATGCTTGCTGCCAGGGCAACCTCAGTTTTTCAGGAAAGCTACTCAAGGGAAATTTTTAGCAATAGAAAGCAAGGAGGAAGAAAGGATTCTTTATAGCTCTTAACCAAAACCAATTTGTAAAAACATACGGGTACTCCATGCATGAGGCACTGTGTATGTTTTGGGGTGGCTGTAGGGATTGGAAGGGGTACACATATAAAATACAGTCTTTGCCCTCTAGAGATTTACAGCTAAGGATTGGCAGTGTGATGTTTGGCAGAAAGAGAGTCATGCGAGGTCATGCTAGGGAAGACTCCAAGGCCAGATTCTAGCTACTGTTGTTACTACTGTAGTGCAACAGCTGAGTGAATATCTACTCAACAAATGGCCTTTAATTGAAATAATTTTTCAAAAGCCTTCTTAGTACTAGAAGCATTTTTCATGTTTTTAGAGAAATTTTTCATGTTTTTAGAGAAATTCATTCATGAATGCATAAACAGAAGTATTCACCCAGTTTTATTTCTGTGGTTTAAATACACATTAAAATATCTAGAGGCAGCCTCATGGAGATGGATTTTAAGTAGACTTACTTAGGTGATGCTCTGTCCATTACTCTTTAAATACGTGGCTAATACTAAGATTAAAAGCCCAAAGCCTGTAGCCTTTATTAGATAATGTACCAAAAATAAGTGTTCCTATACTAACACTTCATATGTATTATTTTCTAAAAGCATATGTCATCCAAGAATGACCTCTCAGTGAAGACATTGTTTGGCAACTCCTGAGAAATCCAAAGTGGTCAACCATTCCTCTTAAGCAAACCATTTTAACACTGGTGAAAGAACATTAGGTGTTAGGCATCCGGATTGTCTAGATTTGCTCGAACTGGGTAGAAAGCACTCTCTTTTGTGATACAGTTTACGAAGCTCACCAAATTATGCCAGTGAGACTCCACTGCTTTGGGATCATTACTCACGTTTTGTCAATAGTCAAAAACAATGCTCACAAATACATTACAATATCTTCAAGAATCATCATTTGCCCCCACTAAAATGCAAATTATGTGGGAGCTCTATTTTGTTTACAGCTATTTTCCCAGTCCTTAGAACACTCTTTGGCTTGTAGTAGGTGTTTAATAAACATTGTGTAGATAAAATGCATAAATGAATTTAAATTGCCGCTTTGAGGTAGCTAGCACTGGGGAAGAGTGGCTAAAGAAGAAGAGGTTTATATGTTTTATGAATAAGCATCCCTGCAATCTCTTCTTTAAAGATTGCTTTTGTTAAAATATAATTTTATCTCGTTTGACCAAAGTTGAACATGTCTCTCAAATAACATTTTTAGAAAACCTAAAAATGACAAATTGTGTGTGTCTGACATCTGACATCCATTCAAGAGACAGTAATTGAACACCTACTATATAATGAGTAATATGACAGCCACAAAACAGTGAACCAAACATAAGTGGTCTTGTTTATGCCATAAAAACGTGAATATAAATTTAATCTTGCGGCTATAGACCCAGCCTTTACAAAATGTGGTGCCCAGAATTAATTCGCACAAAGTAAAGCTTCTGTTGAGATGAACAATTAAAGACCATGGAGAAGCCTCTAAAGCAGGTTTTCACCCACTGCATTTGGTATTGCACAAAAGCTAAATGAATATTCAACTAAGCAAAAAACCTTAAAACAAAAAGAGAAACATTTAAAATGCCTCCTTGATGCTAAGAATAGTTTTTCACACTATTATGGTCATTCATTCATAAGTAAATAAATGAATAAAAACATATGACTACATGCACATACCATACCTTATATGTCCAAATAATTGATTTCCTTTATAAAATAGTTACTTTATAAGGTTATACGTTCATTTATTCTCATGAATAGCCTTTTAAGTATTTCAAAATTACTTTTTAATTTCCTTCGGAACTGTGTCCCATTCTTTTAAATTTACTCAAAGAATGAATTTTATTGTGGGAGGCTATAAAAGGATATTTGGAGTCCCTTATGATAAACAGTATAAATAATTAAGGTGGGCAATGGCATTTGGGTTAAGAACAAGATGCAACTGTAACATACTGGAAATTTTTTTAATGTGGTTCATAATTTGGTTATAAAGGCAAAACCAAAAGAAGAGCTCTAAAATAATTTTGAACAATAGCAATATCACTTGAGTAAATAGAAAACTTATTATGGTAACTATTAAAATCAACTCACATTGTCTTACTGAAATGTATTTTTGAATCTCAATACCTTATCCCTTAAAGATGCATTTAAGACTTTATTATTTTTTTCCTAAAGAAATCAGACATAGGACATTGCTGCAAATCTTTCAAATGACATACTTTGAAGTGAAATATAATTTTAATAACAGAGCTAAAATAATCCATGAGCCAATAAAATGTATTCAAATTTTAAATAATGGGATCTATGTCCCCAAGAAGGTCTATAGGAAAAGAAGAATTGCCCTGTGTTTGATCTGATCTAGTTCTTTAAATTCAACTTAGATTTCCCCCCTCCACTACCAATTCTTTATATTACTTCTTTTAATTTTTAGGTAGACATGTGTGGTTTGTTATCTATTTGTTTGTGTAAGACCCCAGATATTAAGTCTTCTTAATGCTTTTTTTTTTAAGTAGGCTCCACAGAGCCTAACATAGGACTTGAATTCATGACCCTGAGATCAAGACCTGAGCTAAGACCAAGAGTCAGACACTTAACCAAATGAGCCACCCAGGTGCCTCAAGGCTTCTTGATGTTTTCATATCATTTAAGAGTTCTTTAGAGTAGAGGTTTCATTTATTAGATGACTTTCATAAAATTATCATCATAAGTTCTTATAAATATGCTACTGTACTTTCTTTAAATATGTGTGCATATTTTATAAAAATATTTGCATTAAATAAAACATCAGGAAGGATATGGAAAGTTTAAGACACCAAAAGATTTAAACTTGAACACTACTGTGTGAGAATATTAAGATGAGCTTATCAGCTATCTTTTAATCTGTTATTAATCATATGACATACTTTCCATGTGAAAATTATCTATTAAGCAATTATCTATTTCTCAAAGTTAAAATAAAACATAAAATCCACTGCATTATTTTTTCTATGATACACATAATGTTTCTGGGAATGGACTCTCATGTTACAAGTCAAATGTTCTCTCACTGTATTTCATCCTTAACAAACTGTACAAGAGTTCTTACTGACTTGAAATAGGTGCTTAATTATGATCTCAAGCATATTTCCATGATTTTACATGTAACAATATAAAAGTAATTATACCACAAACATCAATCTTGAACTTCTGAATTTTGATACACGCTATGGAGAAAAATTATTTGTAGATACAATATTTCTCAAGACTTGAAAAACTGAGATAATATTAGGATATTCAGATACTATGAAATAATTATTCTTTTTAAGAACTCAGTAAGAGATATCATTATAATTTCATAGTATTAGATTAATCAACATTAAAATACAATAGCATAAACCACAAGAATTATTTTTAAGATGTTTTATAAATGTGATTTTATAATTGATTTCCCCTTTTTAATTTATATGTGTCTATATTTGAAAGTAAGCCATTCTGCAGGATGAATAAGTTCTAGAGATCTAATGTATAGTATGGCACCTATAATTAACAACACAGCACTGTGTACTGGAAATCTGTTGAGAGTAAATATTAGGTACTCTCACCACACACACACAGAAAAGGTAATTATGTGAGATGGATAATTATCTTGACCATAGTATTCATTTCACTAGTATATATGTACATCAAAACACAATGTTATACATCTTAAATATATTTTTTTTGGCCTAGAAATAGAATTTACTTAGCAATATTATATTTTATGTGGATTATTTGAGAGGAATAAGCCACTTTACTCTCAAATTGTCTGGTTAACTTCACAAAATGTGATTCATGGAATCTTAAGGAAGGGAACTCTTAAACACCTATTGTTTGTGAATTTCTTTTTTAAATTGAAGTGTAGTTGACATACAATTTAGTTTCAGGTGTACAACATAGTGATTCAACATTTATATACATTATAAAATGATCACCGAGATAAATCTAGCTACCATCTGTCACCATAGTTGTTAGATATTATTAACTATATTTCCTATAAAACTATGGAACGCGTCACAAATTTACATGTCAACCTTGTGCGAGGGTCATGCTAACTTTTCTATATCATTCTAATTTTAGTACATATACTTCGAAAGTGAACACAAGTATATACAATTTTTATTAAAAAAAAAACCAACAAAGTAAATTACATACACTATTAAGCAAGTACATGTCCTCGGCCAAGAAGAGGATCCATCCTCTTCATATTTTAGTGAGAAACCAAGGAGACTCACTACCATGTGAAGGCAGGAATTGGTCTCAGCAAAACTTACATTTGGCTTTTTCTGCTCATTACCCATTTCATCTTATGCTTCAGAACCTTGTCTAAACCTCTGTAGCAAGAAAGTCTTTGTCATAATCAAAGCACAAACATTTTCTGAAAGTCTTTGGTGTACAAGATTGTAACTGTCATTAACAGCCAAAATCTGCAAGGTGAAAGCCAGGGCCTCAAGGGATTTGGCCTGAGGATTTGGGACAGGTTGGCAGAACCCGTATTGTGTAGTTGTACTGTGAACACACCCAGATACTGTCCAGTTTGTGTGCTACAAACACTGCATGTGTCTAATGATCTCACTGGTAGGTATAGAGATGGGAGTCAGTCTTCACACCCACCCTGCCTGAAATTGGCCACTTTAGGGATGAATCACATTCTCACTTACCTCAGTCCAATTAAAGAAATATTCACTAGTAAATAATTTGGCAACCACTTCTTTGTCATAAAACATATTTAAACATCAATTTTGGCCCCAACAGAAAGACAAATATTTGATGGTAGGAACAAATACTATGTTATTTAGCTAAATTATATAATTTTAAAACTCTTGCCTAGATTTAAAAAGTTCCATCTAATTTACAAAAGCAATTAATTTGCTCACAGAGACTGTATTTTTCCTCTTTGTAACATTTATTTTTGTTTTCCCATTTCCTTTATTATCTCCTGTTAGAAAACTGTTTCTAGCATTAATTTGTATTCTAAATATGATGGCAAAAATCCATCAGATTTATTGCCCAGACTCCCTGGTGCCCATTAATATGATTCTCAGGATATTAAGGGGAAATCAAGTTTTCGCTGTTTTTGAACTGCCTTGACATTAGCAGTTACCATTTAGAAACTGATGGAAATTAGCCAGCATATGGAGTTCTGACATATATCAGTTGACAATTAAGCTCTGTATCTGCTGGTCATTAGTGAAATCACCCTAGCTACCAAATAATACCCGAGGTTACCACTATCTATATTTATGACAAAAAGATTTTTGCATGTCCTTTTGTAACCACATGATTATTAGGCATAAAGTACACAAGCAACTGCTCCTGAGCTACATTAGCAAAAAAAGGGAAAGCAAAGTATTTAGCCATATTGCACAGGACGTTCTATGAGGATCTGTTCAGCGCAGTGGAGGATCCATTTCCATTTTGAACTCTAAAGATGGTGTGAGTCTTCCTACCAAATGGGCTATAAAAAGCTCCTCATTGCTACAGCTCAAGGATGGAGAACTTTAGAGAAATAGAGCATAGCAGTTATTGTAGTGTTGCACAATCATGGCTAGCACTTAATAGAACATATCGGAGGAAAGGTAGGAATACTTTAGAAAGACATTATTTGATATGAACTTGAAATCTCAAATATGTAGAGAAATTAAGGCTTAGTAATAAGACCCCTTAAACAAAAAATGAACTCACCAGGAGCATGTCTCTAAGGTGCTCAGAACCTACTCCATAGCAGATATAAGTGCTCTTACAGAGGACTAAATGAAGGCTGTGAGCAAACAGAAAAGATGTAATTCTTCCTGTGGTGGTGGAAAAGGGCTCATAGGTGAGCAGACATTTGAGTTAGGCATCTGAGAATGAAAGGGATCTTATCATGTGGGTAAGGGGAAAGAGGAATCCATTCCAGTCAGAGGGACGAGATGAAGAAAGTCACAACTCAAGATGAAGTGCATACCCTTTCTAGAAACAATACAGGAATTATGTAGAGTGCTTGTGTTTAGGGTCATAGGAAGGATTGGATATAAAACTAGGAAGGCAAAAGAGTTTGGAAATATCATTTTAAGGGATTAAGTTTTACTGAATGTAAATGGGAAAATGTCTTTGAACATTTTTGAGAAGGACAGTGACATGAGCATATCTAGTCTTTATGCCCTCATGTAAGACAAAGAGCCCCATTTGGCCTTAGACTATTCCTTGAACCTAGAATGCACACACAATAAACTTAATGTTTTTTATTGATTAGCTAATATTCACACTGCTAAGTGTGGAATATCTGGAATATGGAATATCGACTGGAAAAAAAGGGAGACTAGAGGCACCAGAAGTCCTTAGGAGGCCTTGCAACTGTCAGGAAAGGGGAGTTATCCAATGAATCATGACAGGGGCCATGTGGTTGAGAGGTTGGGTATCAGGAGAGGGATTTTATAACTCAAAGGAGCAGGTAGGTAAAAGGTGATAAGAAGGCCTTGAGGAGGAGGAAGAGGTGTGAGGGTTGTGGGGGGTGGGGGGCAGAAAACAAAAAAGACAGGTGTTTGGGTGGGATACCTTGAGTTCAAAGCACCTTTTGGATCTTCATGTGGAAACATCCAATGTGGGGCTGGTGCTTAGGAGAAGTCAGCTAAAGATGTTAAATCCAAAGCCAAAAAGTTTGCCTATATTTCAAATGTGTGACTTGATATCAAGAATTGCATTTCATGCTAAATAGCAAACTCAACCAGCATTTTATATCTACTTCCCACCATCAGGATTTAAGTATCTATTTATTTATTTATCCTGTAAATATTACTGAGCTCCTGCAACATGTCAGGCATAGTTTTGAGTGTGAGGATGCAGCAAAGCTGAGAGAGACAATGTTCTTGTCTTGTTCTTATTTTCCGTTGGAAAATAATCCAAGACCAAATAAAGTAAAAAACATATAATAAAATTTCAAGTAGGATAAGTGTATTGAAGAAAAATAAAGCAGGGAGGAAGAAACAGAATTATCCTTAAACTAAATATTTATAATCCACAGTTGGGATCAAAACCAAGGACTACTTAATGACTTTTCTCCTTATTCTTTCTATTGCTAATAATGAGTAAGAGTCAAGTGGGTCATCTACCTCAAGAAAGAGGCCATTCAGAAGAAATGGAGAGGCAGGATTTTCTGCTGAATATTCTTGATCTCTCAGTTGAGGTCCATGACCCTAATTCAGCTATAAGAAAACTATGGTCATGAGAATAAGAAATGTCCCCAGATGGTTCCATATAGCTCTTCTGCAAGGTGGAGAATCTATATGAGAATAACTAGGATTACACAAATTATACTCACAACTTTGGAAATTAATAAATTAATTAATTAATCAGTCTACATTTTTTGTAGACAGTATACAGGTGGTGAAATAAAATTATTTTTTACCATTTATTCAGGTCTTAATTATGACTTATCATGTGGTTATTCATGAAGCTCATAAAGTCTTTGTTATGCAGAGTGTAGGGAAGCACAGAATGAAATAAAAAGAGGGAGGGGAGGAGATAGTAAGGCAAAAAGCGGTTGAGTTTTCATCCAGAGGGAAGACTTCAAATGCATTTGTCAAGAAAAGCTACTGGTGTTCCATTACTCAAATACGTTATTTGCAACTGTCGTTATGATCATAAATTAATGCATGGAATGATGATGAAATTATATACACACCCATGCTGGGAATGTGTCAGAGATGTGGTTCCAAGAGACTGTTATTATCTGAGGTAAATCCTGCACATAAGAAATCAAATCTTTTTTGATTCAAAGATTGACAACAGTGATAAATAAATTCAAGTATTTTAAAGCCGTTAGGATTCAGAAGTGTTCATTCATGGGCTAGGCTTGCTGCTGCATGCCACTCACTGCAGAGGATGAACTCACCTTTCTTCTTGAAACACTCTTCCTCTGGCTACATGTACCTCAGACTTTACTGATTTTCTTCTGACTGTTCCTTTGTTGTATATCCGTAAGTTCTACCCAGCCTATGAATGTTGCTTTCTTCAAAGTTTCATTCTAGACCTATTTCTCTTTTCATATGAAATGCTCTCTGTAGGTAATCTATTCATTAATTCATTCAACACATATGTATTGAGTGCCTCCCATATGTCAGCACTGTTCCATGCACCTGGGATACATTTGTGAACAAAACAAATAAAATCCCTGTCTCTAGAGAACTGAAACTACAGCAAGTTTCAATTACTATATATATGCTGGTGAACCCCAAGCTTATATCTCCAGCTTCCATCTGTTTTCTGAGCTCCAGATTTATCCACTTACTCATTCTCCACTTGGATATTTTAGAAGCATCTCAAATTCAACATGTTCAAAATGGAACTGATTAGGTTTGGAGATAAAATTATGAATTCAGTGTTCCCTATCTCAAGAGTGGAATCAACTTCCTTCCATCTGCAAGGCCCAAAGATGTAGGAGTAATCCTTGTCCTGTCAGCTTCATCCGCAACTATCTACTTCTCTCCATCTTTATTGCTTCCTTTCCAGTCTAGTCTACTTCACCATCCCTCTGGGACTTTAGAGTGGTCTCCCTGCACTCATTCTTTCCCTACTCCAATTTTCCATAGCCAGATGATGTTTAAAAATGCCAAATCTTTTTGATCATATGAGCCCCTTTAAGATAAAAGCCAAAATCCTTCAGAGAGCCTACCAGATCTTGTATGATTTAACTTCCCTCAACCTCTTCCATCTCTCCATGTGCGGTTCTTATCTTTGCTCTCAGAGCTGCAGCCAACAGGCTTTCGGAATCTCAAACACACTATATGCTTTTCAAACATAGGGTCCTTGCACATACTGTTACCTTACACTACTTCAAGTGGTTAACTCCTATATTTCCTTCAGTTTTTGGCCCAAAGGTCACCTCCTCATGGAAGCTGTATCAGTCTGCTATTGCTTTTGTAAGAAAACATTAGAGGCTGGGTGGCTTAAACATTATAAATTTATTTTCTCACAATTCTGGAGACTAGGTGTCCAAATCAAAGGGTTGGCAGGTTTTGTTTTTCCTCGAGCACCTCTCCTTGGCTTGCAAATGGCCATCTACCTTCTCACTGAATCCTAACATGGCCTTTTGTCTGTGTGCATGGGTCCCTGGTATCTTTTTGTATTCTCATAAAGATACCAGTCTTATTGGATTAGGATCTTACCCTTCTACTTCATTTACCTAATTACCTCTTTCAAGACCTTATCTTCAAACATGATCACATTGGGGAATTAAAACTTCAACATATGAATTTGGGGGGACACAATTTAATCCCCAACAGAAGCCTTCTCTAATTCCCCAGGTTAGTTTAGGCTCTCAGTTATCTGTTTTTTTTAACACTTGTATTTGTTATAAAGCACTCTGCACAGTTTGTAATAACCAAAGGTATTTGCCACATAAAAGATCTAGCCCCTTCCTATCTCTCTGATCTCATCTTCTACCACTCTCCCTCACTCACCCCATTTCCCTTGTGGATTCCCCAATATGTCAGTCACTTCCTGCCTGGAATTCTCTTCTCACGACTCATTCTCTTTCTTCATTCAGGTCTCTGTTCTAACATTTCCTGACCACTGTGTCTTGAAACATATTACCCCAATCCCCAAAATCTTCTATGCCCTCATATAACTTAATTTTTTTCATAGTACCACCTGTCATGATAATATCTATCTATTTTTATTTGCTTACTGTTTTTTTTGCCTGCCAGAAGGTCAGCTTCTTAGGTTTTGGCACTGTGTCCTGCAAGTCTAGAACATTTTGGAAAAACAGGAGGCACTCAATGCATGTTTCCTGAATGAATAAAAAAATGTCTTTATTTATATAATTATTTGATCTTTATCTACTTGCCCTATCAGACTGTAATCTCTGTCAAACAGGAAGAATGTGTGCCCATGCTTACCAGTGACTGGGCATGTAAGACTAGTGGCTGGTACATGGGATATTCTTTTTACATTCTTAGTAAATTCTTGGTAAATTTATTTTTAGTAAATATTTGCTGAATGAATGAGTAAAAAGAAATAAAAGCAAAAGTAGTGCAAGTTTATAGAAAACATCTTGAAACAATTTGCAGAACATGAAGAGAAGTTGTGGCATTTCTAGCTATTTCACAATTCATTTTGATTTAGCAGGGGTGCACCCTCAGTTTAAACATGCTTTTCTGGGCCAAATCTCTGTTAGTGGCCATAAAAATGCCATCAGAGTGCTATGAAAATTACAGGAAAAAGAGAATAACAGTATTTTTATTTCTAGAAATATTTCCTTTCCAAGGACCAAGAGTAATCCCAGATTATTATTTATTTGGATGGTCTTTTAGTTTGCCAATGAATGGGATTCCAGGACTAAATTATTTAGATGTTTTGCATGGATTAAAATAAAGGTCTTAAAAACAAGGCAATAAAAGCACACATTTAGAGTGACTCCTACTCCAAACCAAGTAATTTTTTCTATGCTTGTTTTATTTTTGGAGGATTTTGAAAGGGAGGAAAACTGATCAATATTATATTTAGGTAATATATTATTTTTGAATGCGTCACGAATAGGTGCAACAATAACTTTGTATGTAATATTTATAATTCCTTGGAGAATCACGTCCTTTCTCTCCAAAAATACCCTGATAGCAACCCAACTACTTATTGAAAACTACATGAGTCAAAAGAGGAACTATAATTTTGCTATTTTGATTTGTCCCTTCATTTAGAAGAAAGTTTGAAAAAAGTATTTGTTTAATAAGTTCAAATCTAATATTTTTTCTCTCTTTGCAATAAGGTAAAATTCTGAATAATTTCATGTCTTTAAGAACACCTTAAGATGTTAAAAAGAATTTTCCTTTTTACATTTCAAATTTTTTCTCAATTTTTTCCTACCCTGACTCCCTTTAATTTCATATCTTAATACATATGAAATATGTGTTAATACATGCAAAAAGTCAAATTTATGAATGCTTTGACACTTAGTTGTAATTACAATTTCAATATCAAAACATATGTTGACAAAAACAGAAGGTAATATGAATAAGAATGGGTAAAAACTGCTGAGGAGCACAGATCAGAGTAAATTTAGGATGAAGAAAGTTGTAATAAAAGGAATAAGGTGGTCCCTACCATGTTTTGATAAATGTGGTGTAGACTCAGTTTATGTTAGATCTTATTGTGTTGGTAGCCATGTGAATATTTAATGAAGTGTTTTTAAATCACCTCTGGCTGTCTTTGGAACATTTATTTGATCTTCCATTAACAGTGGTAAGAAGAGAAGAAATGCATACAATGGCATTCCATGGCCTAATCCCTAAAGGTTCTTGCTTTTGAGGAAATATATAAGATCTTAGATTGTTTAGTGTGAAATTTAACACCTATTTTGGCAGGATTTCTTAACTTCAGCGCTACTGACTTTTGGAGGGTTGGGATAACTCTTTGTTGTGTTCCCGTGCACTGTTAGAACATTCAGCTGCACTCCTGGCTTCTGCTCATTAGATGCCAGTAGGATCTCCCTCCCAACTGGGACAAGTAAAAATGTCTTCAGACATTGCCAAATGTCCCATATTGCCCCTGATTGAAAACTACTGCTTTAAAGTTTCATAATGATCCTTGTAATCTACACTCAATAAATGAGTATTTCTTGAGGACCTGTTATGTCTTTTTGTGTTCTAATGAGGATTAAGAGAAGAATATGACATGGCTTCTTCTCTTAAAATGCTGAGTCCATGTTACAGAGACAGTATCACTGGAGTACAATAGAAAACCTTTATCACTAGTTCTAGATGTCCTGTATTGCTAATAAATACCTGAGTGACTTAAAAGAGTATCCAGAGGGGAACCCATGGGGGAGATTTCTTAAAGGCACGACTGGGCATGGGCTCTGAAGACTGGATGAGATTTGGAAAGACAATATTAAGAGGAAAGTACATTTCGGGTGTCATGGACAACATATTCACAAAGGTCCAAAGCAAAAATCTGGGTAAAAAGAGTATGAGAGAAACTAAAGAAATAGATAAAAGGTAAGAACTCTTTAGGAGCTTATAGAAGGCAGTTACTTTGGATATATGACAGGATGTCAATGGGGGGGAAATAGAAGGTCTGGCTAAGCAGGAGGTGTATTTCTTAAAAATTGATTTCCTCAAAAGCAGTCTAAAGTTCTGGATGAGTGGTTTAACAGCAGATGATGAGACTCAACAAAGGTAGGGACGACAGCTTTAGGATTGATAAGAGAAATGGAGGGGAAGGTCTGAATCTGAAAACAAGAAGAGCTATATAGTTTTGGAGCTGATTTTGGGTAAAAGGTCAGAGTCAGACTGTTGACTGTACTAGCTGATTGAGTAAATGCCATGTCAGCTATAGACCCTGACCACTTGTCCACTTGCTTTGGAGTGCTAGTAGAAAAAGAATATTTTTGATTCAGATTTTGTTAGTTTTATAGCTACTGAACAATTAAACATATACATATAAAATTTTTAATTGGTAACTCGTTTCTATTCTGTCCTTGATTAACTGTTTTCTGATTAATGTATACTTTAAATTCCAGGAGAATCATGGAATGAACTAAACATTCCTAAGCATTTTATCTTAGTTATAATTTATCTTAAGGGCTATTTTTGGATATTTTTCAATAATATTCATTTCTATTGATGAACATAAATTTATTTCATTTCCTACTATATCCAGATATACCATATAATGATTTCATTTTTAAAAAGTTCTGAAATAAGCACACATGCATGCACACACACACACACACACACACACACACACACATAATCAAAAACTGGATAATGCCTGCCAGTGAAGGCAGAATTATCACATACAGAACACTTTTATTATTGATACAAATCGATACTGATTTATATTAATTTAATTAGGCTTTCTGCCCTGATATTAACAAAAAAAGTATCAACACTGGTTCTCCAGTGGATTGGGCAACATCTGTGAGTTAAGATTTCACATTTAGTAATGGAAATGGTAATACTTTAAAGAGAATCAGGTGGCTTTGTGAATACCCATACAAAAGCATTTATGAAGTTGAACTGCCATTCCCAATTGGAAACCCTAGGTGGTACACATGTCTAAATGGGTATACACAAATGCACATACACTCACAGTTTATATGACCATGTTACCTAGACATCTCTTTCCCCGTTATGGACACCAGAAACAATTAAGTTAATACATTTCCCCTAAAATAGCTTAAGTACAATACAGGCAGGATGGTTATGCTGGTGTGGGTATCTTCATGTTTATGAATATTAATAAGCATAGAAAATTATTACACGTGGTTGTATTATTCTTTTTATAAGGAACATAGAAAGATGATACTTGCAGATTACTATAGAAAATCTATCTTTTAGGAAGGTACCTTGATACTTTCAAGGCCATCATGACACCAGTTTAGTGTGCCACATAGGAATTTACTAAAATAAAGATTTAATTGCTTAATGGAGTTGATGTGCTTTCTCATTTGCTTAATATAATATCAAGAAGTGATTTGGGCATGAGAAAAATATGAAACAAACCATTATGGCCTGATATTCATAACTGATTGAAAATATGAATATGTACATACACAGACATTAACATATGTTCTCAGATTTTTGCAACTATAAAGACATGCATTTATATAAATATATTATACCATATATAATAAATATTTTAGAACCTATCATGAGGCCATGGGCAAGTATGGTCACTATTTTCATGCTTCTACCATATCCCGTATACACATTTACATAACATTTACTATTTCTGTTGTATTTATTTGGTTATAGATTTATTTACACTCTTTGTATTGCAAATCTCTGAGGAATTACAGTTGTAATTCATCTCTCCATCTTGAGTGTCTACCACAGTGTCTGGCAAAGAGAAAGCACCAGTACATGTCTAATGGATGAGTGAATACATCTTTTTTTGATTCTTTAAACAGACATCTTTTAAAATTCAATTATAACAAGATATTTTATAAATTATTAAATTTATCAGAATCTCTCAAACTTAAACAGAAAACATATTTCCATTTCACATTTTATACTCAGAGTATCTTAATGCTCCTACTTTGATAAGAGGAAAGATAACAACAGCCAGATTTACAGTGGCCAATAAGGTGCTTCTTTTCTGAGCCACTCAAAATTCATTCTAAAAAGAGAAAATACAACTACACTATTAGTGGCATTTTAACCAAATTTAATTTTATGATGTTTAATATTTCTGCTATCTGCTGCCTTATTTCACTGAAATTTCAAAGTAAATTAACGAAGCTCTTTATGTTGTAAACATTTATCAAATACTTTTTTCAAAAATAATTTATGCAAATATAATACATCGTTTTAATAGTTTGCTATTCTTTCTCTTGTTTAAATTTTCACACACAAAAATCCTCTTTTTTGAGTAAGACAACAGTATCAAAAAGAAAAACATTTTTAATCTTATACTAGACTTCTTTCTTTGATCATTTATTTTAGGGAATTTGAGCCTGTCAATATTGTAACAATATTATAACAATAATATAACAAATTAGCTCTTAAATTGAAGTAATTAAAGTACAAAATCTAACAGCTCTTTTTGCCTCAAAAATCAAGGCTGATAATTGCTTAGAAAATCTCCTGCTGCCCAACCTCACTTCTTAAAGGGACACAAACTTCTACAGGAGGAGAAAGTAAGTTTTACAAATTTTCATTTATCTCATTGGCCATGTTTTATTTTAAAAATACTTTGACAGTAAAAATGCTAGGCATATTTTTATTTATTTATTCATTTAATTTAAATCCAAGTTAGTTAACATATAGTATAATAATGACTTCAGGAATAGGATTTAGTGATTTATCACTTACATATAACACCTAGTCCTCATCCCAATGAATGTCCTCCTTAATGCCTCTTGCCCATTTAGCTCATCCCCCCACCCAACATCCAGCAACCCTCAGTTTGTTCTCCGTGTTTAAGAGTCTTTTATGGTTTGCCTCCCTCTCTGTTTTTATCTTATTTTTGCTTCCCTTCCCCTATGTTCATCTGTTTTGTGTCTTAAATTCCACATATGAATGAAGTCATATGACATTTGCCTTTCTCTGATTGACTTATTTTGCTTAACATAATACACTCTAGTTCCATCCATGTTGTTGCAAATGGCAAGATTTCATTCTTTTTGATCACTGAGTAATATTCCATCACACACACACACACACACACACACACACACACGCACACACACACACACACACACCTTCTTTACCCATTCATCAGTCCATGGACATTTGGGCTCTTTCCATTATTTGGCTATTGTCAATAGTGCTGCTATAAACATCGGGGTGCATGTGCCCCCTCGAATCAACAGCTTTGTATCCTTTGGATAAACACATGGTAATGCAATTACTGGGTTGTAGGGTAGTTCTATTTTTAATTTTTTGAGGAACTTCCATACTGTTTTCCAGAGTGGCTGCACCAGTTTGCATTCCCACCAGCAGTAACGCTGGGCATATTTTTAAGAATACTTGCACAATTAAATGCACTATGACATTTCAACCTGCTCCTACTTAAATGTTCTTACTCATAAAATACAAAGTCTCCAAAAGGCAGCAGCTAGTATTTCTTGTAATCTATGGAGGCAATCCTACCATCTATATCTTGGCAAAGTATTTTTCCTATTCACACTTACCAAACACTGACAAAAGTAGTAAATGGATTCAATATAAAGACATACTCTAGCTTTAGCTTCTGCTGTTTAAATTTACTGATGATTGATAGGCATGCAGTGAGTTCTACTGACCCAGGATTCTGTCCTCACAACTTAGCCATCTAAATCAAAGTGAATAGGTAGTTATTTAGGACACCCAGGATGCAAGTACCAAGAAAGTGATCACATATGTGGTAAAGGGCACTGGTGTGAATGGGATTGGGCTCAAAACAGGAAAGCACATCAGGTAGAAGAAACTGAGCAAAGGCAGAGAGGCAGAAAAGAATAGATGTTATTGCAGAAACACTGACTAAATCAGTTTATTTGGAGGAAAGACACCAAGAAAGAGTCAAGTCAGAAATAACTTGGAAGCTGGGCTAGGCTATTGGGTAGGCACTGGAGTGCTTCTCTCTTTGTTTCTAAACTGAGAGGACATAATCAAATCTTCAACTGTAACATCTTCTCTGTAAATAATGTTTATATTTTAATGAAATAGTACAGTAACCCTCTTTTAAATGCAATGAACTTAATGGAGTAGCAGAAGAAGAAGGAAAAGAAATAGTATGTTTTATACAGTATCACCAAATCAAAAGATAATGTAATAGAATGGAGTTGGAAGTCAGAAATACATACAGATGAAATAATAGCAATCCACTTAAAAAAGAAACCCTCCTAATTACAAAAATGGTAATTCTAAGCAAAAAGGAAACTTTACATTTCACATGAATGGAAGGAACTTTTCCACCACATACAACAATTATTCTCCAGAAAAACCATGACTACCTTTTTTAAAAAGCAAGAACTAGACATATGGAAGTGTAAACTCATATTTTATATGTTCCCTTTTTATTAGGAAGGAGTCTCCCTAATCATAAAGTTGATATTGGCATTCATATATAATTCTATACATGATTTTCATGTTTTGGAAAAATACTAACCATATTGTACTAAGGAAAGAAGATCATTATTGCTGTTGCCTAAAAGAATCTATTAAGCACCTCTTGCAGATATCCCTACAGGGTTCTCACTGGGTAATCTCTGACAAATGAGAAACAGGGCAATTTACAAAGACATAAAAAAGAACATGCATGTTGTTAATGTATTATTTAAAGACTTAAATAATGACTTGCAAATATTTCAGTTTGGTCCTGATGGGTATTAAAAAACAATCTTTTTTGATAAACTTAACATGATTTCACTGTCATTCTATAAATATAAGGAGAAATATTTTTTCTAAAGATTTGTGTTGCATACATTTAAAAAAAGAAGAAAATAGGAAATGATCTTCCCAAAACCTAATTATGATAATGAAAACATATCTAAAAATGTGAAGCTCAAGGCTAGAATAGAAGCTATTAATAAAATTTAAAAACACAACACCTTATGTGCAGTTATCAGTATTCAGAAGGAAGTAGGTAGGATTCAGTTTTATTTTTATAGAAAAGTATGGCTTGGTCATATATTTTAAGACACACAAAAATGGAGTACAAAATATTGGTGTTTAAAAGTAGCCACAAGTAAACGATTTATTGAATTTGCCCTATTTTAAAACCTTATTTTAAGAGAAAATCTCTTAGAATGAGTAGTTTTACAAGTTTCACAGGAACAGCAAATATATCAAATGTCCTCATCCTGGGTAATTACTTCCTTTGCAGGGCCATGTACATTCTTGCAATCTAACTGAAAATTAGAACACATATTCCAAACAGAACTGGATAAATAGAAAAATGCTTTAAAAATCAGACCAAATGAAGGAATATTTTAAAATGCTGACATGTATCTAAACCACCTGAACTTGCTAGTTTTGCAAATGCTTCTTTGTAAGAATTTAAGTCTGTGTACCTTGGTTCTGGCCAAATGAAATATTTTTTAAGAAATGGTTTAACTAGACATTTTCAGCCCTTTCTGGTTTTGTTGGATTCTTATGACACTGTTTTTATCCCCCCCAAATTAATCTACTGGGGGTGGCAGACACTTAACAAATCATTACAAAGTAACATGGAAGTGGAGTAAAGAAGACAGGCGCAGGCCATGGGCTCACAAACAAGGGCCACCTGACCCACATCTGGAGGAAGTGACTTAGGAGTGGAGTCTAAGGGAGAAATTGGAGTAAAGGAAAGAGGATGGGCAGTAAGGGCAGAATGGGCAAAGGCAGAGGATGCAAAGGGCAAGACACTGCAAGTAGTTTAGGATTGCTGGAGTCCGAGTTTAGGGGAGAGTAGATGAAGAGATGGCTGCTCCTGCACAGCGGGGGTGTGCTCTGCCCTCATTAGCGCTTGTCCTCTGTCTGCTGAACTGCAGGTCATTGCAGGGCTCTAGCAAAGGGGTAATGGCAACAGATCTGCACCTTAACAGACCACCCTTGTGGCTGTCTTGAGGAAGACATGGAGGAGAATAATCCAGTTAGGAGGCTGTTTAAATAGGAGAGTGAATAGGTTTGAGGCAGGTCAGAAATAACAGGGATGGAGAGGAGGAGAAAGATGAGTATTTTCAAAAGGAATCATGACTGATTCTATGGAGATAATAAGACTGAACACTTGGAACAACAATAATAAATATAAATAATGGTTTTTCATTTGCGTCTGCCAAAAGTATAGCTTTATGAAATGAAATCTCTTTGTAAAGTCACCATTTTTTTCTTCAATTGCAATGAAGTCTAGGGTAATGCATACTCCTTGACAATGAGAATCTGTTTGTCAATGTTCTTCGTGAATGAGTCACGTGCTGAGGACATGGGAGAACAACAGTCACACTGATCTGATTGTTGCACACAGACCTGGGGCTGAGTCTTAAAGTATTTCCACAGAGAGTGAAATAAAACAAAGGGAGTTTTTGTTCCTTGAAATTCAAAAACACATCTTTTTCTACATGAACCTTAGCTATTTACTGCAACATTCCAAGAACTTAATACTTTTTTTTATCACTTGCAAAAAACTGTTTCCTAAACCTTTTTATATACTCATTAAAAAAATCTATATTTCTTTCAAGTTGACCAATAATTCAGGAATTCCCACCTTTATTTCCCTTGAGCTGCATGAACTGGAGACTGCATTTGATTCCTACCTTTTATCTGAGAAGCATTTCACATTGCTACACAGAATTTAGTATTTTATACTTTTTCAGCCTCACTTTCACCCTTATAATGCATTTTCATTGAAAAGGCAATAGTTTGTGAATACTGGCTTTCCTCTGAAGGAGGAAATAATCTAGGACAATATGTACAATTTAGAACCTCAGTCAAGAAAATAATACTGTATTTGTTATGAATTGTTTTATAATTTTAGTGTTTTAGATTATTCTATATATTTTCTTTAACTTTAAAAAATCTTTTTATTTATTTTGAGAGAGAGACAGAGTGTGAGCAGGGGAGGAGCTGAGGGGAGGGAGACACAGAATCAGAAGCAGGCTCCAGGTCCCGAGCTGTCAGCACAGAGCCCGACGCGGGGCTCAAACTCACGAACCGTGAGATCATGACCTGAGCTGAAGTCAGATGCTTAACCGACTGAGTCACCCAGGAGCCCCTAGATTATTCTATAATTTCTAATGTGGAAAAAATTTAGCAACTTAGTTGAACATTCTCCTGGTAGTGATGTATAGTGATGTAATACAGAGTTTATTTAATACATCAAAAAACAGTCCACAATACTCTTTTTTTCTGCCATATGCATGGAACACAAAATAATTCTTAGCTATAGAATTCATAATACTGCCTACTTATATAAGTGTGAAATTTGTTACCAATTCTTAGACAGTATTTTATTTGAAAAACTGGGTCACAGTATTTGGTACTTGCTTATCAGAAGCAAAAAAAAGTTAAACCAAGTGAAATTTGTTTCAGAGGGTCTAAAGTTGTGATAAAAAGTCTTAAATATTGTGTGCGTTTTGGTTAACCTTTGTACAAAAAGATAAAAAATTCAGCTGATTCTTCTGGATTGCTGGCTAAATTTTCATGAGCATAAAGTTCTCACTAAACATGCTTTTACCTTGAGCCTTCTACAAAGTCCACCAGAATACAATTTATCAATCTTCTCAGAGAGTCATTAACAAAGCTACTAAAATTTCCCCCCATATTTTTGGTATTAAACTCCCACCTGGAACTTTAGGTTGGTGTTGATGATGTACTTCTAAAATGAGTTGACACCATAAATGAACCTGATAAAGCAGTAATGTAGTCAGATGATAGAAGAGTTAACATGTCATTTGATCCCAAACTTACAGGATATCTGATGAATGTGATGATTCACCTGGTCAGTTCAGTTAGGAAGGGAACCTCCATGGAAGTTTAGCTGAGGGCAGGGGGAGGGTCTGCTCAGCCAATTCTCCGTCTTTCAACCCAGCAACTGTGATGGATGACATGAAAGACCCTTTTGCAGGCATGAGCAGATTATAGGTCTGCAGTTCATGTGAGATTCCCAGGAGACTATTCTCACTCTCAAGAAAGAATATAAGTTTGTAATGGAGTGAATGGGATGTTGTTTTAAGGATAATTTTGTATACGCTATAATTTATGCTTACAGAGTCATTTGTAAACGTTAGTTCTATATTGTACTATTTGACTGTTTTGAATTAAATTACCTGTGACACACCTAACAACTGGCACTGTGGTTGAGAACCTCAGAATTGGATATTGTGTTCTAAAAAGAGAAACTCTATCTAAACCTGATTAAGTCTTTAAAGCAAACAAAAAAGAAAAACAACTGAATAGGACAGAGTTGATGGGCTTGAATGGAGCTAGGATAGTGATGATAGGGATGGGGATGTTTCTGTCAGGGTTTGTTTGAATAATTTGGAGTATGTTAAAGTTAAAAAAATTAATTTCTATTTAGCTCTTTGAATGAAGGGACTGGACTATAAAACCAAACATAACTGGGATTTTTGCATCTCAGTGTTGCCAGCTCCTAGCTATGTGAACTACCTGTTTACTAAAAATTGTAATAATAATAATGCTTTTCTCATGTGACTGTTTTGATTATCAAAATAGCTGATTTTAGTATCTTACACTTATTGAGTGTTCACTCTCTACTGTTCAAAGCGAGACTATAAATAATCTCATTTAATTTTTAAGCAAGCATTTGAGATAGGTCTAGTTATTATCTTCATTTTACAAATGAAGAGTTAGAAATAAAAAATAAGGGGCACCTGGGTGGCTCAGTAGGTTAAGCATCCACCTTTGGCTCAGGTCATGATCTCATGCTCCATGAGCTTGAGCCCCGTGTTGGGCTCTGTGCTGACAGCTCAGAACCTGGAGCCTGCTTCGGATTAGATGTCTCCCTCTCTCTTTGCCCCTCCCCCACTTGTGCTCTGTCTCTCTCTGTCTCTCAAAAAATAAATGTTAAAAAATTTTAGAAATAAAAATAAGGAATAATGAAATAATGTATAAAAAGTGAGCTGTGCAGTATGGAAAGTATGCCTCAAACGTAGTTAACACTCAAAAAAATGTTAACTACTTTTCTCACAGAAGTTTAACTTAACAGTGTAAATAATAAGGAGCACTCCAATATGTGAATATTTAGGCCTAATCTATATCATGTTAAACTTTCAAATTAAGCAAAGTTCAAATTAGTCATTTCATCTCAACATAAACCAAACTAAGTGGCTAAGAATGAAAATCATCTGATTAAAAGATCCTGAGTTTTACTTCAACTCCTCAAATTATAAATTTCTGAGAGTAGCAGAGACATTGTTTGTTCTTCAATTGTAATACTTATATAGCTCACAATGAAGCTGGAGGTTTGGCATTCTTCTAATGAACTTGATAATATAATCAGTCAAGTAGGATAGTTTAACTCTTATAGTTAAAAAAAAATTGACCTAAATCATTAATTTTGGAGATCAAGAGAAGAGCTAAGCAAGGTCTTCATCAGCGGACATGAATAAAGGAATTGTTTAAATCCTTTTTTGGCCAGTGGAGCACTTTGTGAATCTCTAAATGGCAGTTTGTCAGCATTGAGCCACTGATCTCATCTCCAGCCATTGTTAGTTTGAACCTGACACAGTCATCTGATAAATACTATTTCATATCAGAAGGAAGACTAGAGCAAAATTCCTCGCTTCCTCATTTCTTCTAAATTTTCCAATTCTGAAATTCATCTTGCATTACAGTTTGTTTTGCTGCCCTCACCTGCTTTCTTTGCATATAGTTAAGAGAAAAATGTTCTTCCAGGAATAAACCTAGAATTTGTATTCCAAATTTCAGGAGAAGATGCTGAAATAAACACAGCTGTGACCCATAATGAGTTACTTGATTCTATAACTCTTCTACATGGCCCTTCCTTCCACCTCCTGCATCCCACTTGCTCCTTCCTCATTTCAAATGGTGCCCAGAAATACATACGCGAGAAGTTTTATGTGAATTCAGATATGTGAACAATCTGAATAGCTGGTAAAAACAACCATTGTATGAGAGCTGCAGAATCAATACTCTCTGTAATACTGCTTCACAGTGAAAAGGTCACTCAATGATTCTTGAGTAGAATGAAATCACAAAACAACCTTGCTTGACTTTAATGATCACCCAATTTATAGCATATTAGTTTTACAGAATGAGTTAAGAATATCCCATCAGCATCACAGTGATGAACATGGCAAGACATGAAAATAAAGAACGATACTATGATTGACTGCAACTATAACACTTTAGAAAGGTGAGTAGCAATAATCTGGTTATCCGCATCTTTAATAGAGTTTATCACTACAGTCACTAAAATGGGATACCGAAATGTCAATTATTTATTAGTGCTAAAATAACTATCTGTCAAATTATGGATGTACCTTTACTCCTTATGCAATAGATGTATTCTGGAAGCAATGAAAAAAATAACTTGGTATTTTTTTTTAATTTTTTTTAACGTTTATTTATTTTTGAGACAGAGAGAGACAGAGCATGAGTTGGGGAGGGTCAGAGAGAGAGAGGGAGACATAGAATCCGAAGCAGGCTCCAGGCTCTGAGCTGTCAGCACAGAGCCCAACGCGGGGCTCGAACTCACGGACTGTGAGATCATGACCTGAGCCGAAGTCGGACGCTTAACCAACTGAGCCACCCAGGCGCCCCAATAACTTGGTATTTTGAGTCATATTTAAGATATTGTGTGTCTTTGTCCAGAAGTGTTTGTACCCTTCCATTTTAGGGAATCCCCAATTTGCTACACATTTAAGGTCATGTTTTAAGATGCCAGATCTTGTTAAAGCAGAGAACTCCTAAAGAACACTAATTTAAAGGAGTTCTTAGATTATAATTTACTAAAATATAGTGTAAAGAGTTGCCATCCAGCACTGCATAAAAACACTGAAGTAAAATTGCAAAGTAGATCTTGCCTATTTACTAACCTGCATCTGTTTTGGAGATGTCTTATTTTTCTCCTGTAGTTATGCCATCCCAATACATTGCTTTAGAACAAAAATAGATTATATAAAAATTATAGTGAATAAAGTATAAGAAAATATACTTTGCTTTATAAGGTGTCCAAATTAAATAATTTTTCACACATAGATTTTCTCAAGTATTATTTTTATACTTACATGTATTTATTTATTTATTTATTTATTTATTTATTTATTTATTTATTTTAATATGAAATTTATTGTCAAATTGGTTTCCATACACACCCAGTGCTCATCCCAACAGGTGCCCTCCTCATTGCCCATCACCCACTTTCCCCTTCCTCCCACCCCCATCAACCCTCAGTTTATTCTCAGTTTTTAAGAGTCTCTTATGGTTTGCCTCCCTCCCTAACTTTTTTTTCCCCTTCCCCTCCCCCATGGTCTTCTATTAAGTTTCTCAGGATCCACATAAGAGTGAAAACATATGGTATCTGTCTTTCTCTGTATGACTTATTTCACTTAGCATAACACTCTCCAGTTCCATCCATGTTGCTACAAAAGGCCGTATTTCATTCTTTCTCATTGCCAAGTAGTATTCCATTGTGTATATAAACCACAATTTATCCATTCATCAGTTGATGGACATTTAGGGTCTTTCCATAATTTGGCTATTGTTGAAAGTGCTGCTATAAACATTGGGGTACAAAACATCTGCCTATACTTACATGTTTTTAATAGTTTGATCATTTTTCTAAGATTATCATATACTGCTTTATTAAAATGCTATTTTAGCTGTTATATAGTATTCCACTATTTGTCCATTTCATTAATGGGTTAGATTACTTCCATATTTTCATTATTAAAATCACTGCTATGAAAAAACTTATTCACATTCTCTGCAAATGTGTGAGTTTCTAAAGATTTTGTGTAAGTTTCTTGGCTCAGGATATACATTCTCTGAAATTTACTCAGTATTTCCAAATTATTCTACTCACTATTTGTCCAGATTTACCTTCCTACCAATAATATAAGAACTCATATTCTCTTTTCAAGTTAAAATGAACAGAACTATATGTGTAACATGGATGAATCTCCCAAACATTATTTTTGAATGAAATAATTTATTTACAAGTTTAAATCCTCCAAAACAACAGTACATGTGTATATGTGCATATATTATATGTATACACATATATAAAATATATAATTATATATATGCACATATACTTTGTGGGAAAATTGATATGTAGTAAAAGCATAAAAACATGCCTGCATGAGCCTGATAGATGTCCACTAAAGATAACAGTAACATTCAGAGAAGGAAAGAAACTGAGATGGGAAGGTGGGCTTCAGTGGTATTTGTAAACTTCATTTGTTTGCAAGAAAATCTGAAGGAAATGATGCAAAATTGTAATACCATGCTATCTATGAGGAACATCTATATTTTCTGTACTTTACTATTAGCTTAAAAATTCATAATCAAAAATGAGAATTGAAAACATAATGGAGCTTAGGTTGAAATTAATGTCCTTTTAAATGGAACTGAGTCATGAAACACTGACACATGGTGCTTTTTTTGTTTTACAACAATGATCATTTATGTGTCCAAATGTCTCCATAGTACTTGTCCTATAACAGAGAATTATGTGGTTCTAATATATTGACAACAGCACACTTCTTTGGGTCATTTGTCCAGGTATTTGCTCTCTGGATCCTCATAACCATTCTGCAAGGTCATCAGGGTACATTATTGCCTTTGTTTTAGAAATGAGGAAATTCAGACTCCACGTGCTTCACTGACTTGCCCACAGTCAATTATAGCGTTAATATGGGCCTAAGTCAGAACTAAAGCCCAGGACTCCATGTTTCTGGGCCAGGGCACTTTCTCCTAACTCTGCCACATGTCCCTTCTACATCTCTCAATCCACGAGAATAAAGGACAGACACAAAGAAAGGATGCATCTGTTACCATGTCAAGCATTCAGACCAAGATAACAGAAATCCTCAGTCATCCAGCTAGTTTATCTGTAAACCAAGTCCTCCTCCCTGTATACCCCATGCAAGGCCTCTCTGAGGGCCACAGATGTTGCATATTTCCTGTGTACTGTTTCTCATGAAAATGGTATCTTGTGAAATATTGAAGAGGGCAAGTACAAAAAAAAATTTTTTTCTCACTACCCTCCGTGAGCTTGCTCACAGGGTGGGCTAGAATGGGACTGTTTTAGTTTTTGCTGGGCAGAAGGTAGCTAACATTCACATGTAAGGGTCCAAAGGAAGAAATTAATCTGAAAATTTAGGCTAATCAATGTTCTCCAAAACCCAGCAAAAAGAATAAAGAGAATGGAGTTCTGACACCTTTAGGAATTAAAATATTTGAAGCTATATTTTTTATTATAGCAGTTCTACTTTCAAAATTGAGAACCAATTGTGAAATAACTATGGTTTTGAGAAAGCTTGAAAGAAAAGTCTTAGAAACAGCTAATATAAATGTCTCTCTCCAAATTAAATCAGTGGGGTGCTAGTTTTAATACGTCTGCTTATTAGCTCAAAATTTGGATTCAATATAAGCAATTAAAATATTTGCCTCTGAAATAGTTTAGGTGGAGTCTTGGCCTATGGTGGCACAATTTAAACAACCAGTAATAGTCCTGTAATTCTACGATTAGGGCTTCCTTTAGTGCCGTAAGATTGTTTTCATTTTCCTGTAACCCTTTTTTTCCTTACAGAGGAAAACTTTTACTCCATTCGATTCCCTCTCTTGCCCCTAGAAAATTTCTTACCCCAGTACTAACAGATTTTTTCCTTGACAAAGTGAACCCAAACAGCATGAAGGCTCAAATGACCTTCTGATTGCAAGTCCACTGGTACTTTTTCAATGTTCACCCTACTTGACTCCTGGGGAGCAACAACCTCCCCAGCCAACCTCCCCACCCCTTCCTTACCAACTTTTCTATCTTAAAATGCACTCCTTGACTGGATCCTAAATAAACTTTCCTGGTTCTCTTCTTTCTAATCACTCCTTCACAGTCTTGTTTGCTTGTTCCTCCATCTCCAATCACATATACTGCCAAAGATTCCTTCCTTCTTTCCTGCCTATCTTCTTATTTTACCTGCTTTCCCTAGTTCCTCCCATCCGTGGCTTTAATTATTATCTATAAGTTAATAACTCATACTTCTGAGTTCAATCTCTTTCCTGAAACCCTAAACCCAATATATTCTCCATCTTCATACTAGTGTTATTATCTTCTTAAAAAAATGATCACAATCCTCTTATTGAAAAATTTGATGGCTAGTCTGCCTGGAGCACAAAGTCCAAACTTCTTATTATTGCATACAAAACTTTCTATAATATGTCTTTATATGGTTAGATTCTAATCTTTTTTTAATGTTTATTTATTATTTTGAGAGAGAGAGAGAGAGAGAGAGAGAGAGAGAGAGAGAGAGAGAGAGAGAATGAACTGGGGAGGGGTAGAATGCGAGGGAGACACAGAATCCGAAGCAGGCTCCAGGCTCTGGGCTGTCAGCACAGAGCCTGACACAGGGATCGAACCCACAAACTGTGACATCATGACCTGAGCTGAAGTCGGATGCTCAACCGACTGAGCCACCCAGGGGCCCCTCTAATCTCTTTTTTTAATGTTTATTTTTTATTTTTGAGAGAGAGAGAGAGAGCATGATGGGGGAGGTGCAGAGAGGTGGGGGGGGGGGACAGAGGATCTGAAGCGGGTTCCACGCCGAGAGCAGAGAGCCCAAGGAGGGGCTTGAACTCATTAACTGTGAGATCATGACCTGAACCAAAGTCAGATGCTTGACAGACTGAGCCACCCAGGTGCTCCCTTAGCTTTTAATCTCAATTCTTATTGCTCCTTATCATAAACCTCACACGACAGCACAGGTCCTCCTCCATTCCTGTGTATTTTTGCTACATTGACCATATTTCCAAAATCAAGTGCATCAAGCCATAAAGTCTGATAGACAGGATCACCAGGGTAGGAGGACTCAGTTGAAGTTAGGACCGTCTTGGGAAACAAGAGGAAACAGAGGCTGTTCCAAGCTGTGCCTACAGAGTTGTTTTTCCTCTTTGCCCAACATCTTAGAAAATGTCAACAACATTCATGCTCACATAAGATGGATTTACAGAATCTTGGGTAGAGAAACACATATTCCAGATTCTCTACTCTGGGAGACAGAATCTTCACTAGCTGAGTTATCTTCTTTATCAACGAATTAATTTCAGAAGTTGAGAGAAAGGAAAGAGACATGCAAAGAAACAGACCAGTTGGATGAACCTTGATAATCAAGGAAATGACCCTGCAGGCAGGTGTTTCTCAGATACATCCTTTCACAGCTAAATTTGACAGTCAGGGAACATAGTTCTTCCTCCGTGTTCCTATAACATCTAGTTTATGGCTTGAGTATAGTTCACAGTGTATATTAATCTAAATTACTTGATTTTATGTCCATTTTCCCAGTCTGTGACTCCTGGCGCAGAGCAGATGCCAATGAAAGAGTAACGAACTCACCCCTCAAGAATGGCAATGCCTAGGATACAATGAAGAGCTTTCGTTAAGATTTTTTGCAATCATAGCAAAGGCTACATTAAAATAGCACAGTTTGGTCAAAACAATTATGAATGCTGCTATAAACACTTTCTATGGACTAGGAAAACCAACATGCTAAAAACAACAACAACAACAACAACAACAATCTATTACTCAACTGCAGTTAGAGATCACTGACCCCATCTACTACAAATTTTCCAAACAGCATATAACAATTGTGATGGCAAAAGCTATCTCTGCTTTCAAGATACAAGACAAAAAATTGATGAATACCTTAGTATGCAATTCCATCAGAACCTCACTTGCATTTTTTCAAAATCCACCAAGAACTAATGAAATATTTGTGCTACAAAAGAAAGTCTTGGGCCAGCAAATGGTGCTATTTTTCTAGCTATGATGCGTGGAAATGCAGAGTACTCAGGAGATTAGGATATCTATCCAAAATATCAGGCAGTTACCAAAAAACTGCTGATAACAATTCTCTTTTTGATTTTCACATCTCTAATATTCCTGTTTCTATTCCTCTCTTGATAGTTCACATTTATACGACTTCTTTCTCTGCAGTTTAGCTCTTTATTTAGCTCACAAAGTAGGCATTATACTAAGGAGGTAGAGTATTCATCTTTTGGCGTCAGTAGCAGTTGCCCTTAGCAACCACCACTTGAAGGGAAACCTTATTTTCATCTGGTAACTCAAAATAGGACTAAAGGGTCAACTGCAGAGCAATTGTAAAAGGCAGGTCTCAAACTGGCAAATTGCTCAATACAAGACTCTCTTTCATCTGGAGCATTCCAAAGACATTGGGAGTTTTGTTCACAAATATTTCATAAATCACAGGGTTTATAAATTGGTTTCTAAACAATACTTATAAAAATAGAACTATACATTCCAACTTAAAATTTCTTTATTATTGAGGCTATAGAGAGGAACCATATAATTGACACAAGTCTAATGCAAACAGAGAGGTAAAAGGAATAAATATTCATTTCAGATACATTATATCACATACTCTGAGACCTTTTGAATTTACTGATCTTTAATTTCAGTTCAAGCTTCAAGAATCTATATTAAGAAGAAAAGCCAATTTAAGCTCATAAATTCTATGATTAAATAGTTAATCATTCTGGATACTTCTGAATTATTATCTGATACATAATAATTGCTAATCTATTATTAAGGAAAAAATCAGGGATGCATGTAATTTTCATTCTTCTTATGCTCTCTGAACCCTACTTATATATATAACTCATGCACAGTACTCTATGTGATATTTAACATATACTATACGTTAGCATCCTTCTTATGAGCCAAAGAATGGAAGGAACTGGAAAAAAACACACTTCCACTATTGTGTCCTAAGATATCTATCTATTGTGGGCTATTAGGCTTTTCTGGACACGGATTCTAGAAGTCACTTTTTGCCCCATATTAGCATTCTAAGTGTGCTTGGGGCAACAGAGATGACATCAGCACTGACAGCAGTGGCATTGACTCTACACAGGTTTTCCCTCTTCCATGGTAAATCTTACAGGAAGACACCTAGTCATTGCTAACATCAATGTTTTACATTAAGTCCATTCGTTTCAACAACACATGACATGAAATTTTGCTAGTGCTCTCTGCCCACAACCTTAAATAGGACACAAGCCTGGCTTTCCTGAAACAAGGGAGATATGGCAAAGAGGAGTGGGAAAGGAAGGCACAGATTACTGGAAGCAAATCAAATATTAGGAAGAGTAACTTGAAAATATGATGACGATGATGACCATAAAATTATTAATAAGCATGGGAGTGTGACCACGTATGATTGCATGGCAAAAAGATCCTGCAGAAACAGCATGTTTTCATGCTTTTGCAAGCTACTCCAGCTAAGTTTTGAAATTCACATGTTACAAATGTAATCTTGTACTCTTTAACTCTTAAATAACTCTTGAAATAGAAGATAAATCAGTTACTGAATCAGATACTGTCAACTTCTGATGGGATTTTGTTTTATTTTTCATTTTTCCTTCAGCATTGAGGTTGCATCAAAAATTATTGTTTTCAACTAAAAAACTATAATTAAAAACTACTTGAAAACTACATGCAATGTCATCAAATTGTACTTCGTTTCACATATGTATGTAAATTTTACCTCAACAATAATAGTAACAAAAAATATAATGAACATAGATAAACTCCAGTTTGCTTAATACTTTACAAACATGAGTACATATGGTCTTTGAATCTTTATTTGAACACAACTTCTCAGGTACTACAAAGTCTGCCACCTTTGAAATTTCTCTTTCCAGGGGGACTGAAATCTTCTGGGGCTCATCTATCACAAACGTGTTCTACTCTGTGCATATAAGAATGTTGCTCCAGACCTTTCCCTCACCTGACACTCTTAGTGTTTGGAAGGCGCTGCTCAGGGCTCTCTTACCTGTTGTCCCTTATAACACATGGGACACTATGGGAAGGGCTTAGATGAGTGTGGGGATGCTGCCTGAGACTGGAGAACATCTCTTTGTGCTGGAGATTTTGTTTTGCTTTTCCTGTGTGGAAGCTAACTCCATCCATGGGGGAATTAGACTCATGACTTTCTGTCCACCAGTCCCTGCCTATCTGTCAGTGCCCTCACTCATCCTGTCCTGACTGCTGACAGGAGAGATCCCCACACACTGGTGAATAGCTGCACTCTATTTGTATTCTAACCAGAGGGCTCCAGAGGGCTGTTTCCGTGAAATTTATTTGAAACTTCAAAGTTAATTGTAGATGGACATCAGTAAATTAAGTTCCCAAATGTGAGAACTTTGAATGAACAAAAAATGTTTAAGAACTTAATGTGACATTTTTAATGGTAAAAACTATTCAATTATTCTTATAGCTATAATGCTCCTCTCATTCTGAAGAATTGTTTTTACTTTATGTGTGCTCAACTTTGACATGAAATATTCCTGAAGGTGAAAGGTATTTACAGAGCTTATATTTTTTAGTAACTCAGTTACAATGAGAAAACCACACACTAAAAGACTGAAATTTTCAAAAACTCACTTTTTTTGCAATTATAGAGATTTTATATTATTATGCACCATCAAAACAAATGGAAAAATATAATAAAAAGTAAATACTTTCCACAGATAAATATGGCACACTTTTAACAAAGGGTATCAAGAATGTTGATTAAATGTTTTCTGTAAAACTTTTTTTTTTAATGTTTATTTATTTTTGAGAGAGACAGAGACAGAATGCGAGTAGGTTAGGGGGAGAGAGAGGGAGAAGCAGGCTCCAGGCTCTGAGCTGTCAGCACAGAGCCCGATGCAGGGCTTGAACTCATGAGCTGGGAGATCATGACCTGAGCTGAAGTTGGACGCTCAACCAACTGAGCCACCCAGGTGCCCCTGGAAAACTTTTATATTTTATTTTTTATGTATGACCAAATCTTACCTGTCCTCAGATAACCCCTCAACTGTATTGAACATTGCTGAAAAATTAACAATAATTTTTAAATATCTGAAGACAGAATGATTGCACAAGCTCTGGCACTATTCAGTACATATGTTTATTTATAGTAGGGACCTCACACTATCACAGGAATCCTAGTATTTTTCTAGATACAATTCTGACCAGCTTTTTCATCTGTTTTCCCAAACCACGCATGATAAGCAGCAGCAAATGAAAAGATGTAGAGATAAAGAAACGCTCAAAGTAACATTTGGATCCCAGTCTAGATTTAGACAATGAAGGAGAGGAAACAAACAAACAAAAAACAAAACTCTTGAAAGAGTGAACTCTTAAGAACCTTTTCACCCAGGAGGTCTTGAAAGGTGCTGTGTGTGTATAAAGCATGAACTTGATGATATCTCTGGAACCCTTTTTTATTGCCTCTTTTTTCCCCCCTTTCATTCTGTGTGTTTACTTGTGTTTATTTGTTTTTGGCTTGATGTATAAACAAACAGAACAGAGGAGGGACAATGTTGTATGCCAAGAATGTAGCCCATAAGGAAATGTTTTTAAAGCATCAATGGAGGAGGAATAGAGCAATGCCTGGGGCCTGACAACGTTGCCTGGTGGGAGAGGCAGGTCTGCCCAAAAGGACAGTGATAGAAGTTTTTTTTTTTTTTTTTTTTTAAAGCTTTTACTGCCTGTCAGAGCGGACAGAGTTTTCCAGGCAAAATAGCTGAGTAATAACTTGGGAATAAACTCAAATACTTTGTCAGCGCAGCTCTCACCCACTATGTGGATGTGCCCTAAAATGGACAAGTCGCTAGGGTCCTGTCTGTCAGTGACCTCAGATGTCAGGGGATGTGGTCTCCACTCTTGCAAAACAAGACTACCTAGATCTGAAAGAGGAATGACCTTGAATGAGTGGAGTGAGATTACCCTCATCCAGAATGGTGAGAGGGAGGCTGGGATTACCACGGCGGGGGCGGGGGGGGGGTGTGCTTTCAATGTATTTATTTAGTTTTTGTTTTGTAGAAGCCAGGTAATCACACCATGTGCATAACAGGTGATGAGGCCATACATATAGGAGAAGGGTTTACTTATAGGAGTTGAAATCAGAAGACCTGTGTGTTTATTACTAACTGCAGGTCAGTATAAACTCTCCAAGTCTCAGTTTCATTACTGGTAAAATGAAGGTACTAAAAGCTATCTCACAGGTAAGATTTTCTGTGAGGACAAGCCAATGGTTTATATGGATGTGTAAAAGGAAAGCTAGTTGTTGACAATTATAAAACTAAGCTCCAGGCAATGTAAATCTGAATGTTTTGACATAATCACTCTGCTCATCATAATTAGGTTAAGTTAATTGGTAAGCAGTTACACAAACAGCTGAGTTGGAGACAGTTATGAGACAGCTACACCAAGTACAGCTAAGATTATCTGTGTAAGAGAAAAGGTATGTGTGCCCCACAAGACCCTGCTTCGAGGTCCCTCTGAAGACCAGAGTCCAGGAGTGGGTGGGAATGTGTGTGTGGATTTCTCCCTCCTCTGACCACAGGTATCTGGAGGTGGGGGATTCTGAGAACCTAAGAAAGTCTTGAGGCAAAGCCTTGGCTTTGGGATTCAGGCACACTTTAGTTTGAGGACCTGTTTTAGCATTTACTATCTGTGTGACCTTTAGTTAATTATCCTTAATTTCTCCACTTACAAAGCTGTGATAAAGACACCCTGGCAAACTGGTTGTAGAATTAAAAGCAAAGTAAATCAAACATGTGAAGAATCAAGCATGGCATCTTCTATCCACTGTACATAGGCTAAGGTAGACACTGAAGTCCCAGGTCAGATATGGTTGGGGCCAGAGCAGTCCTCATAGGGGGTGCATACTACAGGGAGAAAGAAGAGGGATGTCTAGATGTAGGGTAGCAACCAGTCCTCCTATCAACATAGAAAGGAGAAGAGCCTCCTGGAAGCCGGGGCCACAGCCTCTCCTTTCTCTCCATTCTTTGGGCAGTGTTAAAAATAAGAAGAATTCTCCTTCCACAATTCCTTTACCCTCACCACCCTGGCAATCCACCAACTAAATCACTGGAGTTCATAAGCACTTCCTCATTCCACCCCACCCCCTTCCTAACAGTAAAGTAAGAGATACTCCACGCCATTTGTTCTCAGCAGGAATCAGTTTAAACAGCTCATTTTCATGGTTCCTTATAGTGATAGACAATTGAATAGCAAAAAGAATAAAGCAGGGGTATATGGCAGTACTTTGGGCATCAGGACATTGAAGGGGGGGACAAGATACAAGTGAGCACTGTAGCCAAGAGTGGGTGGAAGAACCAGACGTCTGGGCACTAAAGGGAAGAAAAGTAGGGTGGAGAAAAGTAAGGAGGGTCTGAGTATGGGGCAAAGGAAGTCCTGAGTATGGGGCAAACTGGAAATAATTACAGAATCAAAGAATAGTAGAATTAGAAGTTTAGAGGATTATCTCTTCTGGGGGCTTCAGAAAAAAATGGCTTTAGGGATCAGGCAGAGAATATTAATTAGGGAAGCAGGAAGAATATGATATAAAAGATAGCAGAGGAAGCTGTGGAGAACTTAAGCAAGTGTGTCTTTCCCAAAGACAACGTGATTGTGCTGTGCTGGCCAGAAGAACTTGACTGTGGGAGGAATTTCTCCAGTCCTTTCAATGTTATAAATGGGATTCCTAAGCATTAAAATACATAACAGAATATTTTATGATGTGACCTTATACAGAAATAGCTCAGGCAGGCTCTTTTCTCCAAGGATTTGAAAGCTGGGTCAGATTTGAAGATCTCACAAGAAATGGGTTAGCTCCCGATACTCCAAGAAATCCTCAAATCCTAGAGACTCCAGGAAGTTCCTAGTTCCCTCTCAGGTAAGAAGAACTTTCACTTTCCAAGGCAACCCAGGAGTGAGTCCAGGCTACATCCAGAGATTCCTCAAAGAAAGATTTAAATACTCTAGGGTGATTGAAATTCTGTAAGTCATAAATGGGTCCTGAAGGTATTAAAAAGGGTGATTCACTTGTTGATTCCACTAAAACTCCATTATACTTTCTGAGTAACTTAAGATCACAGCATGAGGGATGAGGGCAAGTCACAGGAATAAGCTTAAAGAGGCAGCTATGAAGTCACAAGATCCAGAACAAAAGCAGGCGAAACACATTTGCTTGGGGCAAGCATGCCACATCTCCTCTTTTGGGCCACAATAAACCACACTTTCATCAATATTATGGCTGTGTGACATGTATAGTTTTGATGTCAAACATTAACTGCCCATCTTTGATTAATTCAAAGAGAGGGACTTTGGATTTGGTCAAGCCTGTGTCTGAATCCCAGCTCCATTACTTCTTAGCTATGCTATTCAGGAGAATCACTTCACTCTCCAGTGCCACATTTTCTCATCTGTGAAATAGTGACAAAACAACTTATCTTGAAGGGTTGTGAAGTTAAACGGTAAAATATAGATGCAATGCGCCCTATAGATTTAGTAAGTATTTGATGAATAACAGTCACCGCTATTATCTCTTGTAATCTTTGCTATTGTTATCATCATTGTAGGAACAGACAAGTGCCATCACACACAGCAAGCCCTCATGCCTGTTTCTCAGCCCCTCATGGGATTTCCCAAATACGCAGGGCCTGTGTGTCCCCCAGGAGACCTACGATAACTTGCACAAGTCACTCAATGTGCATTCTGGTTACAGAAGCAAGTAACAGGATGAACAAAACTCCATGGCCTGTCCATGCCTTTTTACTCAAGTTCTTTGGGACACAATTAGTAAGTGGTATTTCTAGCAGCTTGTGATTTGCAGTAAGTAATTGCAGACTAGTGTTCTTTCTTCTATTGCTACTTGCTAAACACCCACATAAAGTATCAGATCACAAAATTCACTATAAATTGAAATATATGTTTCTCTTTGGGAAACATTATCTGGGAATAATCCAACAAGGACGAGGAGGAAAACACAACCCTAATTTCTACTCTTCATTTCAAAACACTACATTGATTATTTTCAGACTTAATTTGGTGTATAATAATGAAAAGAGATATTTCTTCTTATATTTTTGTTAATGTGGATTTTGGGGGTGGGGGAGTTCCAGCCAATGCATTTATACTACCAAGTGTCAGGCAAAGTAAGGGAAAGCAAAATTACCTTACTGAGGCATGTAAGTGAGAAAACACATTCTCGTGGTTCTCTAATTACCTGAGTAATGGAAGTCAGAGTTTTCTTTCTAATGTTATCTTTTCATAGACTGATGTTGTTAACATGAGAGAAAAGGCACAAGTGTTAATTATTGTTCTCCAATTAGAAACTAGCATGGGTTGTATTCAAGCTCCTACTCTTCAGATTTTAGTATAAACTAAAAATACGACCCAAACATCCATCACCTGATTAATAAATAAAATGTGGCCTATCCCCACAGTGGAATATTATTTAGCAACATAAAGGAATGAAGACTGAAGCATGCTACACTATGGATAAACCTTGAAAACATCATGTCAAGTAAAAGAAGCCAGGCAGAAGACCCCATAACGTATAATTCCACTTATAGTAAATGTCCAAAACAAGCAAGTCCACAGGGGCAGAAAGTGGATTGGAGGCTGCCTGGGGCTGAGATGGTGGGGCTAGGAGTGCGGAGTGACTGCTAAAATATATGAGGTTTCTTCTCGGAATGATAAAAATTTTTTGGAATTACATAGTGACAATAGTTGTACAACTCAGTGAATATACTAAAAACCACTTTTAACCATACTTAAAAAGGGTGAATTGCATGGCATGCGAATTATATCTCAATATTCAATGTAGGAAATTCTTGCCTGTCATCACTATATTCCAAAACAAACATTCACTGCAAGCTTACCTTGTGAGATTCAGTGAATTCTTGAGTGACACTGCATTAGCAAAACAAGTTTTGAAATCCTTGTATGTAAATCTCAACTTGGTTTCCATAGTTTTATAAACAAAATTTCCTGCCAATTTAAATTAAAAAAAAAAATTGCCTTGGGTGATTCTTTCCTTTTATTGGCTTTTCTCATAGGATAAAATAAGTGTTCACATTTCTTTTTTTGTTTGCTTTTGTTTTGGTAATGAAGTCGAGTCAAAATGGAATTAAGTAAAAATTATATTGTATGGCTTCTTGAAAGCAGCAGCAGATCAAATATGGAGCATACCCAAAAGGGGAAAAAATAAGTTCCTTAATCAAGCACATTAATAAAAAAGAGCTCTCAAATAAAATGTTGTTTCACAGACATCTTAAATACAGAAGCATGACACACACATGTTGAAAAAACGCCAAGTTTTACATTTTGGTCTTGTAGCAACTTAATGCCATAAAAATTTCCAGAAAAATGAAACGATTAATGCAATTTTTATAAAAACTGTACACATACGTATGACCAGTGTTACTTTTTTCTTTATGTTTTCAATGTTTATTTTTGAAAAGGACAGACAGAGCATGAGTGGGGAGGGGCAGAGAGAGAGGGAGACACAGAATCTGAAGCAGGCTCCAGGTTCTGCGCTGTCAGGACAGAGCCCGACCTGGGGTTCAAACCCACAAACCAGGAGATGGTGACCTGAGCCGAAGTTGAATGCTTAACCGACTGAGCCACCCAGGTGCCCCTCTTTATTTTTTAATGTAATGCATTCCGAAGTATCTTTAATGATGGGGCGCCTGGGTGGCTCAGTTGGTTGAGAGTCTGACTTTGGCTCAGGTCATGATCTCACCAGTTTGTGAGTTTGAGCCCTGCTTCAGGCTCTGTGCTGACAGCTTGGAGCCTGGAGCCTACTTCAGATTCTGTGAGTGTCTCTCTCTCTGTTCCTCCCCTGATCTCTCTCTCTCTCTCTCTCTCTCTCTCTCTCTCTCTCTCTCTCAAAGATAAATAAACATTAAAAAAACAATTAAAAAAAAGAAGTATCATTAATGCAAGGTTTAATTTAATAATGTGTAACAATTGTGGCATTAGGAGCCCTGGAGTCAGACTGATATGAATCCTGATTCCCTTACTAATGCCCTTGAGAAAGTTTCTTAATCTCTCTAGGCCTCAATTTCAACATCTATGAAATGATAACACAGGGTTGAGAAAATTCAACGATGGCACATTTAAAGTGCTTAGTAGGATGCTGGGCATGTGGTCAGCTGATACCACTGGCATCATCATCACCTTGTTTGTAGCATTGCTTAATGCCCTTTTATAGGATCATGTCTTATTCCAGTGACACTTCTGATAAAATCCACAGATTTCCGCTAGAGAAGCAGTGACGCAAACCGATTCAGTCCTACAGGGAGACACTTTCCTCTGTTTCTCTAAAAAGTTCAAATTATAATTCCAAGAAACCACACATCCTTTTTACTAACAGACCTCTAACCACAACTTCATAAAATGTCCTTTTTTCCATCAAGAAAGCCAAACATAATATCTTGTTCATCTGATTATAAGCAGAATAGCTGCTATAGGAGCACTGCGGTATCACAGACAATAATGGCTATAATTACTATCCACCTGGCAAAAAAAATCACCTAAGAAAGACATGTGGTATCCATCAATGTAATGAAAAATGAAAACAAGGGAACAATGCTGCTCGCTCAACCTTATATATGGATACTTGATTTACAGGTCAGTAGCGTTACATGTAGCGTATAAGTAATTTCTCATTCAATTGTATTCCCTAGTAATAAGCTAGGTGACACAGATACACCCTAAACTTAACACATGCTCTTACCTAAATTTTAAAACCTTATTCTGGTAATTAAGATTATCCTAAGACTTTGAAGTTCTGTGATCCTCTTAGGAAAAAATTAGGGAGTTTTGTTCAAGATTTAGGGTTTCGTTTTTGAAAAGTTAAAAAAGAAACAAAACACCTTATTCTGAAACATGCTGTATTCAAAACCAAAAATGAGCAAGTTTGTCAATTACAAGATAAGGCTTAGTAAAGGCAAGACAAACATCGTTAAAATGTTTGTGCTGGACACATTTATTCTCTGTGTCATTGGACACATCGCATTTCAAGATAAATTTTAAGTAATTTAGAAAAGTTCATGGTGCGGTAAACAGTGACAGTAATCTTTTCAAGATTCCTCCTTTCCAAAAAAATTATTTTATGCCATCTTAATATAAACATTCCCATTCCTGAGGTTCCCAAATTGTCTGGGAACTATCCCATCGGCACCATTCCTGGGGACAATCTCATCAGGTGATCTTAAACATAAAAGCTGTTGGGGTGTTTCCAGATGGCAGCATCTGAAAGGCCCAAGTGTTGATCAGTTACTGTGGGTCTGATGTGAGTCACCCCCAGCTGGCTTGTTACATGTCACAGCTGGGGAGCAGGGCTTCAGAGACTAGTGTGGCATGGTGTATATTCAATATTATGAACCAGGTTTTGGCTGACCAGTTGTTGGGGAGACAAAATGAATTGAGACTACAATTACCGAACTAATTTGATTTGTTAGCTCAAGGAGGTAAGCCTCAAACATTTCAGAGCTTGTTATAGAAACACAGATACACATACACACATACACACACCAAGTCAAAACAAAGCAAAACAAAATGAAACAACCCCCTCGCCCCCAAACAAAAGAAACTGAAGAGAGAGAAATACTAACCAAAAAAGCAATTGTACCCAAGACTTAAACACTCCCTGTTATCCAAAAAATAATGCTTTGAGTTGAGGCCAGCAAAGACCTCCTAACATTTGGTCCTATGTTATTCTATACAAGCTTTGAAGAAGAACAAAATGAAAGATCTAGACACATCAATTTCATCTCCACATAAAAAGGTTTTAAAGATCAGCATTTTAAGAAGTAAATCAGAGAAAGAGAAATATCATCAGATTTCACTCATTTATGGAATTTAAGAAACAAAACAGATGAACATAGGGGAAGGGAAGAAAAAATAAGATAAAAACAGACAAGGAGGCAAACTATAAGAGACTCTCAAATACAGAAAACAAATTGAGGGTTGCTGGTGGGGTGTTGGGTGGGGGGATGGACTAAATGGGTGATGGGCATTAAGGAGGACACTCTTTGGGATGAGAACTGAGTGTTACTTGTAAGTGATAAATCACTAAATTCTATTCCTGAAATCATTATTATGCTATGTGTTAACTAACTTGGATTTAAAATAAAAAAGAGAAGAAAACTTGAATATTTTAGTATTTTACTATCTTTAAAAAAAGATCAGCATTTTATAAGGGATCAGGACAAAACTATTATATTAAGGATTTCATCCAGTTTTTTTTTAATTTACTTTTTAATGCTTATTCACTTTTGAGAGATGGAGAGAGACACAGCATGAGTGGGGGAGAAGCAGAGACAGAGAGGGAGGCACAGAATCCGAAGGAGTCTCCAGGCTCTGAACTTCCAGCACAGAGCCTGATGTGGGGCTTGAACTCATGACTCGTGAGATCATGACCTGAGTCGAAGCTGAATGCTCAACTGACTGAGCCACCGAGGCACCCCTCACCCGGTTCTTTTAAATGTCAAACTTACAGGAAGAAACAACAAAAAAAGATACTAACAAAAAGGCAAGCGATAGATAGTATTTAAAACATTGCTAGCATATTGATCAAATAATGTCACAACTGCAGAATAAATAAATAGTAATTTTTTTCTAATTACCTAAGTTTTGTTTTCTGTTATTTCCACACAGAAATATTTTTCTTTTTCTTTCTTTCTTTCTTTCTTTTTCTTTCTTTCTTTCTTTCTTTCTTTCTTTCTTTCTTTCTTTCTTTCTTTCTTTCTTTCTTTCTTTCTTTCTTTTGCTCTCCTTCCTTCCTTCCTTCCTTCCTTCCTTCCTTCCTTCCTTCCTTCCTCCTTTCTTCTTTCTTTTCTTTTCTTTTCTTTTCTTTTCTTTTCTTTTCTTTTCTTTTCTTTTCTTTTCTCCTTCCTTCCTTCCTTCCTCCCTCCCTCCCTCCCTCCCTCCCTCCCTCCCTCCCTCCCTCTCTCTCTCTCTCTCTCTCTCTCTCTCTCTCTCTCTCTTTCTTTCTTTCTTTCTTTCTTTCTTTCTTTCTTTCTTTCTTTCTTTCTTTCTTTCTTTCTTTCTTTCTTTCTTTCTTTCTTTCTTTCTTGAATCTAAGGAAGTTTGAGATATTTACTCCAGGAATTCACTTTGAAAACTAGGGGCATGGATACCAGCCTGCTTCTTCTTAGACTTGCCATACAATAGAAGTATGCCATCCTTCCTATGTCATCCCTGAGTATACTCTGACTCAGCATAATTGAGTTTATGATAAAATAAAATACTTTGTAATGGGGCTTTTATTCTATTACTTCATGAGAGAGAAAAACAATATTTAAACAATCCAGGAAAAAAGAGAAAATTTCCATTCTCTTGGATGTATTGCATTCCCATACCCCTCTCCTATTTGTAGTTCACATGCTAGGAGGCGTCTTTGTGTTCAAGAGAAGAGTACAGAATAACTAGTCCTTTTCATGGAGTGCTCAACAGGATGTACGGTAGTTCAAGGCAGATTAGTCAGCTCCCGTTAGTAACCTCAAAAATCAGAAGGTCTTTCTAAGAGTTAGATCCTACAATAGCAGCTCCAAAGATTCAGTGCTCTGAATTTATTTAAACAGTTACAACAGGAGTAATACACAGCATCAAAATCAATAAGAGGCTCAGATTGGATATATTTTAAAAACAAAGGAAAGACTGTCCTAGTAAACTAGGTTAAAATGTCCAACGATTTACTCCCTCAATTCTAAAACGGATCAATTCTTCTAAGCCATTGCTCCCATCTCATAAAGCCACCACTCTACAAATTAATAGTGTAAGGCTACAGGAATGTAAAACCCTAAGGCTTAGTTTAAAAGAATCTATAGTGAAATAAGGGAGATGAATTCCAAAAAGGCAGAGTTTCACTAGAGGTCATTCTGGAAAACTGTGACACATACTTTCAACAAACATGCCAGGAAAGTTCACAGTAATTATCTCACTGGCAGTTCTTACTATTGTCCAGTCATTCAATCTTAACCACTGACGGTTAATCTTAGATGGCTGTTGTTTGTGCAAGAAGCAAGACTGTAAGACAAAGTAGGAGCAGACACTAGGGCTAGATTTGAAAACTGAAATCAGTGGCCCATAGACAAAGACTGCCTTTTCAAAACAGAATTAAAATACACAATGTTTATAACTTAAATATTACTTCAATTCCAACATAAATTAATACAATTTAGATCTCTCTCTAATTCTTCCTTTTAAACTTTTATTTACAACAGATGACAATTTTATAATTTCTTGGAAAGCCATTGAATAAAATGTAAAATTAATTTACTAGTTTAACAAATAAGCTCATGATCAAGCCTAATGTGTCCTTAAGACAGTTTTGGATATTTGATTTTAAAAATCAAGTGGTCCCTTGATACCAACATATAATGCCATTAGGGAAATACAGACAGAGAAGGTTTATTTGTTTTTGTTTTGTTTTTGCTCAGAAAGATCTGAGAAAAGCAAAAAAAAAAAATACTACTGCATTTTTACAACACTGAAATATAGTGCCTTACATAACAATGTTAAGTGCAACTTAGCAAAAAACTTTCTACAAATCAATCTTTACATAATAATTATATTAGTTAAAGTAAGAGATCTAGTAGCATCCATACAGTTATGCTCACACACGTATTTACTAACTGAACAATAAAACATATAGACTTATTATATGAGGCAGAGGATCAAAATTAGTTGATAGTAAAGCCTTTTAGTTGATAGTAAAGCCTTACTTAGATTGTAGAAAGACAATTTGCCACACCTACTCCCAACCTATTTAAGGACCTCCTATTAGCATCTATTAATTCTACCCTCCAACCCATCAAGTTAAGAAATTTAACTCTAATTATTATCAAGGGTTTAGGAGGTGAAAAATAATTTCTCCTAAAAAAAAACCCACTGGAGATGATAGCTAGCTAGCTAATTAGCTAACTCGCTAGCTAGATAGACAGGGATAGAAATATTTTCCTTCCTCTATTTCCAAAAAAAGATCTGGAGTAACACTTATAATTCATTGCATAATTTCAATCTTTAAATCTTCAAAGTTAGCTTATGAGATAATGTTTCATTAGAATGAAATAAATAATTTGTTAACGTTTGGAATGTAGCATGTTGTATTGAGACTGGTTGAAATTCTAGAAATAAAAAGCTGATTCATGTTACCCTCATCATATAGCTTAAGTGGAGAACTTCTGGTTTGTGAACATTTGGTATGCTTTCATCCAAATGAAACTGCTTTGTCACTGCCACTGCAGTCTAGAAAACAGTTTCCACTGTCCACTCTGGTGGCCCCCTCAAGTTACTGCATCAAGCTAAAGAAATCAGAGGGTTGACAATCTGGATGAAGTAGTTAACCAGTTAACCAACTTTCAAAGGCAGAAGATAAATGATAACAGTGTTTATTTCCACAGTCAGTCTAAATGGACAGTAGGTGTTCCCTTTACTGAATCTAAATATCTTCATTCCACCTCTTCCTACTTCTACCCTCCACCACTCTTCATTGTACAACCCTTACTGTCTGTCTGAATCCTTCCACTCCCATAGCCTTTCCTCCCCCTCCCCCGCCCCTGCCCCCATCTCAGTCACTTTTAATGAATATAACTTTGGAAAGAAGAATGTTTTACTGTTTACTATACTCGTTAAAGAAATCTCTTCTCAATATTTAAAATAAAAACTAAACATTTCATTTTTCAAGGAGGGAAATACAGTTGATGCACCGTGTAGTCAGTGTGTGACTTTCCATTGTTAATTTTTCTGTAGGTAAACAATCATTACCAGGAAAGTAAGAGGTTCCCTTATTATCACAGCACCCTAAATTCACATGGAAACAGAGCACAAAGCTCAGATTAAAGAAGTTCTGGGTCTCTGAAGTCCAAGCCCCTGACCCCAAGGCAAGAATGAAGTTCAATCATCCCCAGCCAATGAGCAGCTGCCATGAAATGGGTTTCTACAACCTCTCCAGAAGCCAATTCTGCTTTGTAGTTACTCTCGCTATTGCTAAGTTATTTTGTTTAATTAACCTAAATAACTGAGGCTGAACTTTTCCATTCTGCTCATTATTATTAACTCTTCAGAACAGTATTCACCTGCTTCAGGACAATGACTGGATTATCTATTGGCCTCTCTTCCTGATGTATAACTCTACAAATCATTTAACCTTTTCAAAAGTATTTTTTCTTATTTCTATCACTATTTTTTACTGATGCTGATTTCTCTAGAGTTTCACTATCACCTTTAATTATGAAATGTGAAAGTGATAAATATTGGAAAATAATCACTATCATAGTAATGAAATAATGAGTAAAAGAAATGTAGTACACTTTACAAAGTCCTTTCTTGGGCATGTTGTCTTCTGATTCTGACAAATCTGTAAGGTAGGTATGGCAGGGAATATAACTCCCATCTTCCTCAAATGAGGAAATTGAAACCCCAAAAGGTTGTCATTCCAAAGAATTAACAGCCATGTAGTGCCAAGGATTAAACTAGAACTTGGGATTTCTCACACCAAAACTTTTATACTTTGTATTTCTAAAAATGCTAGGCTGCCTACTCATACCAAAGCTTAGGATACACTCTTAGTGAACTGTTCTTTCAGAACAAAAAAAAATTTTTTTTAAATTCCAAAACATATATATCAACAATTTTTATAATGTACATACCTATCTATCTGTATTTATATATCACCACAAACAAATATTTCTTGCTAAGAATCTGCATGCCCATGTGCTCTGCTAGCATGGATTAGGTTGTAAGGAAGCATGTTGTTGTGGTTACTTTGACAATCCTAATATACTTTGCTTTGTATAAATGTGAAATTACTATGCTATTTCTTCAATAAATAATATTAGAAAATTTAAGACCTAAAGGCAGAAGTATTTTATTTTATTTATTATTATTTATTATTATTATTTAGAGGCAGAGAGTGCAAGTGGGGAAGGGGGGGGGGCAAAGGGAGAGAGATAGAATCTTAAGCAGGCTCTACATTCAGCACAGAGCCCAGTGTGGCATTTAATCTCACAACCCTGGGATCATGACTCTAGTCAAAATCAAGAGTCAGATGCTCAACTGACTGAGCCACCCAGGTGCCCTGAGACAGAACAATTTTAAAGTGATGAATAAAATGTATTTACTGTCATTACCTTGTCCCTCTAGAAAGCAAAACCCAAGAACACAAAGGTATATGGCTTGGAGATAAAGTTCAAGACAACCTCAGTAATACAAATTTACTGAGACTTAATGTAAATGCTGGTGACAAAACTATGAGAAATTCTTCCGGCAATTCTGACAGTAAACAAATCTAAGCCTTCAACACAGTCCTGCAAGCCCTCACTCTTGACCCTCTTTGAAACTCAACAATATTCCTGCTCCTTTCTCTCTCTCAGAAAGTAATTCACTTGGCTTTCTCAAAGTCAATATTGTCCATTGTTATGGAATGAATGTGTCTCCCCAAAATTCATATGTTGAGGCCTCAGCTCCCAGTGTGACTTTATTTAAAGATAGTGTCTATGAGGAGGGAATTAAGGTCTAAGATGGATTTGGGGCCCTAGAAGTGAGGTGCTACTGTAACAAATGCCTGAAAATGTGGAAGTAGCTTTGGAACTGTGTAACAGGAAGAGGCTGGAAGAGTTCTGAGGTGCGTGCTAGAGTCAAGATTGAGTCAAATCACAATTACCATGAATGGACTGTTGGTACAAACAAGTATGCCTACCAAAAGCAATTCTTATGGTAAAAGCTCAGAAAGAAGACCTGGAAAAAAGGCTTCCATCATTAGAGAATACATAAGTAATCATGAACAGAATGTTGGTAGAAACATGGAGGTTAAAGGCCATTCTGTGAGGTCTCAAAATGAGGAACATGTTATTGGAAACTGAAGAAAAGGCAATCCTTGTTATAAAGTGGCGAATAACATGGCTTAGTGATGGTCTAGAGTTTGTGTAGACAGAACTTATGATCAATGAAAGCAGATATTTAGCAGAAGAGATTTCTAAGTGAAGTATTGGAGGTGAGACTTGGGTCCTCCTTACTGCATATAGCAAAATGTGAGAGAAGAGAGATGAACTGAAGGAGGAATTGTTAAGTCAAAAGGAGCCACACTGGAGATTTGGAAAACTGTCAGCCTATCCCTATTGCATAGAGAGAGAGAGAAAGAGAACACTTGTTCTAAAGAGGACACTAAAAATGTGGCTGAACAAGCTTTTATAAAAAATCATGAGTTGGACTAATGGATTTAGTCCATCTCAGCCATCTCAGCAGGTGCCAGGAATAAAGATGCGATTATACCAGCAAGACACTGCCAGTTTGAACCAAAGGGGACAGAGAAAGCAGGACAGTATAAAGGAAAACTGTCAGACTTTGTAGGTTCTACAGGATCAGATAAAGGAGCTACTGGGCAGTGAATATAGGCTATTCCTCAAGGAAAAGGAGGAGATGACTCCTCGGGGAATTCAGAGATCTTTAGGGCTGCCATTACAAGCCCATGAGCAAGGCTGTTTCCTCACAGGTTTCAGAGGGCTGGATACCTGCACAGAGCCAGAGGGGACAAAGTCACTACCCCCTGCTGAAGGGATGGGCCCACTCTACCTAATCACAGGGCTAAGATTAGTGGGCCTGGCAGGTGGAACATCCAGCCAAAGAGGATTATTCTCAAGACTGAAAATTCTATGGAATTTGCCTTGCTGGGTTTTGGATGTGCTTAATATCTGTCATCTCTTCCTTCTTTCCAACTTCTCCTTTTGGAAAGAGAATATCCTATGCCTGTTCCACCATCGTATTTCAGAAGCTCATAACTTGTCTAGATTCACAGGTTTATGGTTGGAGAGGAATTTTGCCACAGATTTATCCTGAATCTTACCCACATGTGGCTTAGATGATACACTGATGAGGTTTTGGACTTCTTTAGAGTTGGTACTGGACTGAGTTAAGACTTTTGAGGCTGTTGGGAGGGAACAACTGTATTCTGTATGAAAGAAAGGCATGAGGGGCGCCTGGGTGGCGCAGTCGGTTAAGCGTCCGACTTCAGCCAGGTCACGATCTCGCGGTCCGGGAGTTCGAGCCCCGCGTCCGGCTCTGGGCTGATGGCTCAGAGCCTGGAGCCTGTTTCCGATTCTGTGTCTCCCTCTCTCTCTGCCCCTCCCCCGTTCATGCTCTGTCTCTCTGTGTCCCAAAAATAAATAAACGTTGAAAAAAAAATTTAAAAAAAAAAAAGAAAGACATGAATTTGTTGGGACCAGGGACGGAACATTATGGACTGATATGTTCAAGTCCCAACCCTAAATATGATTGTATTTGAAGGTGAAGATTTTATGGAGGTAAAGTTAAATGAGGTCATAAGGGTAGAGCCCTGATCTGACAGGATTAATGTGCTTATAAGACAAGACATGGAAAAGCTTCTGCTTTCTCTCTGCAAATATGAGGTCACAGTGAGAAAGCAGCCATCTCTAACCCAAGAAGAGAGCTCTCACCAGGAATCAAATTGGCCAGCAACTTGCTCTGGGATTTTTAGCCCCCCAAACCGTAAGAAAATACATTTCTATTGTTCAGACCACCCAGTCTGTGGTATTTTGTTACGATAGCCTGAGTTAAGACATCATTAATCACCTAAAGTAACACACAAGTAACAGTCTATGCTTTGGCAAACTAGGCCACCAATTAGTTCCAAATACGCTCACTTTTTTGCCTTTTCTTATGTTGATCTCTGCCTGGAATCCTTCTTTTCTGTCTTCTGTCAAAATTCAATCTTCAAGTTCTATACATCTATTGTCTTTTGAGTTTTTCTAAACCTACTATACCCAAATGACACACACACACACACACACACGCATGCACACACACACGCACACGCACACACACGTGCACACACACGTACACACACACACACATGCACACACACACACATGCATGCACACACACACACACAGCCCCAGCAGGTCATCCCTGCCCCATTTGTGTCAGCTCTCATGTCACTGACTTACTTTATTTTATTGTTCTCATTAAACTGTAAATTCCTTGAGGAAAGAAACTGTGTTTACTCATCATAGTATCCTCTGCAGTGTTTAGCACATGGTGGGTACTCAGTAATTATGTTTAGTCAATACAATTGACTTACATTTATCTGAACTGTCAAGTTTCCTTTTTAAAAAATAACCTTTTAAATTTTTAATTCATTCTAGACTTACAGAAAAAGAGGCAAAAATAGTACAGAATTCCTGCACATTCTGTGCCCTGTCTCCCCAATGGCAGCATCTTATACGTGTATCAAACCCCAGCAATTAACATAACATTACATTAGCATTACATTACATAACATTACAAACTAAACTGTAGGAGTTCTTTTCTTTAGTTTCACCAGTTTTCCACTAATGTCTTTATTTTTTCTCAGGATCCAGACCAAGATCCCACAATGCATTTACCTGTTTTATCCCCTTAGTCCCCTCTAATCTATAACAATTTTTTCCTTTCCTTTCATGACCTGGAAACTTTTGGAGACTACTAGTCAATTATTTTGTAGAATATTCCTCAAGTTGGTTTTTAATGATAGTTTCTTGTTATTAGATTGAGGTTATGCATTATTAACATAAATACCAGCTTATATGGATATGTATTTTAGTATGTCCTATTATCATCATATTGTGATATATCACATAGATATATCCTATTACTGGTGATGTTAACCTTGATCATTTGGTTAAAGTGTTGTCTTCAAGGTTTTCCACTATAAAGTGATTAGATTTTCCCTTGTAATTAATATCTTGGGGTGGGGGTATCTTGAGACTATGCAAATATCCTATTTTTCGTCAACTTTCATCAATTCATTCTAGCATCCCTTGGCAGAGCCTGGTAGAAAGAATCATTTCTGTGGTGTTTATCTAATGGTGATTACAAACTTTCCTTATTCTTTTAAACTGCCATTTTTCTTTTTTTAAAAAAAAATTTTTTAATGTTTATTTATTTTTGAGACAGAGAGAGACAGAGCATGAATGGGGGAGGGTCAGAGAGAGAGGGAGACACAGAATCGGAAGCAGGCTCCAGGCTCTGAGCTGTCAGCACAGAGCCCGACGCGGGGCTCGAACTCACGGACCGTGAGATCATGACCTGAGCCGAAGTCGGACGCTCAACCGACTGAGCCACTCAGGTGCCCCAAAACTGCCATTTTTCAAAACAAACTGATCCACTGCAGTTTTCTGTGGAGAAACAAAAGGCAAAGGCCTGGAATTCCCTGCATATTGAGGTAAGGGGTGAAATACAAATTAAGAGTCTAAAGGATCAATACAAGTATAATAGGAGGTTAATGGGCATCCATATCCAGAGCAGGGACACATTTCAGGCATAGGTAGCTCTGGTGGCTGCTTTCATTTGATGTATGAGGCCCATCACAATCTTTTGCTCCTCCTCCTCCTCCAGGTTTTGAGCTGAGTTAGTCTGAAGGCTTGTTGTAAAGACAATTGAAAATAGATGTGTGTGGGGCGGGGTGGGGTGCCTGGGTGGCCCCAACTGAACAGCCTGACTCCTGGTTTTGGCTCAGGTCATGATACCTGGATCATGGTGATCAAGCCCTGCATCAGGCTCCCTGCTGGGCTCTCTCTCTCCCTCTGGCCCTTTCCCATGCTCACACATGTGTGTGTGCTCACTTTCTCTCTCTCAATCAAATTAAAAAAAAAAAGGAAATAGATGTAGGGGGAGGAGGAGGAGGAGAGGAGGGAGAGCAACAGAACTTAGACATATTTCTTATCAAAAGCTATTTCTCATATCTTCTTTGAAAAAAAATTTTGTAGTATTTGCTAACATTACAGTAGTGTAGTACTATCCTTTAAAAACATTATTAATTAATTTATGTGGTGATTGATCTTAGCCAATATTGTCAGAATGTTTATTGCAATATATCTATAAACAATGGAACATATAATTGTGGAAAATGGAAACAGTAACCTACTAATTGTACATTTAGTTGGAATGCTAGAAGTTAGTTACCCATTTTAACTAAACCTAATAATTTTTTTATTGTACTTTCTGCTACATTTAATTGTGATTTTAAAATAATGTACTTTAAAAGTTTTTAAGTATAAATGTTCATGAAAATAATTATGAAAAAACTATTACAGATAATTATTAAAATATTTCTCATGTTTTCATGTTAACATTAAATAAATCTACATTTCAAATCACCTTCTAGTATTTTGTGTTTTCAATCTTTTCATATACACTTGTATAATTTCAATACTTCAAGCTATTCAAAAACAAATTAAGAATTTTTTAAAGGCTCAAGTAAGATTCAAATTTATAGATCTAAATTGTTCAAAATAGGAGTAAATCACTTATCAGTACATTAAATTTGGTAAAAAATATTAATATTCCTTCATTTTCAAATGATTGTTTTATGACATTGATACTGGTGATTTGATAATATCAAGAAGTTGGGATAAGGCTTGGCTTCCTCACAAATCAATATGTAAATTTACATCATTTTTTATTATTTCATTTGTTATATATTTATAGGTTGCTAAAAGGAACACAAGTTTACAGTTGGAATTTTTTAATAATGACATTAAAGGCCTATATAAAATCATGACACATGGTTCTATTTCTTTTCTTTTTACTGTTATTAACTTTTGGAAAAGAAATAACGTTTCATTTTATTTTTTAAAGTGTGGAAATAACCTCACCAAATCCCTGAATATACAGGTCTTTGACTTTCATGGAGAAGATGCAATCAAATGTAGCTGTAAAATTTTTCCTGTTATATTCAAGAGCTGAATCCACTTATGGAACTACTAGTTTGGAATTGTTTCCTTTTATTTTGATTACAGAAACAAAGATGGAGTCATGAGAAGCCAAAAGCAGTAAGGAAGGTGAGTGACAGGTTTGGAGTTTTATTCATAATAACTATAAGATCTTATGTGGTTCATTAAGTGATTAAAGACAATTCCAACCAGACTGAGAAACAGATCCCCCTGTAATGTATACCAGTGGTATGACCTTTTGGGAATATTGCCTCAGGGACAACAGGGTGTGGGCTACATAACCTCTGGCATACTGTAACCACCTTCACACAGGCAGCTTTTGATGATTTACACCAATGAGAGTAAACAAGTGGAAATTTAAAAGGTGGACTACCCATGAAAAATATAGTTACATGGAAAGGAAATAGATTGATTGCTTTGGGCAGAGTTACCATGCTTCTAATGGCCTCATACAAGTGCTGATTCTGAAAGTGGTTTCTTATGTAATGGCCAATCTACAATGTGAATAATCCACACTGAGCTAATTATAATTAGAGCTTTATAAGGATCCTACTGATTCTCTTGCCAGAAATTCATGGCAATTCTTGGGTAGATCTAAATGATGACAATAAGCTTTAGACTCTGGAAATTTTTAAACATCAAATTATGCAAATGGATTTTTCCCCCAAATTACAGTCTTAAGAATTGAAAGTTTTAATTGTTGCAACAGGTAATGTATGAATACTATCTTGTGAAATGTAGAACATTGCTATTTATAAGCAAGTCTTAGTTGTATATTTAAAAAGGCTTTGTTCTAGTCTCAAAAACAATGCTTTTATCCTAAAATACATCTGCACATAGTAAACTCCAGTCTGTCTCCCTATGTGATAAAGTATCTGTCACTAACATTTCATGTTTTTATCAATTCAAGGCAGATTAATGACAAACAGATTTAATAGTAATAATGACAATAACAAGCCTTAATCAAGCTTCTGAATAACAAGCTTTCTTTTTTATTTATTTAATTCACATTATTACAATAAAGTTCTTCTAACTCATGGCCTTAAATCAAGCATTTGATGAGATGATTTTTCTCAACCTGTCATTTCACAAGTTCAGTTTATTCTCCTTACCTCTCATATAGCTTTCCAGATATTTACTAAAATTGTATTTCATGAATATGAACTGTATTTTTATAGTATACATTTTGTACTTCAACCCAAAAAATTTGAAAAAGATGTGCCTTTGAAAGAAAAGCCTATTTTAGAACTGAAGTATGCATTTTATTTTATGTTTTTAAGTTTATTTATTTATTTTGAGAGGGACAGAGAGAGCACAAGTAGGGTAGGGGCAGAGAGAGTAAGAATTCCAAGCAGGTTCCAAGTGGTCAGCACAGGGCCCAATGCCAGGCTTGAACTCTGGAACCACGAGATCATGGCCTGAGCTGAAATCAAGAGTCTGACATTTAACCAACTGACCCACCCAGGCGCCCCCTGAAGTATGCATTTTAAAAGCAGGGCTCTATAGTGAGAAAGTCCTAGACTTAGGTTACTTCTCAAAATCTTAATTTCTTCATTTGGGAATTTATATTTATCTTTTTGACATGCTATGCCAATTTCAGATTTATTCCTGGCTTACATCCTCATAACTAAAATCAGAACATTACTGTAAGAAAATTTCATTTAATTTTAGAGAAGTGTGACATCCTAAGAACTTAGCATTGGGCAGCATCTAAGGAAAGAGGGGTGTATTTTCAGAGTACTCACTCCTAGGCACCCTAGTTAGTCTTAGTCAACATTGTAGGTGGCCGAAGATACCAGGGCAGAGAGTCAGAGGGTTCATTTTACCACGAAGCATCTCCGAAGCAACACTGATTTAGGTAATCCTGGGCCCTCACCAAATTTCAGTACAATAATGATGAATGTTGTAGATAAAATGATACTATTCAGCAAATCATAGAGACTATTTTTTAGAGTTCCTTCACATTAGACTAGGGTTATATTAAAACTAGATAGAATTTCTCACAGAACCGTAAGATTGATCTCTCTGAGGAAAAAAAAAAAAGCAAAATTACAAATATAAAATTGGGAAATTAAAATCAGAGCCTTGAAAAGAGCCATGCAAGTGAAGGGATAATGAAACTTAGGGTTCATTTGCTTTATGGAAAATTTGCCTCTACATACCCCTGGAAAATGTGGATGGACATTTTGTCACTTTTTTCCAACCTCAGAAATGATCTCCCATGAATCCTGGACTGTAAAGTACCAGACCAAAATATGTTGGGTTCCCTTACGCCAGCTACGTGTAGTATAAGGACAAATTTAAAATTAATTGCCATGTGCTCTTAAGAGTGCCTCTTCCAGGCCTCACATTACACCTTTAAGGAGCTGTGCTACCTGAATAGCAGGTCTCACTGCTCTCTGCAACCACAGTGATACATTCTATAGGACTTTTTCTTATTAGATCAGTCCCTTCCTTGCCCTTTTTACATATGTCAGGGATGGCAATAACTCTTGAAACCTCTACTTATTCCAGTTTTGGAGTGTGGTGAAAATAATGTAAGGGAGACCTCCAATGAAGTTGCTCTTAGTTCTTATGAAACCAGGGAGAAGTATCCAAAGACTGAATTCTAGATAGGTTGTGAGATTCCTTAGAGAAACACCATTTTTTGTCAGCATTGAGGGGCCCTCCAATGACCAAATTGTACAATACTCCTTGGGGATTGCCAGAGCATTCCTGAAGAGAAGTGGGTGGGATAAGTGAGCTTGAACTGAAGCTAGCAATGCTGTCTGTTCATAAAGGTGTCATGGGCTTGCGGTACTAAACTGTCGTCTCTTCCCTGTCCTCTACTTTCTGTGTGGAGGCCAAAGGTACTTCCATGCTTGGAGCAGCCACTACCGATGAGGGGACAGCCAGAGGAGGTAGATAGAAACCATGGAATGGGGAATGGGAAATGGGGAACAAGAATAGAGGAGTAGGACGAGGCTTCAGAGAAACAGACCTCAGCACAGTTCACTGTCCTCATTTATATGCAGAAGATAAAATATTTTGAAACCTCTGACCAAAAAGGATATCCCGCAAGAAGTGAATTATGCTAAATACCAAGTGTGATTATAATTGCAGTATGTTATGCTTCACATCCTTGACAAATCTTAATGAAATGAAACTTTAGGCCTCCTTGGAAACATGACTATTTTAATGATCAGGCAACTACTATTGTACCATGCATGAGTTTTCTGGAAGACCTTTAAAACATTTCATCTTGGCAAGTTTTTAAAAGAGCGGCACAAAACTTCCCAATATGACTTTCTATGCCTTTATAAGTTCAGAGAAAGTTTGGCAATTATTTTAGATCATCATATTTATAGGTTTTAGATGTTAGAAATAGCCTTTTTTATTTTTCTTTTACCAATAATTAGGGTGGTTTAAACAAAACAAAGCAATAAAAACATAAAAGGAATCTCCTCAAAGGATGAAGGACGCCAATCTTAAGTTGCCCAAAATGTTATATTTGCTAAATGACATGACATCATGGACCCTTTCTAGGGGTAAAAGAAAAGTATATCTTTAGGTAAATAAAAAGATGTTCTTTCTCAGGAAGTAACCCGAGTTTTTGATCACTTACTTGTTTCAGTTTGATTATTTGTGAGCACTATTAATTTTTAAAATTTTTTGTCTCTCATGAGCATAGTGTAATGTTATCTACTTAGTAGCTGCTCCCACACCTACTTTTCAACAAATAAAAATATTCCAGATTAAAGTTATTTATGTCATCATGTCACCATCACATTTCTTCGGGGGCTAAAAAGAATAAAATAGAAACTAACTATGGGTACATGACTACACAGGAAAATGACGAAATTTTATTTATTTTATCTTATTCCTAGGATATAAATATCTATTTTTCATGTGTATTACTTTTTTTTTAATTTATTTTATTTTTTTTTTAATTTTTTTTTTCAACGTTTATTTATTTTTGGGACAGAGAGAGACAGAGCATGAACGGGCGAGGGGCAGAGAGAGAGGGAGACACAGAATCGGAAACAGGCTCCAGGCTCTGAGCCATCAGCCCAGAACCGGACGCGGGGCTCGAACTCACGGACCGCGAGATCGTGACCTGGCTGAAGTTGGTCGCTTAACCGACTGCGCCACCCAGGCGCCCCTCATGTGTATTACTTTTAATGATTAAAAAGTATTGAACAGTAATTGTGTCTAAAGAACTGTGCTTATATGTTAATATAATTTATTCTTAGCTGCACCATAAAGTTCAGGATGTAAATACACTGAAAGGGAAAGAAGCAATAATGCATATTCCTTTCATAACAGGTGGACACTATGTATCAGATGAGGAAAGAAAGATGAGGAAGAAAGATTATGTCAAATAGAGGCTTAGGAGAGAAAAGAAAATATTAAACAAACCTCAAACGGAAAAAGATCAAATGTGTGGGCAACCACAAAGTATGGTACCTCCTGTGTCCCATGTGCTCATTTTGATGTGGCCTTCTCTTAGAGATTAGTGCTATAATGGAGAAAATAAATAAATAAATAACTTAAAATCAGTGCATTCCTTCATCTCATGAAGCTTATTCTAGTCCATGATGAGATTCTACAAATCCAGAAAAATAGCTGATTATGTGTCAAGCAGTATGCTAACCACTTTACACATATGAACCCATGAAGAACTTGGTTAGGAAGGTTAAATAATTTGATCAAAGGACAAAGCCAATAGGTTAAATGACAGGTCAGCCTTTAAGCCCAAGTCTTTGTGTCTCTAAAGCTCATCTAATCACTACGCACCAGTGATCCACAATGGTGCATGTACCACTGGAAATATAGGACAATATTAAAAACATTTCCAAGTCTATGGGGCGCCTGGGTGGCGCAGTCGGTTAAGCGTCCGACTTCAGCCAGGTCACGATCTCACGGTCCGTGAGTTCGAGCCCCGCGTCCGGCTCTGGGCTGATGGCTCAGAGCCTGGAGCCTGTTTCCGATTCTGTGTCTCCCTCTCTCTCTGCCCCTCCCCCGTTCATGCTCTGTCTCTCTGTCCCAAAAATAAATAAACGTTGAAAAAAAAAAAACATTTCCAAGTCTAAATCAACACAGAAAACTAAAACCAAATAAATGGAAAACGTATGCAAAGAAACTGATTCCTATGGAAAAAAAATTATCTATGTGCTTATGTGCTTTAGCTATGTTAGAATAATTTGATAATGTTGTAGATGGTGGGTTAACTTGTATTCTTCCAAGAGTAACTCTCAATTTAAGAAAAGTACCCTGAGGCAGGTACTAACTTTTTATTATTTTGATTATATAACTGTACAATAGTTATCATGCTAAATAAGTCGATAACCTTCCAAGGTAGGACTAAAGAAAAATTAACCAAGTTTTAAAAGTACTTTAAGATGTAAAATAATGTTACCCTTATGTTGTACTTCCTTCAGTACACTCACAATGTGTGACTGCTATAATTTAAATAGAAGTAATAACTGTGCTTGTTTCAGCAGCACATATACTAAATAGAAGTAATAATCAGTTATGTAAAATATTACATTTCCAAAACAATAAAGACTAAAGAATATATTAGTGACTTAGTTCTTGACAAGAGGATTGCATCTTGCTTTGTATAATGGGTTTCCTTTGGACAGTTATTTAGATGTGGATATCTTAATAAACACTGGAAGGAAGAAACATATTAGACCTGGGTTTTATTACACAAAATATATAAATTTATTTATTTGTTTATTTATTTATTTAAAAAACAACTTTTAATGTTTATTTATTTTTGAGAGAGACAGAAACAGAACATGAACATGATCAGGGGAGGGGCAGAGAGAGAGGGAGACACAGAAACTGAACCAGGAGGTTCCAGGCTCTGAGCTGTCAGCACAGAGCCCAACATGGGGCCCAAAACCACTAACCGTGAGATCATGACCTGAGCCAAAGTCCAGTGCTTAACCAACTGAGCCACCCAGGCACCCCTAAAATATATAAATTTATACTTGTGTAAACATCATTGAAAATTCATGTGATTTACAAAATTTTGGGGCGCCTGGGATATATATATATATATCAAGAAAAAGAAAAATTTTGCCACCCACAAAAAGGAGTCTTCCATACATTTTTAGCAGTGCTTTTTATTATATGGTGATATTTAGATTATAATGACTTTGGTTCCAGTCATCATTATTAGACTGGTAAAATACAGTAACATTAATACTTCCCAACTGAACCAAAATTCTTACTATTTTTTTAAATTTTTATTTATTTTGAGAGAGCAAGAGAGAGAGAGAGAGAGAGAGAAAGAAGGCGGGAGGAGTAGAGACAGAATCCCAACCAGGTTCCATGCTGTCAGCACAGAGTCCAGAGTGGGGCTTGATCTCATGAGCTGTGAGATCATGACCCGAGCCGAAATCAAGAGTCAGACACTTAACCAACTGAGCCACCCCGGGCCACTAAAATTCTTCTTTATCTACCATTACATTCTTTTCAGTTCATGCTAGTTTCTCATAAAGAATAGAACTTAATACATTTTTCTGAGAATAGCACTTACCACTTATACTCATTTATCACCTTAATGAACAATGATTTTAAAAATACAGTGATAGTGAAAAAGAAAACATCAATAGCAGAATTTAAACGAGGACTAAAGTGCAAAATAAACAGTAAAACTTAGCAATGGTAGTTTCAGCAAGACTAAAACACTGCTGGTGCCATCAGTACCAAGAGAAATATTTGGTGGTTACCCGGTGTACTGCAAACTACTTCTAACACAAACAGGATGCTAAGAAACTTTATCACAAAGTTACCCTTCAAAATATATTATCTGTTATTGTTAGCTTTTTTCATTGGTAAAAATGGAATATCAGATAGATCTTGTTTATAACAATATGCTATGTGAAGAGGTTAAACAGTTACCAAGAAAGGAGAGAAAATTGAACTTAGCTTTTTAGTGTCTGTACTCTGGACTCTGACTGCTTATGTTCAAAGCATCCATAGCTTTACCACCTCACTACCTGAATGATCTTCAGAAAGTTGTTTAATCTTGCTTCAGCTCAATTTTCTCATATGTCAGGTGACAATAATAAGACATTGTGGTGAGGATTAAATGAGACTAGGCATGTATACTTTCAGCATAGGCTCTGCTACCCAGTAAGTGATCAATACCAATTAGCTTAAGTTATCATTAATAATTTTCATAACATTTCAATGATATCACTAAAGGGTTTTCAACAGAGAAAACATATGATCTAACTTAGGTTTTAAAAGATTCATTCAAGAGGCGCCTGGGTGGCTCAGCTGGTTGAGAATCTGACTCTTGATCTCAGCTCAGGTCTTGATCTCAGGGTCATGAGTTCAAGCCCTATGTTGGGCTCTGTGCTGGGCATGAAACCTATTAAAAAAAAAATGTTCACTCAAGCTTCAGTATTGAGAACGGACCAAAGGGCCTAAGAATAGAAACAGGCAAAGCACGTAAACAGCCACTGTAGTAACAACCAACTTGAGAAGGGAGGGGAGGAAGTAGTGCAGAGCGGGAAGGTTACAGAGATAGCATGTTGGATTATTACTTTGTGGAATGGACGTGGGTTTGAGAGAAAGAAGAGTAAAGATAATTAACGTGTGTATGTGTGTGGAAGGGGTTGTTTTATTTACTTGTCTGTTGGGGGAGGGGCTGTGTATGTTTTTGTCTGAGTGACTAGAAGACAGAGTTTGAAGTGGTAAGATCCCTAGATTGGGAAGAAAATGCAGGTGTAGATTTTGTATAAGGAAATGAGGACAACCAAGAGTTTGGTTTTGTATGTTCAGGAACAGATGCTTATCAGACATCCATGTGGAGATGTCAAGGAGGCATTTGGATAAACAAGATCTCGGAGAGATGTGGGCTGAAGATTTAAAAGTAGATTCATCATTGGTTAAATTACATTGTTAGGAATGCTACTCAAATGTGACATAGCAAATTGAAAGAAGACAATCCTAAGTGGACAATTAACTGTAAGGTAAACTAATTTTTCTCCCACTAGGGATTATTTGAAAACCCTTAAATTATCTGAACAATTGTTCAGCTGTATGCATGGCACATTTTGGCATTAGCTGGATATTGTTAAATATGTTTGGAAATCTTACACTCTTTAAAGTCACAGATCACTATAAAAAATTCACGATTCTAAGAAATGTCTATCATGAAATGTGCATATCTGAGTAAGAACACAGGAAGTGGCCAATACTCAGGAAAGAGACAAGTTTAGTCAACAGATCTCAACTGTCGACCCAAGGAACACTAATCATTGCTTAGTTGCAAGATTCAAACATTAAAACAACTCTCTACAATTCAACTTGGCAGTGGGCTATAGTCTCTAATAAATTAGAATTTATCCATCCAGTCATTTGAAATAAAGATGAAAAGCCAAAGCCAGAGCCTAGAGGAGTATTCCTAGTAAGGGATAGACAATTGTTGAGGGAGAAATTCCCATGTGTTCTACTAAAGGCTCTGAAAGTACTGAGAACACATAGGTATAGAGCCAGTCACTGGATCCATCCATGGAGTCTCAGGACAGACTTCTGAGAGGAGCTGACTTTTTAAAAGGATCTAAAGGTAGCCAGGAACTTGCAAGATTGAGAATATGGAATGGAAGAAGCATGTTAGAACAGGGAGTGTACAATGAAAGGCCTTACTTTGCCCTCTGTAGCTGTTCTATTCTAACTTTTAAATTGAACTGTCTTCACATCACTAAAAATTAATTAATTGACTTTATAAGTTGACAAAAATAAATGTAAATGATTCACAAAACAAACCATCTTTATTTTCAAAGAGTACTTGAGCATCTATTCATTCAATACAGCATCAATTCATACAAAACATGGAAGGTAGACTAAACCTTCATCAATGATCTAAGCACAGAAGGTAAGAATTTCAGAAGTTCCAAGAAAGCTTCTTAGGCTGCCCTTCATACTCCTGGCCTACAGATGCTCCAAATACCATACGTGGCTATGACTCATTTGAATCTAAGTAGTTGATTAAAATGCAAACATTATGACAAGTGCGATCATATTTACATCTTAATGTCACTTCAGTATCAGATTCTGAGGACCTTTCCAAAAAAAAGTGATGTTGGAGAAGTTGCAAAGTAAGACTAACAACTGAGAATGGGTGGATTGGGGAATATTAAAGATTAACTAATGTTGTTTTATAGACTGTTATTAAATTCTCTTATAAAATCATAATAATTATACAAGGTGGACAAATATAAAAGTTGTGACTATATCATAACATCATTCACAAATAAGTAATGAATTTCTATCTACACAGGACTTTATTTGAGGGAAGTGTTTCATAGTCTTGGCATATTCTGCAACTCTGAATAAACTAATTAGGCGCCTCCTAGGAACCACTGTGGGTGAACAAGACCCTGTTTCTTCCCTTAGGCTCTAACAGTCCATGAGGTAAATTCCCAAAAGCTTTAAAAGTAAAATAAATAATCTCTTATGCTCTGAGAAAGTATATTACAGGACTTAAATCTATTTCATTGAAAAAGCTCCAGTGATCAACTGGGTGAGTTGACGAAGAGACAGATTTTGAAAGAAGATAAGAAAAAGTTATAAATGACTCTTTTAAGTGCTAAAAATCATTCCACATTTCTAAGACTTCTCTCAATTAAAAAATAGGATTTGATTACATGCTGTACTTGAGGGGAAGCTAAAAATAATTTGTGGAGTGAATTTTTAAAAGCAGGGTCTTTTAGTTTTTGATCTATCATTTTATTAGGCTTTAAACTGTACCTTGATTCATAGGGTTTGGTTAAAAATTTTTGTTTTATGATGTGGTGTAAAAATGTCCTAAAGCACCTAATGACAGAGCAAAATGCATCTCAGATGCACTAATTAATGGGAGTGATTAGGTCCAGGCCAAAATTGTCAGAGCCAGAGATAAGGGGCTCGAAATGGACATATATGTATGTGGTGACAAAACCTTCATGGAGCACAAATAACAGGAATTTGAGTCTAGCAAGTTTATTTGATTCATAAATGAAGAAAACTAAATTTACTTTTCATCAGGTGAAGGGGAGATAAGAGCAAGGCCAAGAATGATTAATTGATTTCTGATTCTTCTTTTATAGTTATTTGTGCTAGAAGTTTTATTATAATTAAATGCATTTTATTGTGGCAAAGATATAATAGATGAATAAATAATATAATATCACTATCTTAAATGCTCTTAAATGCTCTGAGATTCATGAAAAATAAATAAAGCAATAAATTTCAAGCATACCAATTGCTTCTGATGGAATATCAGGTAGAGATGCATTTGAGAACTGAACCCACAGAGCAAACACACAATGTCCAAGTGAGACTGGGTGAGAAGAGCAGTTGGTTGCCTTTGTAAAGTAATTAAGAAGTGTCTCTAAAACTCCTGGGGCAACCAGTTCATAACATCATACTGTTTTATGTGGTCCTGAATCCCCAGTGAGATTCGGCTGCGTGACTATCCAGGATGAGCAGATGAGAAGCAGCAATGGACTTTACTTATGTATCAGCTTCTGTGGTCCTGAGAAGGTGAGAAAATTCCATTATCCCAGAACAAAAGTGGTTCTCTATAGTTGAGATTCACCTGCACAAAATCAGAGCACATCTCAGTCTGTGCCAAATATCTGAGGGCACAGTGGAAAATTGAAACAACTATTTGGACATGTGCTCTGTGGAGTTCCACATAAAATGTTTCCAAATATTTGCATTTGGAAGACCCATATACAGAGTTTTTCCTTTTTATTTCATCCTGGTTCACACTTTCATTAACAGCTGGGCTATAACAATAGCTTCCCAGCCAGTTTCCCCAGTTCCCATCTGTCTTCATTGCAGACCATACTATGCACTGCTGTCATACCACTCTTCTAAACTGCTGCTCTAGTAATAGCATTCCCCTATTCAGAATGATGGATGGCTCTGCCTTGCCTACTACATGCATTTCCTCACACTAACATTTCCTCACATCACAATATGCCCTCACACCTCCCTCTCTACCCTAAGCTCCTATTACTCTCCCACTTTCATGTTCCTTTTCCTCTAGCCAACAGGACTATCATTCCCCAGGAACACCATGGACCAAAGCCTGTCTCCATGTCTCTGTTCATGTTGTTCTTGCTGTTGGGAACACGGCATCACTCTTTATTCCTACTCCTCATTTCTCTCCAATTCTACCTCCTCCACAAACCTTTTCTTGCCCTCTCTCAACCAGATGACCCCTTCACCTGAGAATCTCCATAATCTTTTGGAAATGTCTCACAGTGATCAACACACTCACTCTCCTTTGTGCCATGACGACTTAATTATCTTTGATACTTGAAGATTGTGAGCTTATTGTTTGCAAAACCTAACACATTGCTCACAAATGGGCAGTAAATATATATTTGTTAATCGGAACTGAATCTAACAGTATTTGATGTCTCTTTTGGTGGCAGGGGGTTGGGTTATAAACATTATAGGTCCATCCCTGTTTATTCTGAAAGCATTTTCCCCACCCCTTCCCTTTTGTTTGCACATAGCCACTGAGATAAAACATCCACGGTTTTCTTAAAAAATTAAATCCTTGCTACTAAATATAACAAAAGAATGTAAACATTATTTATTATAAATGGGTCTGGTTTACTACAAATTTTGCAGGAAATTGCAGTACTAAGCATTTTCAAACATTTGAGTAATGCACATTCAGGATTGAGGCAAAAGCACATTCTTCATTGAATAACTACTTCAATATCTTTACTTTCATAAACACAATGATTTCATATCAGAATAAGTAGATATGTGTAACCATTTTCATGTGTAAATATGATAGACACAAGCCAGGAATAGGCTACCTTTACTTTCATCTTCTATCACTGTAATTTATGAGAATAATCTTAAACTCAAAAAAACATATTCAATGCTTTGAAAGTGATTCTTCCAGGGACACCTGGGTGGCTCAGTCGGTTAAGCATCTGACTTCAGTTCAGGTCATGATCTTGTGGTTTGTGGGTTCAAGCCCTGCATCGGGCTCTGTGCTGGCAGCCCAGAGCCTGGAGACTGCTTCAGATTCTGTGTCTCCATCTCGCTCTCTGCCCCTCCCCCGCTCATGTTCAGTCTCTCTCTCTCTCTCTCTCTCTCTCTCTCTCTCTCTCTCTCTCAGAAAATAAAAAAAAACATTAAAAAAATTTTTAAGTGATTCTTTTGAACATCTATAATTTTTTGAAGCTCTCTTCTCCCCCAGTGCAGCACTTTCTTCACATGCCATCAGCCTCTTGTGTTGGTGCCTTAAAGATTTACTCCTCTCCCCTCCCATTTGTAATCATTGACCGACTCTTCAAGCTTAGCACATTGTTTTTCACTCCTAGCTTTCCCTTAGAAAACTGACTCACCAATTTTACATATTCCCATTCTACGTTTTTCAGCTAAGCACAGCTTCTAGTACACATTTGGCCCACAATAAATATCTCTTGAAAAAATAAGTAAACAACATAAAATTCCAGTGCAATCTATTAGATGGCTACAGTACATCTTCACTACAATGACCTTCTACTACTCTAAATTCAATGTATCCCAAACACAACTCAGTATTTCCCTTCCTTTCCAAGCCCCCAAACATTCTCAATTCCCTCCCTCTGGGCCCCAATTTCTTTCTGTTCCTATATTTACATTATATAGAAGTCATTTCTGTTTATTTCCTTTCTGCCTTCCCCTATCTAAAATGTTGATTATTCCTATCATTATGTCCCAAACGTCTTATTCTAAGTTGTGTTTATAGCATGAAGTCAATCACAATATCTAGCATTTACTAAATCCTTCACAAATGCTAGGCACAGAGTTCTGTGTGTATTATTTATTCTTTATTTTTATTTATTACTTTTATTTTTCAAAGTAACTCAATGAGAGGATGCTATTATTTCTATTTTACAGATGAGAAACAGTTTTTAAAATATTTATTGACCAAAAGGAAGCACAAGGATATATAGTTATATATGAAATTGTCTGACATCCAGGTGTGTATAAATTTCCAACACATAGTCAAATATGTAGTATTTATAGTTTTTTCTAGAACATTTTCTCTAATAAGCATTGATAAAGTTTTCTTGAAAACATTTTAAGAAAATATCACTTTACTGGTATAAATAATTAAATTTGGCAAGAGAATTAACTTTTTATATGCACATTTAACAAGAGGAATTATTATTTAGTACATATTTGCACTGGCTAAATAAAATGCTGTACTTATAAATGTGTTATTTAGAAATTGACATTAATGCACTAATTCCAACAACTATGTATGATGACCACAATCATAAAATAATGTAGCTGATAAAAATCACCAAAATACACTAAAAATACAAAAAAAAGACATGTGTTTAGTTTTTCTTTGAGGTACCACACATTATTTTATCCTCAGTATTGAAAGAAAATAACATCTATGAAACAAATTTTACAATCAGAGATGGGGGTAAAATTACATTAATAGACACTGATTAAAAAAATTATATTTAAACCAAGAGAATCCTTAAAGCAAAAACTGAAGCACTGGGGGAAACTCATTGAGTGTATCTAAGATATACAGTAAATGGCTTGCTCCACTGATTCCAAAAACCTGCAAGCTGCTTATTAAACATCAATACAAAGGCTTCAAGATGAGGAAGAGTCAGAAAATGTGGCTGCTGAAAACTGCTGTAATGAAAACCCAAGGGAAATGGCTGTCTTTTAAAATAAATTAAAACTACTCTTGTGGAATAAACAAACGACAGTAAGCAATTGTTACTATGATTCTTATAATCTGCAAATACCTGTGATTATCTGTGAGTAAATGGTGCTGACTGAAATGGGAAACAAGTCCAGGATGCTGTGAACAATAGCATGCAGGGAAGGGAAGATGTACTAGGCACAAGTTGGGTGCATGGCTTTTTACTTATATCATTTCAGGTAATCCTCATGACACTTCAATGAGGTAGTTCTAACCATTGTCATTTTATAGGAGAGGAAACCGGAACCTGGAGGTTTCCTTACTTAAGATCACACAGTAATTTGTGAAGCTGAATTGAATTCTGCCTTTTGACTATGATTGAGTGTTCTTTTCTTGCTAGTATAGAGCCTCTTTTCAGGATTAAAACACAATACAGCAATTTCGATATGAATAAGTGTTCCTCCCACCCTTCCAAAGGTCTCTGAGCAATTCCCGTGATGGAGTGAGAGGAGAGGTGGACTCTGATATGGGTCAGAAAATGCCTAAAGGATCCAAGGACATACAGGTCTTCCTGTCCCTCAATGCACTTGGGAGAAGGTAGGGAATAGGAGGAAATGAGAATTACTCCCAGTTTATTCTGCTCAATCACCACCAAGCTGTTTGGGCTTTTTGTGGGAAGAGGGAGATGAGAGAAAGGAAAAAGAAGAGAAGAGAGGGAAAATCTGGGAAAAAAGAAGAGAGAGAGAAAATGAGAGTGGTACTCCAAGTTGGAGAGAATGATTCAGAGGAGTTAATTATCCCACTTTGCTAGGGAAGCACACAATTAAAACATCTGCATCTTTTGAAATATCTAACTAAAAAAGACAAGACTAGAAAGCCTTTTCTTTTTTCTTTCTTTCTTTCTTTCTTTCTTTCTTTCTTTCTTTCTTTCTTTCTTTCTTTCTTTTTCTTTTTTTGCTTCTGTCTGAAGCACTTTTAAAGTTGTCTACACATTGCAGAATATTTTATGTTTGATTTCCTTTTAATGACCTGAATACTTGGATTGTTTCTTAATTTATATATGGTGTGCTGTGGTTTATACATAGGTCCCATGAAAAATAAAAATAAAGATACGTGTGTAAGTGCACCAAGACAGGAGAAAGAAGTAAATAAAGGAAACAGTTTAGAAAAACCTGTTTCTTACAGTTTCCACCCCCATCAACAACAAGAAAAGAAACCAAAAAGACCATAATTCATGAAAAAAAAATAATCTGAGTTTTAAATAAGCATTATGAAGATTCTTATTGAGTATAAGTTTTTAAGTATTATTATGTTATAAAATTTAATGGAAAATTTTTCTTTCACTTAAAAATAAACCAAAATACCACAGACATTTCCCAAAAATTCCAGCTGTCTGCTTGCTCTCCTTGTGTCTCCAGAACTATTTTATTTTTCCTCCATTGGTAGTTTAAAGGTGTACTCCTTGATATGTAATACCATTTTAAAGAGTTTAACAGAATTAAGATTTTGTTCCTGTATACTAAGTTTATTTTCACATAATTCAGGTACACATTGCAAAATTAGAGTGTTTTAGTTGGAAGACTTTATTTTCTAGTTAAAAACTGTCATCTCAATGAAAGAAAATACATCTAAATCAAAGGACAGTTTAGTCCAACAATTTAACAAGTATACTAGTGTATGCATGAGTGTGAAATTTTGGAAGAGCCAGACTTAGGAGGAAATAATTTCTAATTTGTAATCAAGTCCAAGAGTATTTCTAGCAAAAATATTTTTACATTCTACCACACCCAATGTATTGCATTTTTTTCTTCTATGTTGGTTTTTCCACTGAAGCAATCATAGCCCAAGTACATTTCTTTCTAAATCCAGAGCATCCATCCATCCATCCATCCATCCATCCATCCTTTCATTCATTCAGTTCAAATAAAAGAGCATTCATTGCACACCTACCAGGTGCCTGGCCCTATGCTAGGCACGAGAGAACAGAAATGAATAAAGTACTGTTCCTACTCTTGAGGACTTGACAGAGCAGATTAAAGGGTAATTGGGTAATTGCAGTATAATGAAGGGGAAGTTACATTAACTATCTGGACAAATGGTATGAGAACAAGACTCTAAGAAGGCAGAAATCTCACCTCTTACCTCACCTGCACACGGTACTATCTACTGTTCACAAAAGCAGTTCACAAAACATTCTCTCCTGCCTTTGGCCTCTGTTCCTGTTCCTTCCTACATGTCCCCTCAAACAGGCTGACGCTTTGTATCTTTCATCCACCAAATAAGCATCACCTCCCCTGACTATCCTCTCCACTGTGTCCCACAAGGTTAGTTACTGTTTATTTCATTCTCTTAGCACACTGTCTTGTCTCTTCAGTTTCTCCCTTAAACCTCTAACTACTTGAAGGCAGGGAGCTTTTCTTTCAACTTCATATCATCAGCGCTCTGCTTGTAAATGTGTGATGAATGAAAAAAAGAATAATTATAAGAGTCTACATAAAGACATCTCACTGTGCCCTCCCATACACATATATTGCCTCCCCCTAAAAAAGAAACCATTAAGAACTCTTTTTTTTTCTTCCATCAAGGTAAGAATTTAAAATATTTTCTCTTTTAAATGCACTACTCCCCAGAGGGCAAGCCATTCATTTACTTCCCTGGCAGAGAAAAATAGTAAAGTGTCAAAATGTCTAAGCCAGTTTGAAAATATTCTGGAATTTGTGGTTTCTCTTCTTTGATTTTTACACAGCTATATAAATGTAGACCTGTTCTGAAAGTCAGCTTGAAACACACATTTCAAGGCATTTGCAGTATTTTTTTTTTCTTTTTGCATTTCATTTGGTTGGACAGTTGTTTAAAATTTGGTATACCAGACTGCACCTATTTATGTTGGTTATTTCAAAATAGATGTCCATGAGTCACTGTTTTTATATACTTTAGCTAGTCAGCCAGTTCAGAGGGGAAAAATGGTTAAATTATTAGAACAACAATTACTAACAATTACTAGAAGAATGATCTAATACAGATTAAACTATAAGAGAAAACAAGAAAAGGAAACTTGGTTTATATCTCACACAAGTGCATTCTAATTGTCTGATCAAACTGTAAATGTCATTTCAGAAGAATGGAAAATGGAGTTCCATATTATAAAAGGGCCACTAAGTATTTAAATCATGAATAAAAATGCATAACAGAAAAAAAACATAACACTTGCAATGAGAAACTGTCTGTATTAAGTATATTTGGATATGTCAGTCACTGCAATATTTATTCAATGAACCAAGCTTCTGGAATTTCATTTCTATTTGCCACCTGGTGAATAAAAATGTGTTAAGTTCATGTTGTCTCTGACCTTTTACTAAAAATTTCATTCCTTAGTCATATTCTGCATTGGTGGTCAGAGTTTGTTGCCAAGAATTTGCTTGTCATCTGAATTTCCTTTCACATGTAATCCTTCAACTGAATTACACTATCCTAGTGATTGCATTTGAAGTGACAGAACTAGCTGAAGAATTTTCTATGCTGAGGAGCTTCCTTCTTTAAAGAACCATTCAAGAACCATTATAAAACAATTAGAACAAGGACAGATTCTGTATATTTTGGTCATTTGTGCTCTGAGATTGATGGTAGTTAACAGGGTATCTTAAGTCAATGCACCTACAAAGTCTCATTGAGTGGCACAAGCTCACTGCGAGTCTATCGCTCTGTCTCCAGGGGCCTGTAAATAGTCACAGAAACTGCGCCATTAGTTGCCTTCACTGGAGGATTTGACCAAATTTATCTAAGGTTATCACTTCAGATCCCATGGTCTATGAACTTCTTTTTTTTTTTAACGTTTGTTCATTTTTGAGAGAGAGACAGAGACAGAGAGACAGAGAGAGATAGAGAGTGGGGAGGGAGGGGGTGGGTAGAGAGGATCTGAAGCAGGCTCTGCGTAGACAGTGGCAAGCCTGACCCAGGGTTCCAATTCATGAACCATGAGATCATGACGTGAGCTGAAGTCAGATGCTCAACTGACTGAGCCACTCAGGCGCCCCAGAACTTCTTGAAATAAATGCAGTCACTTGTGTATGTACACACACGTGCGTGTTTGTTTAAGGAGATGGTTCATAATTCTTTCATATTCTGAAAGAAGCTATGGCCCAAAAACATTTGAAACCTTAGCCTTTGTAGCAGAAGTGTTGGCCAAGGATTCCTGATATTATTTGCCATCAGTTCTCAAATCCCTTCTGCTGCTGTCCAGCTCTGCACAGCTGCACACCTGTGGGCAGGACAAAGGCTCTGCTGAAACATAGCCTTCTCCAGGTTTCATTTATGAGTTTGACCACATGAAGTGGAGCCTTGACTCTATCACAAAGTGGATTTCACTTGGTTGACTAATCCGATTAAGCACACAATAAAACTGAGAAGCTCAGAGCTAAAACTGGGCCCTAATCCATATCATCTGGCCTGGCAAATTGAGTGTGACCATTCACATTTCCTTTCTTTGGTATGTCTCCATATAAATACACTTAGGATTTTTTTTTTAACTGTTCTGAGATATTTCAAACAGAAAAGTTCTGAGAATAATATAATGAATGTCCATGTAGCCATCGCCCATTTGTCTGTATTTCTTTCAGAGTTAGGCCTTTAAAAGAAACGAAATTAAAATATTCAGATACATTTGAAACCCAGCATATCCTCCTTAATCTCAGTTCTCTCCTTCTTCCCTCATTTAAAAGCAATCCTTTCATGTATCACTTCTAAGCAATAAAATATTTATACCACATATGCCTACTAGCCTGAGCATTCTGTAAGTATTGGTTTCCCATTTTTTAAAATATTATATAGGTGCTCTCATAGTGTAAGAATGTTGTCACACCTTATTTATGGCTCAGTAAGTTTGAGATTTACCAATATTGCTTCATGTAGCTCTAGTTCATTCCTTTCAACTCCTGGATGGTATTTTATCGTATGATCATACTGCCAACTATTTATCCATCATTATCTTTGTGGATATATTAATATATATTCCTTCCACCATTCTAGTTAGATGGACATTCTAGTTATATCTCATGTGCCCATCTGCACAAGACCCAATGATGCCTTCCCTGGTCTCTGTGGCAGGAAGGAATTCTCCCTTCTTATGAATAGCACTACTGTTCTTCCAAGGTCAAAGGCTCAGCCTCATCCATATTGGTATCCATGGTATCTGGCATTATGCTTAGCACATAATAAGTCTGTTATAAATATTTACTATTTAATTTAATTACTGCTGGTTTCCTTGTATGGTAATTGTTGGTGTATCTGGCTCAACTTTCTTACAAGATTGTTTATGTTTCCCAGGAGTAGGTCTTGTTATGTACATATTCTCATTCATCATGCTGTACTGTACAAGTTCTTTGCATTTAGTAAGTCTTTAATATTTACCGAATGACGAACAAATGAAATAAAAGAGGAAATGTTAATTTTATTAAGTGTGAGATATCTTCATACTGCAGTCAACATTACATTTGAGTTTCTATCAACACGGCCCTTGTCCACTATATCAAGTGACTTTTCTACCCAAGTTAGTCTATTAGTGTTTATTGTCAATACTGAGGTCTAAAAAGGGAGTTATTCCCATAGAAACTTATAAATTCCCATAAAGAACTAAATTTGTCCCATGATGGCCAAACACATAATGGTTTCTTTTAGTCCCTTTCTTTTAATTGCCCAGGAGAAGAGTGTCTTCCCTCATATGAAATAGCTCCTTCCTTTATAAGGTTTATGTACATATGCCTGTCTATTGGACAGCTGTCAGAAACCCTGGGGGCTCAAAGAACAAGCTAATCTCTGAAGACTATATGGTTTTCTTCTCTCTCATCTTAGAACATCCGTGGTTTTCTCTGGCTCTGTTCTGGCCCCCTTGGTCTCCTGACCAGGTTCCTCTGCTTCATTCATGGTTTCTGCTCCCTTAACTTCACATTGCACTCTCCCTCATTGATCATGACCTGAACTCCAACTAATGGCATCCTTTAAATTTTAACTCTACTGACAATTGACTCACCATGTTTATGTTTTCATCCCATGTGTCCATAAGTCACGTGCCAGCAGGGAAATGACACAATGTAGAAAACAGAGTTTTCCAGCCTAGGCCAGAGAGTAAACATTTTCAGCTTTGTGGGCCATAAAGTCACTGCTGGGACTATTCAAACCAGCTGATGTAGTGTGAAAATGGTGATGGACAATACATAAATGAATGTGCCTGATAGTGTTTCAATAAAACTTTATTTATAAAACAGGTAGCAGGCTGAATGTGGACTGTGGGCCATAATGTGCTGACCCCTGGCCTAGGCAATGGAGATTTCAAAAGGAAGTGTTAATGGGAGACAATCTACTGACATCCCTTACATAGAATCAAAATAGGAATAAGCAATAGACTCCAGAGCTACAAGACTTGACCAGAAATCTGATTGTTCTGTGCTTATGTTTACCAAGACACCTTCTAATGATGGTTTGATTTTGCACATGGCTCTGTTTACAGGAAGATAATTGGACAGTTATGTGCATTTGAGTATTCTAACTCATTAGAGAGTTTTACAAGGGCTAGTAAGCAAAAAGAACCCCTTCATACGTGACTAAAGTGTACAAAGTAATGGTGACTCATATGTCAGGGTTTACAGTCATGGCTGGATGGTGATTTGTAATTGGGACAATGCACCTAGGCTGTGCACTTGCTCATGGGCACCAGTAACACTTTACAATGTACAGTCATGGAACAAACGACACTAAAACCAATCACAGAGAACTTGATGCCAACCAGTTACGATCCAGAAGTCATCCTCAGTAACTCAAGAAAGCCTTGACCAGTGGAACACACTCACTCACACTACTTCTGATCCAAAAAGGTCCCTTTTAGTTTCACTGAAGGTTCCCATATACAGATGCAACTGTAAACCATGAAGACCAATAGATATCCATATGCTTTTTCCTAAAACCCTTGTGGTTTTATAGGATTGGCAATAACTACAATCTGTTCCACTTGTAGATAACTGTCATATTTGGTAAGGAAAATAAATGTTTGAGAAATCTTACTATTTTTATTTTTAGAGGTCCATACATTTATGAAGTTTATTCTTAAAATAAACTTACCATTTGTTGCTAAAGTTATTCTTTACAAGCCTGTTATTTTTTTCAAATGAAGGAGTGTTTTCACACATTTTGATTATATATGTGTATACGCATACAAACATATTTCAAAGACAATATTCTCAATGTTTGAGAAGAGATAGAATGATGGATGAAACACTGATGGCAGAAACCAAATTATACAGAAATTTTAGTTACTTTTGATTACAAATAATGGGCATAAGGTGACAGTCCATGGGAAGCCATTAATACCAGTGAATCCCAGATATAACTAATAATGAACATGACTTATATATCTTCTTTTTTAACCCATTGTCAGCTTAGCTTCAGTTTGCTTTTAACCAGGACTACAGTACATCACAGGAAGTACCTAGCAGAAGGGAAAATCTCTAGATTAATTAGGAAGAAAGATTTTCAGGGAGATTACTTTCTATTCAGGCTTTTCATAGGTGCTAAAAGAAAAGAATGCCATGGCATATGCAAGGAAGGAAACAGAAAAAATTAAAACTTTTCCCTCTTTTCTAAAGTTATAAGTTATAAGGCAAGACTTCAAAGTAACCCAAGAAACCAAGTATATGAGCTGAGGACAAGTCAGAAATGGATGCTCTTGAGTTCTGGGCATCCTGTGGAAGGGAGACTCGAGAACTCTGAGCCCAGCAAAAAGCCAAGGGACTAAACCTGGGGATTTGCCGCCCTCTCTGTTCTACAAGGGAGGTGAAAGGAGACGAGAAACTGGAATTCTACCTGAAGAAAATTTCTACACATATGTCAGATACCAACTTGATAGTTGTCATTAATATCATTAATATTATTTAAGTAGTTTTCTACTTATTAAGCCTCCAATCTGACAACCTGTGCTAAGAATTTAAGCAAGGGTATTTGGCAGACTTAAAGTGCCCTAAAGTCCAGGCTTTCTCAGGGTGCTAGGAAATAGGGTAGTATTCTGTAACACAAAGTACCCAGAGAACTCATGTTCTGAGTGTCATACTTAACATTTGTAAAACACGCTTCCTTTGCAAAATTATATTGGCCAACTTTGCCAAGAGCCTGATTCAGTGTATATTCACTATGATAAATTTAGCTAAAATAAAATCTTATCCCTATAGCTCCTCAGAAAATGCATACACCTTGTTGAAGAATAAAGATGGTGGTGGTGGTAGAGGAGGGCAAGAGAGGACAGAGAAGAAGTATATGTTATGTACACACACACGTACACACACACACACACACACACAAAACAGCCACATGGGACAGAGAGAGAGTTACAATGGAAGGTGCACCTTGTCTTACTTCTGCCATGGAGTCTTATTCTCTAACAGTTCCATCTAGCAGTTTCTTACAGTCCTTTGAGGAACCGTCCATTTGCACACACACATAAAGGGATGTGTGTGTATGTGTGTGCACACATATATTCTGATCCTCATTACTTGCAGATTCCATATTTGTGAATTTTCCTACTCCTAAAATCAGTGCTCGCTGGGCACTCATGATCACATGTAGACATGAAAAAGGTGGCCCCAAATATGTCTACTGAAGCCACATTCCCAACTGACACTGAAGAAAGCAATTCTCTGCCTTCTTGTTTCAGCTCCCATTGTAAACAAGTGTCCTTTTCAAGGTGCATTTAATGCCATGTTTTTCATTTTTTTTGTTGTTTTTTTTGAGAGGAAGGTGATTTCACTGTTTAAAAAGGCCCCCATTATAGTGCTGAAGCACTGTCTAGTGGTTGGTTTGTTTTTGTTTTTAGGGTGTTTTGTTGTTGTTGTCACTGTCTAGTTCTTAAGTACAAGTAAGCTATGGTGTGCCTTCCAGATAAAATACATGTAAGGTAAGCTTCATTTAGATATGAGTTATAGTACTACTCACTATGAGTTCAATATTAATAAAACAATTACATACTAAATAGTAATAATAATGAACCTAACCCTGTATTTCTGCTAGGGGCAATGATTCAGTATTCACTAACTCAGCGTTTACAGCGACTTTATAGACTATAAGCCACAAATAATGAGAATCTATTAGTGTGCGCATTTTTAATTTACAAAAATGGATACTTATGTACATTATATCCACTATTTTATATCTTGATTTTTTTTTACCTACTAATTCATTTTAGAAATCATGACATACCTTGTCATGCACATTTACTTGCTTCTTTTCAAAGAATACAGTTTTCCCTTGGACAATTTTGCCATTGTTGATTTAACTAGTCGATAATGATAGAATTTTCTTTTAATGACAAAACAATGCTTCAGGAAACATTCTTATACTTACATCTTTGCAAACTACACAGATCTCTGAATGAAGAGAGTTCTGGCTTCTGTAACAAATACCTAACAGCTGCAGCTGTCTTAAGAGCCATCAAAAATGTTTAGCAGATTGGTATTATTACATAGGGTGTGGATTTGGCCTGTGAATTTGATGTGGCTGAGCAGCAGCTACCACAATAAGCATGTTTAACAAATGTCACATAATCAGGGGCGGCTGGGTGGCTCAGTCGGTTAAGCGGCCGACTTCGGCTCAGGTCATGGTCTCGCGGTTTGTGAGTTTGAGCCCCACGTAGGGCTCTGTACTAACAGCTCAGAGCCTGGAGCCTGCTTCAGATTCTGTGTCTCCTCCTCTCTCTGTCCCTCCCCCACTTGCACTCCATCTCTCAATAATAAATGAACATTAAAAAATTAAAAAAAAAACAGACAGATGTCACGTAATCAGACCTTCTTCCATAGGTAAGGTCAGGGTTTCATAACTATAGGATCCCTTTATTTGAGCATCAGTGTAAGTGCTCTGCATTTGTGTACAAATCTGCTCCATGACCAAAGGGAGCAGATGTGAAGTGCTCTGTAAACTGCTCTTTGTCTTGTGGCACCAAACCAACTCTATTCTTAAGGAAAACTGCAAGAGCCATGTGTCAAAGAAAATCTAGCCTCTCCTTTATCTGCCTCCCCCCACTCCCATCCCTGTGTTTGGGTAAGGAATGAAGAAGCTTTGAGTAGTGAATGAAGTACCTCTGAATCAGGACCACGTCGAGATTATGACTGAGAAAAAATACTGTTGGTATTAAAAACCACAGGAGTAATTTAGAGCACAAAGGATTGTTGATAAAAATAAATGAGAGATTTTCATTTTCTCCAAGTCACTTCTCTTCCTCAAAATTTTCCTATCTACAGAGAAGATGCCTGGAGGAGCACATACAGCACATCAAACTCTCAATGTATATATACAAGATTCATGCAAAAAATTGCCATTTATAAGCCA